>NC_058083.1:439314228-439642579 GCF_014858855.1 Bufo gargarizans
TAATAAATATGTAACTGAATCCACATCTGGTAATTATACCCAGCATTGGGTCAAAGGTGTTGATTCCATTATCCTAATTGGAGTCAGTAGGTGATAAAGACTTCCCAGAAAAAGGTGTCAAGACAGCATTGTATGTGGCAGACAATATAGTTTCCATAGTTCCTATAGTTTGCAAGCACGGGCACTGATGCTGGATTGCAGGGAGTCGTAACCATGGAAACGAGCAGTGTATAATGTGATGGGAAAATTAATCCAGCCAGCAAAGTTGGCAATATGGGAATCACAATACATTAATAAGTGCCTTGTATTCACTTTGTCTGTCAGGATAAATGCCACTTGCTAACGTGAGACAACCCTTTTAATACTTTACAGGGCACAAAGAGGGACAGTTTAACTGTAAGGTGGACTATTACTGTGGATTTACCACTACCGTCAGGGACATATTATGGAGCATCATTTCTTTGAACAGCTATTCTTCCTAACTCCTCCATACACATACATGTTTGCCCAAGTATGCACGTGTTCTTAATTCGGAGAGAGAAGTAAACCACTTCCAGACACCTGAAACTTATCCCACTTGAGAAAAAAGGATTGGGCAGGGAAATTCGACACAACTGGTCTATGTCTAAGAGTTTGCAGCGGACCTGGTCCTACCAGGGGTCCCTTAAAGTGGAAGAGTCCCTGGCCTGTCGTGATGCCAAGTGCTTTGCAGTGGGCAACTGACAGCATCTGGGGTATCCCTTGCCCCTTACGAGGTTTCTACGAAATATATCCATCTTATAGAGAAAGTAAACGAGACACCAGCTGCGGTTAAGCAGCGGAAGCACAAGGCTCCCTTTTGTAGATGGTAATGTTGGTACCCAGGGGTAGGATTGCCAGAGTGGTGCAGGTTGACCTACAATCTCTGTAGATGTTTTTTACACGTGTCACGGTGTTCCTACCTGGATATCTGTGGATCCCAGATGTGGTGTGGTCCAAAGCAAGTGCAAAAAAGGGGTTGTTAAACTTGGATGGTGAATAAGCAGAATAAATGGAGTCCAGACTTTGTAGTAATGTTGAACAGTTGCTTTACTTGGCATAAACGGCAATCCAAACAGTCTCCAAACAGTATCTTGGTCATCAGCAGGTATTGGCTTAATCTGGCAGGCAAATACTTATCTGCAACAATCTCCGCTCTGCTATGCTAGCTGGAGTAAATAGGAACTCTTCCGCTTCTGCTGGAACTTAGTTTAGCTGTCTGTAGTCTGTCTCTTACTTGAATCTTAGGAACTTCTTGTCCTGGCTTGTCTAGCTTCAGCTTGGTTATGCACAACCTCTAGTGATAAAGCTGACTTTGCAGGCTCGTCCAGGAGGGACAAGAGCCTGCTGCCTTCCCATACAGGGGCTACTCTCAACTGACTCACTCACTAGCTAACTCCTCCTCTCTCCTCTAGAGGGAGAGAGAGAAGGAACAATCCAGTCCATTCCCTGGAACTAGCACTGCCAAGTGTTGCCGCCATATACTGGTGGACCAGGTAATTACATGACTATAACCGCTTTAGGCCTCTTTCATGCTACCGTATTTCAGTGTTTTGCGGTCCATTTTTCATAGATCCGTTGTTTCGTTTTTTTGTCTCCGTTGTGTTTCCGTTCCGTTTTTCCGTTCCGTTTTTCCATATGGCATATACAGTATACAGTAATTACATAGAAAAAATTGGGCTAGGCATAACATTTTCAATAGATGGTTCCGCAAAAACGGAACAGATACGGAAGACATACGGCTCTTTCAACGGAACGGAAAAACGGAAATACGGAAACGGAATGCATACCGAGTATATTTTTTTTTTTTTTTTGCGGAACCATTGAAATAAATGGTTCCGTATACGGACCGTATACACAACGCAAAAAACAGCCCACAAAACGGGGCAAAAAAAACGGTAGTGTGAAAGAGGCCATACAGGAATAAATATGCACTAGATGACACTTTATATTAGCCTATAGGAAGTGGTAGCAAGGTGCCAAGGAGTGGTAATGGCACTCCGGGACATTACAAGTTTTCCCTGCAAACCCCCCCCCCCCCCCCCCCCTTCTTGTCGAAATTATTGTTATGTGTATGCGAACAACAATTAGAAAGTTTAATGCAGTTCACATCTGGTTTGTCCATTCCACCATAGGAGATAGAACTACGGCATACATATTAGGACATCGTCAGACATCATCCACAACTCCATCCTCTGTCAGGCAAATCTCCCTCCTACCTCAGACTTTAGACAAAACTCTGTCCTCTCTCATCCAAAACTCAATCAGACTTTAGCCAAAACTCCGTCCTCCATCAGCCCTCAGACATCAGACAAAACTCCGTCCTCCGTCAGGCAAAACTCCATCAGACCTCAGACATCAGACAAAACTCCATCCTCCGTCAGGCAAAACTCCATCAGACCTCAGACATCAGACAAAACTCCGTCCTCCGTCAGGCAAAACTCCATCAGACATCAGACAAAACTCCATCCTCCGTCAGGCAAAACTCCATCAGACATCAGACAAAACTCCGTTCTCCATCAGGCAAAACTCCATCAGACCTCAGACATCAGACAAAACTCCGTCCTCCGTCAGGCAAAACTCCATCAGACATCAGACAAAACTCCGTCCTCCGTCAGGCAAAACTCCATCAGACCTCAGACATCAGACAAAACTCCATCCTCCGTCAGGCAAAACTCCATCAGACCTCAGACATCAGACAAAACTCCGTCCTCCGTCAGGCAAAACTCCATCAGACATCAGACAAAACTCCGTCCTCCGTCAGGCAAAACTCCATCAGACATCAGACAAAACTCCATCCTCCGTCAGGCAAAACTCCATCAGACCTCAGACATCAGACAAAACTCCGTCCTCCGTCAGGCAAAACTCCATCAGACATCAGACAAAACTCCGTCCTCCGTCAGGCAAAACTCCATCAGACCTCAGACATCAGACAAAACTCTGTCCTCCGTCAGGCAAAACTCCATCAGACATAAGACAAAACTCCGTCCTCCATCAGGCAAAACTCCATCAGACATCAGACAAAACTCCGTCCTCCGTCAGGCAAAACTCCATCAGACCTCAGACATCAGCTAAAACTCTGTCCTCCCTCAGACATCAGCCAAAACTCCGTCCTCCCTAACTCAAAATACGCCTTACTACACACACTCTTCACCTGACGGAGCTGCTAGCTGCTGGAGAGGCAAAGGACCTGTGATGACGTCATGACCATGTGACGAGTCACGTGTGTGGGAGGGGTCAGATGTGCACAGCAGCTGGTAGAGTGTACAGAACAGTAGCCATCAAATAGAGCTCTGTACTAGAGATGTGTGTGTAACCTGCATGTTGCAGGGCTGTGTACTGTGTTACAGAGATGTATGTGTAACCTGCATGTAGCAGAGCTGTGTACTGTGTTACAGAGATGTATGTGTAACCTGCAGGTAGCAGATCTGTATGTGTAACCTGCAGGTAGCAGAGCTGTGTACTGTGTAGTAGATCTGTATGTGTAATCTGCATGTAGCAGAGCTGTGTACTGTGTTACAGAGATGTATGTGTAACCTGCAGGTAGCAGAGCTGTGTACTGTGTAGTAGATCTGTATGCGTAACCTTCATCTAGCAGAGCTGTGTACTGTGTAGCAGATCTGTATGTGTAACCTGCATGTAGCAGAGCTGTGTACTGTGTTACAGAGATGTATGTGTAACCTGCATGTAGCAGAGCTGTGTACTGTGTTACAGAGATGTATGTGTAACCTGCAGGTAGCAGATCTGTATGTGTAACCTGCAGGTAGCAGAGCTGTGTACTGTGTAGCAGATCTGTATGTGTAACCTGCAGGTAGCAGAGCTGTGTACTGTGTTACAGAGATGTATGTGTAACCTTCAGGTAGCAGAGCTGTGTACTGTGTAGCAGATCTGTATGTGTAACCTGCAGGTAGCAGAGCTGTGTACTGTGTAGCAGATCTGTATGTGTAACATGCATGTAGCAGAGCTGTGTACTGTGTAGCAGAGCTGTATGTGTAACCTGCATGTAGCAGAGCTGTGTACTATAAAAAAGTGTAAAATAAAACATAAAAATTCAGATCACCCCCCTTTTCCCAAAATGAAATAAAAGAACTAAAAAAATACACATCATGGGTGTCGCAGTGTGTAAAAAACCCATTGTATAAAAATATATTCCTCATACGGCAAACGGCAAAACAGAAGGAAAAAAAAGAGTCCAAATGTCCGATTCGCCGTTTTTGGTCGCTTCATTTGCTACAAAAATGTAAATAAAAAGTGATCAAAAAGTCTTAAACACCCCAGAATGGTATCTGTGAAAAGTTCAGATTGCCCCGCAAAAAATAAGCCCTTATATAGCTCTGTACACATAATTCCCAAAAAGTTATAGAGCTCAAAATATGACGACAAAAAAAAAAAATCAGATTCTGTAAATCTCCTGTCACTCCGAGTTACTCAGAATTGGTAACCCTAATTAATAAATACATGCAACATGAATGCATATATGCCGCTTCACACAAAACTAGATCACAAGTGTTAGGCCTCTTGCACATGAACATTGTTGGTCCATTCCGTGCATTGGGGACAGCAATTTGCAGTCCCCAATGCACGGGCAACGTGCGTGCAGCAGCCGGGACAGATCCAGACCCATTCAACTTGAATGGGTCCGTGAATATGTTCTACTTTTTTGCTATGCGGAGGCATGGCCAGAAACACCACGGAAGCACTCTGTAGTGCTTCTGTGGGGATCCGATCCGTGTTTCTGTTCCGTTCAAGTGAATGGGTCAACATCACGGATGTGGGATGCACACGGCTGGTGCCCTGTGTATTGCGGAACCGCCGTATGTGGTCCACAATACGACCACAGGCACACAGCGACCATGTGCAAGAGGCCTTACAAAGATGGGATTTAAGGTGCACATCCTCTTGTAATTCCCATATTCCACAGATTTATATCACACTGCTACTTACAGTTGTGCTGATAAGTTTACATACCCTTGCAGAATTTATGATTTCTTAAAGGGGTATTCTCATCTTCCCTTTTCATATTTACCTTCCTTGAGCGTGACGTTCACTTCCTGTATTCCTCTCCCGGCCGGGCCGCGCAATGCCCTGAACGCGCACGGCGCCGCGTATGTGCCATGGTGACTTATTCCTGGCCTGTATAGTACAGAGTCGGCGTGCGCATTCGCGGCTCTGTACTATACTGGCCAGGAAGAAGTCATCATGGCGCATGCGCAGCGGCATGCGCGTTCAAGACATTGCACGGCTCAGCCGGGAGAGAATTTTCCATCTTCTGCGCAAGCGTGGCCCGGCTGGATTCGACAGGAGAGGTGGCCGTGACCAGGGGAGACCAAAGACAACATCAGGTAAAAGGGGACTTATTTTCTAAAAAAAGGATGGGAATTGGGTAAAAAATGTATTTAGAAAAATTATCACTGTCAAATCATTAACAGATTTGCCAGTGATCATTAAGATGAGAATACCCGCTTTAACCATTGTTCAAAGAATATGATTGATACCACAGACACTTTTCTCTCGCTCGTGGTTAGTGGTCGGCTGAAGCCATTTATGTCAAACAACGGTGTTTACTCTTTATAAATCATAATCACAACTCAAACTCCCCAAATGACCCTCATCAGAAGTTTACACACCCCAGTTATTAATACCATGTATTGCCCCCTTTAACATCAATGACAGCTTGAAGTCTTTTGTGGTAGTTATGGATGAGGGTCTTTATTTTCTCAGATGGTAAAACTGCCCATTCTTCCTGTTGAAAAAAAAAAGCAATTCCACCACAGTTTTACGTGATTTTTATTTACGACATTCGATGTGCGATAAAACTGACTGGTTACTTTTATTCTACAGGTCAGATCGAATCCGGCAATACCTTATATGTATAGTTTTTCTTGCGTTTTAATAGTGATAAAAAAATAAAAATATATACGATTTTTCTTGTCGCCATATTTTGAGCCCTATAACTTTTTTGTAATTATGTGTACGGAGCTGGGTGGGGGCTCATTTTTTGCGGGGCAATCTAAACTTTTTACTGATACCATTCTGGGGTGTTTAAGACTTTTTGATCATTTTTTATTTACATTTTTGTAGCAAATGAAGTGACCAAAAACGGCGAATCGGACATTTGGACTCTTTTTTTTTTCTGTTTTGCTGTTTGCCGTATGGGGAATATATTTTCATACAATGGGCGTTTTTACACATTGCGAAACCCATGATGTGTCTTTTATTTTAATTTTCGGAAAAGGGGGTGATCTGAATATTTATTGTTTTTTTTTTTGCACTTTTTTATAGTTCCCAGGTTACACACACATCTCTGTAACACAGTACACAGCTCTGCTACATGCGGTTAGACAAACTGCTCTATATACACAGTAAACAGCTCTGCTACCTGCAGGTTGCACATACATCCCTGTAACACAGTGCACAGCTCTGCTACATGCAGGTTACACATACAGCCCCGCTACACAGCACACAGCTCTGCTACATGCAGATTACACATACAGGTCTGCTACACAGTACACAGCTCTGCTACATTCAGGTTACACATACAGCTCTGCTACACAGTACACAGCTCTGCTACATGCAGGTTACACATACAGATCTGCTACACAGTACACAGCTCTGCTACCTGCAGGTTACACATACATCTCTGTAACACAGTACACAGCTCTGCTACCTGCAGGTTACACATACAGATCTGCTACACAGTACACAGCTCTGCTACCTGCAGGTTACACATACAGATCTGCTACCTGCGGGTTACACATACAGCCCTGCTACACAGTACACAGCTCTGCTACATGCAGGTTACACATACAGCACTGCTACACAGTACACAGCTCTGCTACATGCAGGTTACACATACAGCTCTGCTACACAGTACACAGCTCTGCTACATTCAGGTTACACATGCAGCTCTGCTACACAGTACACAGCTCTGCTACATGCAGGTTACACATACAGCACTGCTACACAGTTCACAGCCCTGCTACACAGTTCACAGCTCTGCTACATGCAGGTTACACATACAGCTCTGCTACACAGTACACAGCACTGCTACATGCAGGTTACACATACAGCAGTGCTACACAGTACACAGCTCTGCTACATGCAGGTTACACATACAGCTCTGCTACACAGTACACAGCTCTGCTACCTGCAGATTACACATACAGATCTGCTACACAGTACACAGCTCTGCTACCTGCAGGTTACACATACATCTCTGCTACACAGTACACAGCTCTGCTACCTGCAAGTTACACATACAGATCTGCTACACAGTACACAGCTCTGCTACCTGCAGGTTACACATACAGCTCTGCTATCTGCAGGTTACACATATATCTCTGTAACATAGTACACAGCTCTGCTACATGCAGGTTACACATACAGCTCTGCTACACAGTACACAGCTCTGCTACATGCAGGTTACACATACAGCACTGCTACACAGTTCACAGCCCTGCTACACAGTTCACAGCTCTGCTACATGCAGGTTACACATACAGCTCTGCTACACAGTACACAGCTCTGCTACATGCATGTTACACATACAGATCTGCTACACAGTACACAGCTCTCCTACCTGCAGGTTACACATACATCTCTGTAACACAGTACACAGCTCTGCTACATGCAGGTTACACATACAGATCTACTACACAGTACACAGCTCTGCTACCTGCAGGTTACACATACAGATCTGCTACACAGTACACAGCTCTGCTACCTGCAGGTTACACATACAGATCTGCTACCTGCAGGTTACACATACATCTCTGTAACACAGTACACAGCTCTGCTACATGCAGGTTACACATACATCTCTGTAACAGTACACAGCTCTGCTACATGCAGGTTACACATACATCTCTGTAACACAATACCACAGCTCTGCTACATGCAGGTTACACACACATCTCTAGTATAGAGCTCTATTTGATGGCTACTGTTCTGTACACTCTACCAGCTGCTGTGCACATCTGACCCCTCCCACACACGTGACTCGTCACATGGTCATGACGTCATCACAGGTCCTTTGCCTCTCCAGCAGCTAGCAGCTTCGTCAGGTGAAGAGTGTGTGTAGTAGGGCGTATTTTCAGTTAGGGAGGACGGAGTTTTGGCTGATGTCTGAGGGAGGACAGAGTTTTAGCTGATGTCTGAGGTCTGATGGAGTTTTGCCTGACGGAGGACGGAGTTTTGTCTGATGTCTGAGGTCTGATGGAGTTTTGCCTGACGGAGGACAGAGTTTTGTCTGATGTCTGATGGAGTTTTGCCTGACCGAGGACGGAGTTTTGTCTGAGGTCTGATGGAGTTTTGCCTGACGGAGGACGGAGTTTTGTCTGAGGTCTGATGGAGTTTTGCCTGACGGAGGACGGAGTTTTGTCTGATGTCTGAGGTCTGATGGAGTTTTGCCTGACGGAGGACGGAGTTTTGTCTGATGTCTGAGGTCTGATGGAGTTTTGCCTGACGGAGGACGGAGTTTTGTCTGATGTCTGAGGTCTGATGGAGTTTTGCCTGACGGAGGACGGAGTTTTGTCTGATGTCTGAGGTCTGATGGAGTTTTGCCTGATGGAGGACGGAGTTTTGTCTGATGTCTGAGGTCTGATGGAGTTTTGGGTGACGGAGGACGGAGTTTTGTCTGATGTCTGAGGTCTGATGGAGTTTTGCCTGACGGAGGACGGAGTTTTGTCTGATGTCTGATGGAGTTTTGCCTGACGGAGGACAGAGTTTTGTCTGATGTCTGAGGTCTGATGGAGTTTTGGGTGACGGAGGACGGAGTTTTGGCTAAAGTCTGAGGTAGGAGGGAGTTTTGCCTGACGGAGGATGGAGTTGTGGATGATGTCTGACGATGTCCTAATATGTATGCCGTATAGAACAGTACTTCTGTTTTTTTAACTCAAATATTTTTGATATAAATATTTTCATATATTTGAGTTTACAGTGATCTGTCTGACAGGCCTCTGGTTGCAACCTAAACCCTTCCCCACTGTTCAATCTGCAATGGGAGACCAAAGTCGGACTTTAAAGAGGACCTGTCACCTTGAAATGCCATGAAATCTGCAGGCAGAATGTTACAGAGCAGGAGGAGCGGAGCAGATTGATATATAGTATTGTGGGGAAAGATTCAGCAAAACTTGTAATTTATACATTTGGGTTAAACATGTTTTTGGGGATTTTTCTTAAATGTTTCATGTCACTCTCTGTATTTAAAATGAATTCCTAAAATTGTGCAGTTTTCACACTGGCTACTAGGCCCAATACTGTGTTCAGACTTCTCATCTGTACAGTAACTTTTCAGTAGCCATCTCATTATCATCATCAATTCGTTCCTGACCTCTTGACAGGTCACAGAGTATGTCTAGTAAACTCTCCCATAGACGTCAATGAGTTCCCCTCCAGTCTATTCTGTCTAGAAAGTTGTTGGCATATTTTAGGCCTAGAGGTCAGTGTGAAAACTGCAGGATTTTAGGATATTTTTTAAATATAGTGACATGGAAAATAAATTAAAAAAATCTGGAAAATTAAAAAATATATTAGCAAAAACTCTAAAAACTTGATTTAGAAAATAGGTCATTTTCTGATGACACATTCACTTTAAAAGTATAAAACTACAAGGTTTGCTGAACCTTTTCCCACAACACTAATCTGCTCAGCTCCTCCTGCTGTATAACATGCTGCCGGCAAATTACATTGCATTTCATGGCAACGGGTTCTCTTTAAATTGGTTATCCTATGATAAATGGAAATAATAAAAAAAATTACACAATCTAGAATCAGCCCTGTAACTCACATGGATCCACAGAT
Source organism: Bufo gargarizans (assembly GCF_014858855.1). Classification (NCBI taxonomy): domain Eukaryota; kingdom Metazoa; phylum Chordata; class Amphibia; order Anura; family Bufonidae; genus Bufo; species Bufo gargarizans. The sequence continues at coordinate 439,324,048 of NC_058083.1, forward strand.
CTCCCCATTCCTTCCTCCAATTGTTCTGCTGCATTTATTTCATCTGGCAGCTTAGGGTGTGTGTCCTTTCTCAGAGGGTGTGTCCTGTCTGCTGCAGCCAGTGGCAGTTGAAGGATGGAACTAAGCATATGTTTTCATCTCAGTGAGCAGGACAGGGAAATTAGAAAAAGAGCAAACAGCAGGTGGCGCTATACAGATAGATTTAATTGAATAACAGTAGCTATAATACATGCAATTACAAAAGTATTCAGATCAAGGTGCTGGTTTGAAAACTATACTATATAGAATATTATATTAATTGTTTGTTTCCTCATTTATGTCTAGGTTTACTGTCAAACCTATAAGTTCATGTCAACAGAAAAAGAAAAAACTGTAGTTAAGCGCTAATTTCAGTGTGCCATAGATCCTCCCTCCTGTGCCCTAATTCAAATATTTATACCAAGTAAATTTAGAATTTTACTCCAAAATTGCATAACAGTTAAAAAGGTTTAAAAAAGGGTTTGTTCGAGAGTATAACAAATGAAAGTACTGTACTACTAAAGCTCAGGTGGTCCTCACTAATCTCTGTCAAATGGGATGTATATTTAGAAAATTTCCGGTTACGTTTTTATGTTAAAAATATCTTAAATAATTTTTGGTCTGTACAGATCACTTTTCAGCAGATCTCCTTATGATTACAGGCAGGATTAGATAGCACAGGATCCACCATTTATAATAGGTGATATAACAGCTTATCTATTCCCTCCTGATCTCTGCCCAGGTCACGGCATGCCTAGAAAATCTCCCATAGAAGTCAATGGGGTCCCCTCCAGTTCATTGTTTCTATGGCCCATAGTGGCTGCTGTAAAGCATATCTCTAAATGCTGCAAAGAACAGCTCAGTCAAGATGACAGCCCCCATAATCATGTTCAGAAAAAAGAGTTAAAAAAAATATACAACGGGAAAATAAAAACAAGTTAGAAAAATAATAAATGTCACTATCTGACAGAAAACATTATAGGTGACATATTCCCTTTAAAGGGGTTCTCCAGGAATTTGATAATGATGGTAATCCATATCAGGATAGGTCATCCATATCAGATTGGAAGGGTTCTCCTGCTGATTATCTTTTAGAAGAGGCCTCTGTGCTCACCGGAGCTCCTAACAGCTTACCAAGCACAGCCCCATAAATTTTTTTACTTTCAGACACCATTTTAGCAAAAATTAATTTGTTATCACAAAGCACAAGGAAATTCAGCTTTGTGGCGAATTGACTTTTTTCAGAAATTCGGATCGAAGTCCACTTCAGATACTTCAATTTGTTCAAAACTAATTGTAATGTTATTAGGACATTAGGATATATAGAATACTCCACAGAATTTCCCTCCTCTCTCAGTCCTATATTTATTGTCACGAGGTGCTCTGTACGTGGTTCCAGGAGGCAGGGGCGGCCGAGGCGCGCTCACGTCATCAGCGCGCCCGGCGTTGCCCTGTTCCCGTAGTAACCACACTGGGGCTGAGTGCCAAGCTGATCACTCGGCGCTCGGCTGTATTGGAACTCAGGAGTCATGTGACGCTGGTCACGTCACATGACTCCACTAGCACCCTATTTAAACAGGCAATCTGCTGGCCACAGATTGCCTGTTATTGAGGTCCTTCCTGCGATTACTTACCTGGTTGATTTGGCTCCTGCTCCTGTTTGATACTACCTGTCTGTCTCATCCCTTGGTCTTGGCGTTCCCTCGTGGTTTTTATTGCTCCTCTGGTAACTTGCTGCTCTCCTAGTTTCTGACTCGGTCCGTTTGACTTCTCTGTTATTTGTTATCTGTCGTCCCTGCACTTATCCTAGCTGAGGACTTGTCGACCAGTTGTCCCTTGTCACTAGGACTTGCGAGGCAAGTAGGCAGGGACAGGGGTGCGGGTTGAGCTCAGTGGTCACTTCCATATCCCCTGTGTGTGTGACATCTATCTTCCCTCCACCCTCTTTCTATAAGGCTCTAGGGCAGCACACAGGCCATTGGGATGTAATATTCAGTGAGATCCCTGGCCTATGTAATACTTATAGCCCCACAACACCACCCCTATCCCATGTTGGAAAAACCACTGTATTTTTATTTATTCACACAGGAGCACCTTTCAGCCCAGTAGTATTGTATATAAGACTGTGTGAGGTAACATCAGCCTTCCTCACATGCTCCTTGCTACTATATACTAATTATTTTAATCCCCTATTGGTCAGGGTCCAGTAGCTCCTGTTTTTAATTCATTCAGCTCTATTTTATGAAGTTTTTCACTACTGAAGGTTGATTTTTAAGATAATAGGGTGACAAATTCCCAGACCGGTAATTTTGTTTGAAGGAACTCTTGCTGGTGTATGGCCACCTTTACTTTGTGGCTCCAACATTCTTTTGTTATACTTGTTATTGACTGCTTTGGTGTCAATGTGGGGATTATGAAATGGTCTGCCATTGTGGCTTCACCTTTCTCTTCATCTGACTGCTCTGGTGTCTCCTTATCACTTACAAGTCAAGGGCTTTAACGCTTACACTGCCTTCCTAAGGCTGCTTTCACACTAGCGTTCGGGTTTCCGTTCGTGAGCTCCGTTTGAAGGAGCTCACGAGCGGACCCGAACGCAGCCGTCCAGCCCTGATGCAGTCTGAATGGAGGCGGATCCGCTCAGACTGCATCAGTCTGGCGGCGTTCAGCCTCCGCTCCGCTCGCCTCCGCACGGACAGGCGGACAGCTGAACGCTGCTTGCAGCGTTCGGGTGTCCGCCTGGCCGTGCGGAGGCGTGCGGATCCGTCCAGACTTACAATGTAAGTCAATGGGGACGGATCCGTTTGAAGATGCTACAATGTGGCTCAATCTTCAAGCGGATCCGTCCCCCATTGACTTTACATTGAAAGTCTGGACGGATCCGTCCCAGGCTATTTTCACACTTAGCTTTTTTTAGCTAATATAATGCAGACGGATCCGTTCTGAACGGAGCCTCCGTCTGCATTATTATGGGCGGATCCGTTCAGAACGGATCCGCCCGAACGCTAGTGTGAAAGTAGCCTTAAGAGATAACTGTTACATTAGGTGGAGATAATCAGTGTGTGGGTAAAATCTCCTGACTTGTAGCAACAATTTTAAAAAAAGCTAGTGATAAGGAGACATGCTAATGAGCTCTGAGAGTAGCACTAAGGCGAAAGAATCACCATTGATCATTAATTTTCTCTGTGAAATGCCACCATCCTTTCTTCCACCTTTGTGCTATATTACACCAACAGATTATTTGACTAATTTCTGTCAAATCAGACCAATAGTTGGTGTGTATAACAAAAAATCTGAGTATGTAAATGGACATCTGACCAATAATTGGTTAGAAAATCTGTCAGATAATCTGTTAGTGTAGTACAGCCCTTAGGCACATGTCCTTATCGTGCCTTGTTATAAATATGGCCCTGTAAACACCACATGTAGGTGGAGATACACATTGGAATTATGATATTCTGCCCTCACATAAGGGATTATATAAGAGATCAAGCAATCGAAAAGTAAATTCTGGAAAAAAGAAAGTTTAATAAAATGTTATAAATAATAATTTTTTTGTAAACAGCATCTTATTTTTTTATGTTAACAATAAATAATAAAAAGATAAACCTAATTAATATGCCAGGTTCATAAAAACAAACTATCAAAAATATGTTAATTATTCCTAGCAGTCAATGCCAAAATAAAAAATATACAGTGTCAGAATTGCTCTTTTTTGGCAACTTCATCTCCCTAAAAAAAGTTATATGCACCCGAAAATGGTACCAATAAAAATAAAGCTTGCCCTACAGAAACAAGCACTCACACTGATACAGTGGCAGAAAAGTTAAGGGTCTCACAAAATGTTGTCACAAAGAATATTTAATGTATTCTTACTTTTGAAAGTTCAGTGTTTTTAAAGTTTATATTTTTTTTTAAAGGAGCCCCACTGATCTGCTGTCTCAGGCAGCTGAGGCGCCAGAAACTATACTGTGAATGACTGTGAAGTGGCCATGTGAGGGTACTGCAGCTCAGCTCCCATTCAAGCTGAGCTGTAATATGGCTGTGCCAGCAACTACAGCATATGGAGCCTTCTGCTTCTGCTCCATACACTGAACAACTGCCGATGCTGCAGCTGCCCAAAACAGCTGATTGGTGGGGATGCCAGGAGTCGGACCCCCATCAATCTATCCTGAGGATAGGTCATCAATGTCTGGAGCCAGGACAATCCTTTTAACCCCTTCCCAAACAGTGCTGTACATGTACGGCGCTAGCTGGGACTTTAAACATGGTGCCCACTCAGGTGTACATACAGCAGACACCCACGGTTAAAGTCCGCGACCAGTGGTAATGCCGATCACATACTTTTAACCCTTTAGATGCCGTGGATGAATGTGACCACGGGATCTAAATGTGCTAAAACCTGTAAGTGTGTGCTTCTGGGTGTGCTCCGGCTCCCCCCGGCAAGGATGAATTGTGCGGTAGCTTCAGTCCTCCAGAATGAACTGAAGCTACCTCACATTAGTTCAGCTGGAGCCCTGCCTGTGCTAATGTATTGGAGTGTATGAGAAAAGCAATCTTAAGATTGCTTGTTCCCTATGGGAACTATAAAAAAAAAAGGTAAAAAAGAAGGTAAAAAAAAAGATAAAAATTCAAATCACACCCTTTCCACAAAATGTAAATAAAAAAATGTAAACAATAAAAAAATACACATGATGGGTATCGCACCGTGCAAAAAAGCCGATACTATTTAAATATAAAAACATTTTCCCATATGGCAAAAGGCGAAATGGAAAAAAAACTCAAAATGGCTGATTCATCGTTTTTTGGTCTCTTTACCTCCCACAAAAAATAATAAAATAAGAAGTGATCAAAAAGTCTTACACACCCCAGAATGGTATCAATGAAAAGTAAAGATCACCACGCAAAAAAATTAGCCCCCACATAGCTAATAGGGTCAGAATGTGGCAATGAAAAGAAAAAAAATATATTTTTTTTCAGTATTAAAATGCAAGAAAAACTATACATATGTGCTATCGCCATAATTCTACTGACCTGGAGAATGAAAGTACCAGGTCACTTTTACCGTATAGGGAACGCCTTAAAAACAAAACCCACAAAACTGTTTCAATTGCGGTTTTTTTCACCCAAGTTGGATTTTTTTTCCAGCTCCACATTACACCGTATGCAATATTAAATGGTGGAATTAGAAAGTGCAAAACAAACCCTCATATGGCTATGTAAATGGTAGATTCAAAAGTTGTCGCCCCAGAAATGCAGGGAGTTAAAAACGAAAAAGCAAAAACAAAATACCCTCTGGGGCTGAAAGGGTTAATGTGTTTTTTTTGTTTGTTTTTTACCACACAGTGAATGCTTTTTCCAAGGTTGGTGTAAAAATAAGCACGTTATAGGTCTTGGAAGGCGAGCATGAGACACAAAAATACAATCCCAGAAAGTATTTAGCATTTTGCATGTATGTATATATGTGTATATATATAATATATATCCTTGACTTCTGTGGACACAATTGATTAGTAATACACAGCTACAGGAGTGAGTTCACTGCTTCGGCCCCTGAATAGATCCTGTTGTCACTAATTAGCAGAGTATCCACATGCAGATATACTGATTATTCTTAACCATTGAAACAGCTCCAGCCATCGCTTTATAGCCGTCTTTTATTTTCTCTAGATTTTTGCTGTTTACATACAGCAGTTTTATAATCTTTCACTGATAGTATGTTCTTTCTTTATTGCTCCTGTGTGATCGCAAATAGTTTAAGCGTCATAATACACATAAATATTTGAACAGCAGAGGAAAGCCGGTTGTCTCTCGGAGAGGAGAGGGGAGACTTGAGAACAAACAATGCCACTAGAGGGACCTTGAATTCGAAACGCAGCCGTATTCTGCAGAGGTCAATGCAATGTAATACACAGATATCTATTTCTGGAGCGATAAGTAGACATCCTTCTCGCTGATTTGTTTAATTCGAGACTAGCAGATCAAACGCCATATTGTCGTTATTGCTATCTTTGTTTGAAAAGGATCACTAAAATAATTCCACTTAAGAAAAATAAATTTGTTTTCTTTTCTGCCTTAAAGACCGAAGCTTTTTTAATGAGTTGACTCGCTCATTGCATTTGGACACCGAATGTGTCGGCCACAAAGAACAGACTGCCTTGTGTCTATTTAATATTGTCTGTGAATTGTTGAAAATCATCAGTCTTAGAAAGTGGGATCTCCAGGAAGCAAAAATGGAGGCAAACAGTGGAGCTAATTTAGCCAGGCATAGCTGGTGTTGTTTGTGGTTGTCCCTGACAGCAGTGCTGACTCCGAGCACCTGTGTTTGCTTACTAGATTTCCCCAATCTGCTAGAAAATGGCCTGAGCATGTCACATGGCAGCAAGATAGTCCAAGTACCATGGGAATACAAAAGCCTGGGCTTTTAGCAGAGTTAATCATTAATGCGCCTTTTCTTTGTCCCATTCAGGAGTGCTGACAAGCTCTTTGATATTTCATATTTGCCATAAGGTCAGTTGCAGTCATAACCAGGAACTAATGAACACATTGACTCATAGATCCCAGTTCCATTGCCTTCGTGTTCTGAATGTGCAGGCTATTGATTTCATTTTGCCTACCTTCAGCCCTTCCTGTTGCCATTTTTGTCTAAGCTATTTAGAGTTCCTCTATCAGTTGCCAGCTAAAATGTCAAAAAGGCATCTAAAGCTTTGTTACAACATCCATTAGAATACTGGAAGTAGCTGTAATAGTACAAAAGTAAGTAAAATAAATAAACAAGTACAAAAACATCTCAGGTGGACTTCTCCATCCATCATCTAGGGTTTAAAGGGGCTTTCACAGTGTTTAATATCCTCAGGACAGGTCATCAGTATCTAATCGGTAGAGATCCAATGCATGGAACCCCCACCAATCAGCTGCTACCTCTTCCTAGGCCAGTGACATCACATAAATCGGTCACATGGCCTAGGTGCAGCTTAGTCCCATTTATGTGAATGGGGCTGAACTGCCATACCAAGCACAGCTGCTATCTAATAGATGGTGCTATGCTTGGTGAGCTATGAGGAGGCCACGGCGGTCATCACCGTGCCACGGCCTCTTCAAACAGCTGATAGGCGGTGGGTGGCAGGCATTGGATTCCCACCAATCATATTCTGATGACCTATCCTGAGACTAGGTCATCAGTAAGAAACACTCAAACACCCCCTTTAGGCTACCAGAATTGCAAAATGCTTTATTTACAGTACTTTTGCAAAACTTATGAATCAGGTTTTACACAAGGACTTCCTATTACATTTCCCATTAGATAAAATTAATTGAAGAGATCATTGTTTCACGCTGCGTAAAGTATTGTATGGATGACAAAGGCTTTGGGCAGACAACTTCTTGCACAAGACCATTGTCTCACTGACTCATTATCTTTCCTGGGATCCTTTTTCCTTTTCTTTCAAAAGAGGCGTCAAAGCTTAGATAGACAATGTTAAGTAGATGGTGCGAGACCCCAATTTACACTCGTGTTTTGGCTTGACACCTATTTTACATGTTCAGTATTATTTTTTTTTTAAGTCAGTCGATCAAAGTGATTTATGCAGCCTTGAAATAGATGGATAGAAATTATTTATCTCATTTAAAGAAGAATTCCTGGTTTAATAATTATATTTATTTGGTTACATTATTAGGGATGAGCGAACCCGAATAGAAAAGTTTGGGTTCATACCGAAGTTTGTGAGTTCGGGTACCCGGTCCCGAACCCGGACTTTTTTTTTACTGAAGTCTGGGTTCAGTTTTGGTGTTCGGATGATTTTATTATTTCCCATTATAACATGGTTATATCTGAAAATAATAGCATTCTGCGGCCAGAAGTTCGCACCGCGCCCAGGAAATGCAGATGCGGACAGCACACTGTGTGCTGTCCACATTCATCCCTGCACCGTTCAAATTAACTCATGGTGGTCCCGAATGTGGCTCGGGGTTACCGCTGCTTGCAGTGTAATGTGACCCCGAGCCACACTCGGGATTACCGCTAAGGAGGTTAACACAGAATGCAAAACAATATGGCCATTTTGGGGTTAAAAAAAACTCTCCTCATCTACTTGATCGCGCTGCAGCAGTTTCTTCTATCTTCACTGAACAGGACCTGCGCTCTCCCACGTGGTGACATCATCACGCATATCGCAGGTCCTGTTCAGTGAAGATAGAAAAAGCTGCTGCGGCGCGGTGAAGTGGATGAGGTGAGTTGTTTGTTTGTTTTAACCCCTGAATGGACATATTGTTTTGCATTCTGTCTTAAGAATGCGATTATTTTCTGATATAGCCATGTTATAACGAAAAGTAATAAAGGGAAGTTTGGGTTCCCAATGACTTCATTGGTGTTCAGGGTCAAGTTCGGGTCCCAAACCTGAACTTTGACCAGAAGTTCGGCTGAATATACATCCATTTAAAATTCTGCTTGCAGACCTTTATGATATCCGTGCAGTACCCTCTCTCTCTAAAGCAAAAAATGGTGAAGTCCATTTTAGTCCTGTGAAATTTTTCCATAGGAGAGCTGAATAGGACTAAACATGATGTCAGTCATGTGACCCTCACAAGTGTCATGTGACCTCTGGCATTCAGTTAACTGCCCAAGCATCTAACACATCAATAGTAGTTTAATGAGAAGCAGAACATATACAGTGTATACAGTATTACTACCTGCAGAAGAGTCTCTTCACCACGTCTAACAATGTCTGTGTACAAGCAAATCTAATCGTATTGTCTGTGTCTACCCTGTGTTTTTGTTTTCATGCATTTATTAACAACATCACCTATAGACAGGTACTATTCAACAAATCATCTAGAGACAAGCAGCCATGTGAATGCACAAAGACGGACAGCTCCTCTTTTTTATCCAAGTCCCTCTGTTCCTCTTTGCTCCTTAAATGTCCCTCTTTCTAGACTGTTGGTAGTCACTCTCAGGAAAGGAGAATGGGAAGGAGTAACCCTCTACACCAGTGGTTCTCAACCTTTCTAAAGCCGTGACCCCTTAATACAGTTCCTCATGTTGTGGTGACCCCCAACCATTACATTTTTTTCCTTGCTACGTCATAACTAATTTTGCTACTGTTATGAATTGTAATGTAAATATCTGATATGCAGGATGTATGCCAGTCTATTAGGTAGTTCTGTAATTGGCGCTGTGTTGTGGGGGATCTGTGGATGGCGCTGTGTTGTGGGGGATCTGTGGAGGGCGCTGTGTTGTGGGGGATCTGTGGAGGACGCTGTTATATGGTGGATCTGTGGAGGACGCTGTTATATGGTGGATCTGTGGAGGACGCTGTTATATGGGGGATCTGTGGAGGACGCTGTTATGGGGGATCTGTGGAGGACGCTGTTATGGGGGATCTGTGGAGGACGCTGTTAAGGGGGATCTGTGTAGGACGCTGTTATGGGGGATCTGTGGAGGACGCTGTTATGGGGGATCTGTGGAGGACGCTGTTATGGGGGATCTGTGGAGGACGCTGTTATGGGGATCTGTGGAGGACAGTGTTATGGGGGATCTGTGGAGGACACTTATGGGGGACCTGTGGATGGCACTGTTATGGGGTGGATCTGTGGAGTACGCTGTTATAGGGGATGTGTGCTATGACACAAAGGGCCATGAGGGGGGCCAGCATAAGACATATAGCATCTTATGCTGGTCCCCCTCATGGCCCTATGTGTCCCCTCATGTGTCCTAAACTGCGCACATAACTGTCTGTGCGTGTAAAGTATGTTACTCCTGTGTGAAACAATCTCTCTCCTATTTGTAGCATTATACTACCCTACCTCGTGAGATTTCCCTACCTCCTGACTTCCTGTCGCACTGCTAATGAGGAGGCGTTCCTGAGTTTTGACGATCTGCGCATGCGCAAACCGACAGTTTATGGAAAATCTCAGCGGAGTTCAGCTTTACACCGGGACACTGCGCATGCGCAGGAGAGCCTTAGTAGGGAAATATTACGGCCCAGTGCGCAAGCACGGCTAACTACGGCCGACGCATGCGCAGTGTCCCGGTGTGAAGCTGAACTCCGCTGAGATTTTCCATAAACTGTCGGTTTGCGCATGCGCAGATCGTCAAAACTCAGGAACGCCTCCTCACGTCATTAGCAGTGCAACGGGAAGTCAGGAGGTAGCGAAATCTCACGAAGTAGGGTAATGTAACGCTACAATCGTGCAGCCCCTAATAGGAAGCCTCAGGCGACCCCCTGGAAATGGCCGATCGACCCCCAAAGGGGTCGCGACCCCTAGGTTGAGAACCGCTGCTCTACACCCTGGCCCCGCAATGTTAACCCGCCACAAATGACACTGACAACCAAGTCATGTTCAAAACCTTTATTTAACGATTTTGTTGGGTGGTAGTCGGCCACAACTAATTCTTATAACGGCTTAACGCATAACTGAGCCCGTGCGATCTGCCGGCCGCTGGCCTCCCAGCGGGCAGATTACGCCAGTTCACCTGCTCAGTATTCTATTTCTCTTTACCTGCCGCCAGCTGTGACTTAATAGGATGCCTCCATTAAACATGAGCCATCAGCCCAGAATCCACAAAGAACCTCCACAAACAAAAAACCACACCAAAGATAACCTTCATACCCATACAACAGGGAGGGAGGGACACAGCGCTTCTGCCAAAGAGGAAGAGGGAGGAGACACAGGGGCTTATAAAGGGGCACCTATGCAGCACGCCCCTTCCTGCTCTGCAGGATGACATCATTAACCCCCAAACCACCAAAAACCTGACCAAGATCAAACGGGGCCCTAAAACAAGGATAGGGAACCTGGGAATGAGGGAAAGGGGGACCCCCAGTCCCTGTACACCCTCCCTATAGGGTCTGGTGTCCTCCATTATATATTTAGATTATTTTTTTCACTATTTTGTAAGAGAAAACTGTTAAAGTGTATAGATACGCAGGGAAAAAAGATCTTTCACACAATGAACCATGAGGGTCCCTCTTTGACCATTCAAATAGTTGGGAGGTATGGTGCCCTGTGTGTTCAGCCAGCATATATATATATATATACATATATATCATGTAACACTGCTGCTTACTGAATGTCAGGAGGTTACATGACATAAAGAATGTCACAAGACTTATGTGTTTCAGTTAGGCCATGGATACTTTACACAAGACTCATCCATGACTATACCATTCTACTGTCTACTTCCTAATCTATAAACAAATAAACTTAAAAAATAAAAACTGGAATATCCCTTTAATAATTAAGAATGCACCATGCTGTACCTTTCTGACTGGTAAGGATTTGCGGATTGGGAGAAACAGCTGTCGGCTGACAGTTATCTTGTGAGTATGGCTGGCCTCAGCCACTGCCAGGCTTCTCTGGTACTGGTTTATCTCCCCTGAGAATAAAATAATTGGACATATTGAAATCTAACCGCCCAGTCCTTCTTTCACTTGACGTCTGCTATCATGGGCGTAGCTATAGGGGGTGCAGAGGTAGCAGTCGCTACCGGGCCCAGGAGCCTGAGGGGACCAAAAGACCCTTGTGCCACATAAGAAGACACACAACGCACTGAGGGAAGGGGGGCCCAAGCTGAACTCTTGCACCAGGGCCCATGAGCCGTTAGCTTCGCCCCTGTCTGCTATCAAGGGGAAAGTGGGGCAGTCCCTTACACATTAGCTGGTTTGCCGATCTTGCCAAAGTAGGTGACTTATTCTAATGTGTATAGCCACCTTAAGAACTATCCATGTGTAATCAAGACGGGACACATCTGTGATGCCCATATTTATTTTACATAGGATTGCCAATACTGGCACAGTACTAAAACAACATAGACAAGTCTCATAATAAAAAATGTACATGTTTCAGTTCACTAACAGCAAGCAGAGATTTTTAAAATGTGAGAAATGTAAACAAAGCGAAACTTAACCCCCTTCCCTCATATGCATTTTGCACTTTAGCGACCAAGAATTTTTTTTTTTTTTTCATTTTCTAATTGTTGCATTCCAGCATTCCAAGAGCTATAACTCTTTTATTTTTCCATTGATGTAACCGTATGAGGACTTGTTTGTTCTGAGCCATCCATTCTATGCCTGTAAAGTATATTTGTGTTTCATAATTAGTGCTTCACATTTGTCATTAATGACATACAATATCAACTAACCCTCGAAGTCTCCATTTCTCAACCTGAAAAATAGGGTCAGATACCTTTTTTCATTTCAGGATAACATACTTGTAGGCAATCTGAGATTTAGATGGACCATGTGCTCCTTCTTTTGGCGCCATTTTTGGGCTTTGGCACATACAGTATATGTTAGTCTTTAATTTCTATTCATTTATATTTTGACAGACATGCAAGAAATATTTTATTAACTAAAATTAACTTAAAAAATGTACTCACTTATAGAGCAAGTTCTTACAATAATCACGATACTTAATATGTGTATTTGTTGCTTTCAATCTGTTATACAATAAAATGTATTATATGTAAACGTATTGTTGTTTTTGAGTGTAATTTTTATTCTGTACTTTCATTCAGGTATTTTTAATTATTTTTAATACCTTTATTACCATGTCATAAAAAAATCGTGATCATGCATTGTGGTCACTGAGCCTACAGTACTCACAGACTAACACTTCCTGTTCTGTAGAGATCACATTTCCGCAGTCATTACCATCACAGGCAGGATTACAATGGAAGATAATACCTCTGTATTGGATCCACCATTCACAATGGGTGATTATCACAACTCCCTTTCTCATCCTCCCTGTACAATGACCTGTGCACAGCATGCCTGGAAGTCAATGTATTAGCCTCTGTCTATTGTTTCCTACGGTCCATGCAGCTGCTGCAAAGCATTTCCCTGAATGCTGTTAACATTAGCTCAAGTAAGGCAGCAGCTCCATAATTACGTATAGAAAATAGAATAAAAGATTTTCAATAAAAAATAGAAACAGATTACCAATAAGAATATGTTTCACTATCTGGTTTTAATTAGCTAAAAATATAGATGATACATTCTTTTTAAGTATGATTTAACAACAGGCATTCTGAACACAAAGCCCTATAGTTTATCAATGGACCCTGGGTTGTATACGGCTATAGATTGTGTCACAGGTAATCCATATGATTTCATCAAAGGCGGGATCCCACCTTTTCCTCTTTGTATACAGTGAACTGATTTCATTGCAGCATACAATGGGTTAAATGGTGAAGAGCAGGGGTTTTCACTTCAATGGTAGCTGCGCTGCAGTAACCCGGGACGGCCACTACACTTTGACCGGCGCTGTGCTTCCTGTTCTATTCAAAGTGCTAGATCCAGTGCCGAAGGCTGCAGGGAACACCTGATCAGTGGGGGTTCAGGGTGGTGGGCCCTTACCGATTGGATATTAATGACCAATCCTGAGGATAGGCCATCAATATCAGGAGCCTGGAAAAACCCTTTAACAGACTTCTTTCTACTGCTGCCTCTTTAGCACTGCACTTCCTGTAACATAGACCCTGCACCGGACATTATCTGTCAAGTTACATAGCAGTGGTATACTTTGCGGAAACTGATCTAATTTGATCAATCACATTTTTATTGATTAAGGTTTTTCATATTTAGGATCTCACGTTGCATAATTTTGTCATTGAATGCAACTGCACCTCTCATTAATAAACTGGAACTTGCTGCCATAGGTAGGGTATGGCCAAACGGTCAGGTTTCTAGATGCGGTTTTGAAATCCAAAATCATGAGTAGATCGTAGAAGGAGAAAAAGTATAAAGGACAGATATAACCTCTTTTTATAATTCATTCCTGGTTTTTGACTCTCACAACTGCATCAGGAAACCTGACAATGTGACTGTACCCTAAGATCACACGAGCGATACAGATTGTGAAGTTCAAAACATTTTTGAGTTCAGTGTGTGCGTTTTTGTATCTGGACTGGATGCGTTTTTCAAGCATGTGAAACAGAACGTAAGAATAAAAATCTACGTCTCCTAGCAACCATCATTGAAAAACACGTTGCATACGGATGCCTTCCACACATGCCCCATTCACTTCTATGGAGGCAGATTTGGGTGAAAAACGCACAATATAGAACATGCTGCGACTTTTCCTGAACGCAAAGATAATGCGTGAAAAACATACGCAGACCCAAGGAATGGGCTAGGATTCAGTCCGAATGCTATGTGTTTTCTAAACTCATCAGATCCAGACGGAAAACTCGCCTCTTGTGAAAGAGGCCTAAGGGTAAAGCCACTCAGGGCAGTAGACAATCCGCAGGGTTAGGGCTCATACACACCAACGTGTGCCTGCCGTTCCGTGCATTGGGGACCTTGAATGGGTCAGTGATCCGTCAGCTCGCAAAAAAATAGAACATGTTTTATTTTTTTGCGGTGCGGAGGCATGAACAGAAACCCCACGGCAGCACCCCGTAGAGCTTCCGTGGCGTTTCACGCCTCCATTCTGAACCGTGTCTTCCGGATTGCGAACCCATTCAAGTGAACAAACGCCCGGTGTCCTTATATTGCGGATCCAGGCAACGGTCATGTGCAGTTTACAAATCACACCCTGCGAGGAGTGTCCACACTGGACTCCACACATAACTTGACATGCGGTGCAGATTTTAGATCCATAGCATGTCAATTTATGTTAAGGCTATGTACGCCGCGGAGGTCACCGCTTGCAATGTGCAGGATGAAACTCTGCCGCAAAATTCACATGATTTGATGGAGATTTTGCTTCTGCAAGAAGCCGCCAGACATGCTGTGATTTTCCTCAGCAAGAAATCCGCAGTGAACCGGCCGGAACAGACTGTCGGAGTTCAGAGCGCATATGTGAACCTAACCTAAGAGACGAAACGTGTCACATGTTTTTACATGATATGGCTATAATCAAAGAAAAATTGCAAGTAAGGGTCCATTCACATATCCGTTGTTTCTTTCCTGATCTGTTCCGTTTTTTGCGGAACAGATCTGGACCAGATCTGTACCCATTCATTTTCAATGGGTCCTGAAAAAAAATCGGACATTGTGGTGTCCGATTTTTTTCAGGACCCATTGAAAATGAATGGGTCCAGATCTGTTCCGCAAAAAACGGAACAGATCAGGAAAGAAACAACGGACGTGTGAATGGACCCTAATAGTGAGTGTCGGTCTTTCTTTTTAGTACCGATATGTAACAATCAATCATTGAGATATTTTTTTATTTATAGAGGAAACATATTCTGTGTGGAGGATACCACCATCCCCGTCAGTCTATGCCCCATTCAAGCACACGGTGTGATGTCTCTATCTGATACACACACCCAGACTAAGACCAGTAAGCTGTATTTTAATGGTTACGGTCGGACGGTTTACAGACTGAGTCTCCAAAAAGTTCCTTTTTTAGTCATAAGAAAACAAGTCATTGTTTCGGCAGTGTTCTGGACAGACATAATGGGATAAAGACAGCTGGAGTACAGTATGCTAATGAACTCCATTGAAACCATAACAGGTGTCCACAATGTGCTGATGTTTGCCCAAGCCAGACATTTGTATGTTAAGTCGGTGTTTAGTAGGCAACATTTTGTCTCACTCAGGATGTTGGCTGCTATTTCAAAAATGTCTATGCAAATGCATTTCTAGCATACGCTTTTAAATATTAGAGTACTGCTTTATTATCGTCCCCTAACATAGAATTCCTACAGCCGCTGGATAAAACTATACATGCCGATCAATAAATATTTTACCACTGCGACAAAATCAAGCCATGCAAATTCAAAAAGATCAGTGTCTGTGGAGAACATTTCCCAACATGCTCAACATGACTTCATTTCTTACGCATCGCTCATATAAAACTGTAAAGTTCCTGCGTATTGTAGGGCTATTCATATAATATTAATGGACTGACAAACAAAATAGAGGTTTGATATAAAAAGCTAAATTATGAAATGTAGCGTATATAGAGATAAGTGAATGTCCAGCAGCGATTAGTGCTCCAATTGCCCTGAAGAGTCGTGTATGACACTAGGTAGTGTATTCAACCCCTTTCAGGGTCTTTAACGCCAAGACAGCATTAAGGCCTCTTTCGCACTACCGTTTTTTTTTTCCGTTTTGCGGTCCGTTTTTTGCGTTCCGTATACGGTCCGTATACGGAACCATTCATTTCAATGGTTCCGCAAAAAAAAACGGAATGTGTTCCGTATGCATTCCGTTTCCGTATTTCCGTTTTTCCGTTCCGTTGAAAAGATAGAACATGTCCTATATTTGGCCGCAAATCACAGTCCGTGGCTCCATTCAAGTCAATGGGTCCGCAAAAAAAACGGAACACATACGGAAATGCATCCGTATGTCTTCCGTATCCATTCCGTTTTTTGCGGAACCATCAATTGAAAATGTTATGCCCAGCCCAATTTTTTCTATGTAATTACTGTATACTGTATATGCCATACGGAAAAACGGAACGGAACAACGGAATGGAAACGGAACCACAACGGAAGCAAAAAACGGAACAACGGATCCGTGAAAAACGGAACGCAAAACACTGAATTCAACATACTGTAGTGTGAAAGAGGCCTAAGCCTCATTCACACGTCAGTGTCCGTGCCGCCACCAAGATGTCCGTGATGGATCTGTGTTAGGTTTGTGTGTCTGTTTTTTGCTGTCCATGTCCGTGTCAGCCGTGTCTCACTGATACTGAACAGCTGAAAAATAATTTTCAAAGCATCTCTTCCTAATGATCCATGAAACACAGATGAAACACGGATGGCATCTGTGTTGCATCCATGGGTTTTCGCGGGCCCATAGACTATAATGGGCATGATGGATCCGTGAACAAGAAAGAGCATGCATCCATGCTAAAAAAAAAAACACTGACCGTGGTAAAAAACTGATGTGTGAACACCCACATTAAAATCAATGGGGATGTGTGCTGTCCATGGAGAACGCGTACAGCACACGTCCGTGACACATTGACGTGTGAATGAGGCTTTAGTAAAGTGACAGCAACATACATGACTATGGGTAAACAGATGGAAGTTGGTGGTAACAGCTTTGTTAAAAACACACTGCGTTGTCATATTTATTTTTACATTAAAAAACTGTCCCTTTTTGGTGGCAGGTGCTTCCTTCTCTGTCTTCCGGCTGCCATTTTGAACGAATCGTGCAAGACAAATCACAAACGCAGAACGAGTTTGATCCTTGTAGAATTGATTCACTTATTTCTGGTAATATATTTATATCTCAAGCGCAAAGTATAAAGGGAGCAAGGATTGGGATAGTTATCAGTCACAAACGTTTGTAAGAGCACCTGTTTCTGAAAATTGTCCCGTGTAATAGTGCCTCTGCTTGTTTGTGCGACCGGCGCCGCCCCAAGGGCCCTTTAAGAGGAAAAAGTGCTTGTTTTCGTGACTGAACAGGGCCCCTTTTTAGTAGTAGTAGATGGTACCTAGGTGTAGGAATGCCAGAGTGGTGTAGGGTGGCCTAAATGTCCCTTAATGTTGGTGCACGTGTCACGGTGCTCTGACCTGGATACGCTGGACCCTAGGCGTTTTCGCCGAAGCAATGAAAAAGGGGGTTGTTGATAAAGGAGATGAAGAAATAAATTGAGTCCAGACCTTGTGAGTAAGTTGAAAACAGCTTTACTTTGCATAAACGTTTCTCCAAACGGTTTGCAGACTTTGTCTTGATCCCAACAGGCTTTAGCATTAAAACTGCATCAGGAAAACTCCTCTCTGCTACATCTGTTGCTCTCTGGGTCTGCTGTACTGACAGGCTGGCTATATAACTCAGCTTTTGTTGTATTCTGCACTTTCCTTCTGTAGTCTCCCTCTTAAGTTATACCAGGGAAAACTCCTCCTGGCTTCTGAGGCTCCAAGCTGTGCTTCCACATCCAGCAGGGCTGAAGGTGCTCCTGCTGGCTTGCACAAGACGTCCAGCAGGGATGTGCACCTGCTTCCTTCCCCTAGCGGGGGTAAGCTAGACCGTCCCCTAGCAGAGGGTAAGCTGAACTAACTCAAACTGGTCCCCACCCTTCCTGCAGGAGGTAGGACTCACCCACTTCTCTCCAGAGGGAGGTTAGAATGGAATGGTAAGCTCGATTCTTTGTGACTGTAGCTCTGCCAGGTTTGCTGCTACCTACTGGTGAACCAGGCACATTACATTTTAACATAACAGTTTCAAACACAAGGATGCACATTGTTTAGGCCTGCAATAATTACACAAGATGACACTAGGTTAACCATAGAAGATAGTAGCGGGGTGCAGAAGTGGTAATGGCACTCTGGGTCATTACATTTGTCACGTGATCACATCTTTCATGCGGTACCTAAAATTATCATTTGTGGACAGCACATTACTCTGTGTAAACAGGGATGTGCTGCCGACACACATTCTGTTTGGGGACTAATGATCGTAGTAGCGATCGTTCATCTCTACACAGAGGTACTAAGTGCTGCATGTAAATGCAGTTGAACAGGTTGGTAACGATAGAGAATAAATGGTTCATTCTAGATCATTACCAGCTTGTTCAGCTACAAATACATTCAGCAATCATTCGCCCTGTATGGGGCAATGCCTGAGTATCTTACCAAGTAAATGGGCCCCAAGTCTGGTGCCTAAAGGGGTCCTACTCATTAGAGTATATTGGTGAAAATGAACTATTGGGTGAATTTAAGCGAGCAACTGTTTTAGCCACTATATGATGCGCCAATAATCAGACACAAAATTATTGTTCTTAAGAAAGATATTTCGCTTGTGAATGATTGTTCTGTGGAAGAATATTCCCAGAAAGGTCACCGGTCCTTTGACTATGGCCAGTTTGAACGATTGTAAAGGCAAATGTGGACTAAAATGTGCATGGCTGCGTTGGCAGAACTTAAAACTAATGCATATGGTCAGCTTTAGGCCAGGTTCACATCATCGTTTAGTTTTCTGCTCTTCTGATCCGTCAGAACAGAAAACAACAAAAATAAGGTCCTTTATTTTACACATCCATGATGCCATTTCTCTCTGAGATCGTTATTTTAGATGGAAAAAAAGTCCTACACAAAGTATTTTTGTTTCCATCTAAAATAATGGATCTCGATTAGACATGTCTAAAATGGATGCACATGTGCATAGCAGAGTATAACGTATAACGGATGCTTAAAATATAGGACCCATTATAATATTTTTTTTTTCTGCTCTTCTGATGGATAAGAAGAACAAACGGTGATATGAACGTGGCCTTAGTCTTTCTTCTTCATCACTATAAATAAGCCCATATCACTTACTGCAAAGAAAAAAAAGAATCACATGAAGATCATGTCGCCCTGGGTTATTTATTTTAATTAATTTTACTAAATTTCTTGGTAATATTTTTAGTGATAATTAATGATTGATTTACATAGTATAGTGTTTGCTTTAAATGTGAGAATTTAAGAAATTGAGTGAAAAAAAGTAAATTAAATAATCTTCACCTGATCCGAGAAAATACATTTAGAAGCCTAGAATTATTGCTCGAATTATACTGCTACGCAGTGCACGGATAATTATATTCTAAAATGCTTCGTAGAGTTTTTAATGATGACCGATTCTCCTAATAGGTCATCAGTATCTGATCGACTCAGGACCCCTGTCGATCAGATGTTTGAGAAGGCACTGGTGTTCCTATGAGCGCCACTGATAAAGGTGTCGTCACTGGCCTAGGAAAAGCTGTGAGAAGGCCACTATGCTCACAGGAGCACTACTAACTTCTCAAACAGATGATCGGCAGGGTCTCAGGTGTCAGACCCCCCACCAATTAGATTCTGATAACCTATCCGGAGGATAGGTCATGAGTATTAAAATCATGCAAAACCCTTTTTAACTAATATTCCTGCACATTACCCACACACCACTAAACAACTCCTAAGTAATGATACTATATGATGCCTAAATAATGTTGACATACAGTAAGTACCTTGTCCATTCATTTACCATTTATGGCCTATCTTCAGGATAGGCCAACAATATTAAATTGGCTAGGGTCCAACACCCTGCACCCCCATGAATCAACTGTTTCAGAGTATCTGAGGATAGGCCATTAATAGTAAAGAAATGGGCAACCTCTTTAAAAAATACACCATAAAGAGTTTTATGGTATTACTAATATTACTGCTATACAGTGCTCAAATAATTAAACAACATGACCACAAACCACAAAACACTCTAAATTAAATGTAAAGTTGATGAACAAGCTACAAAGAAAAACTAAATAGTGATGAGAAATAGCCAACTAGGTGGCCATACAATAAACCACTCTTGGTGACCATACAGCAGCAATATTTAATGTGGACATATAATAAAATTAGTCACCTATAACACCAGGCAACAAAAAAACTTTTTGTCTGCTACTGTGCAAAAAAAACATTTGTCCTATACTAAATCGAGTGTGCGGATTACAAATCCGAAGTCAGGATTGTTGCGACACGTCATGAAATTTTGCTATGCATAAGTATTCCTAAATGAATTAAGCACTTGGAAAGCATTGAATAATTTTGAACAGAACGAGTTTTACTCGATCTACATCAAAGTTTGCATGGTAAACAGTGTCTGAAAATGTAATGGAATAACAACATTTTAAAAAGTTTTGTTTTTCAGTTTAAAAGTCTTACTTGAGCAAGGCCCGGTACTGTTAAAAGTGTGTCAGGCATCTGCTTTTGCGTTTGTGAAAGGTCATATTTTCCCGTTTCAAAAACCAGCAGTAGTCCCCCATCTTGTTGGGATTCCAGCGGCCTTGATACCTGTTCTCCATTGTAGAAATATCTTTATGGAACCGCTTTCCATGTTCGTCACTTTCGTGTCCAAAATTAGGTGGGAAAAAGTAAAGATGGGAATGTAAGAAATGCACTTTCAATGACATTCGGCAGCCAAGTTGTTCATATGCTGTAAGCATGTTGTCTACTAATTCAGCATAGTCTGCAGCTCGTCTGTTCCCAAGGAAGTTCTGCACTACTAGCACAAATGCATCCCAAGCTGCAAGACGCACTCGCTTTGTCAGATTCTTGCGCTGATCATAAGTAGTGTATTTACCACAGATGTAGCAGAAATTGTCTGAATCGTTGCCACATTTGTGTTTATCCATCTTAAGTTTCAAAACTGATAGCACTATAACAGATCACTTTATCAAAATCTGTCCAGCTTGCCTTATATACTTACTGCTGACATCAGCCTGAGTGCGTCCGAGCAGGTCTGGACATGTCCATTGGAATATCTCCAATAAAATGCATTAATATTATAACTGAATAGGCTTTGCATGTACTTAAAATCTAGATGTGTCAGTTCATATTTTGAATCAGAGCGCTCATTTTAGAATAAATCACATGTTTTTCTCTCAGTAGCAAAATTATTATTGTTCGGTGTAATAGTCAAATATAAAAGTGATGAATATCAAAATTGTTTAACAAAATAACAGGTCTACTTTTAGACAGTTTTAATAATTGAGGCCTTGAATTATTGTCATCAACAGTGTCCTGCAATAGTGTCAGTGTAGGTACCCCCACAGCAGAGTGCAGTAATGGAATCTGTGTTGCATCCATGGTTTATTTTACTATTTTATTTGTCATATTATTTATGTCTTTAGTATAGATGATTAGTAAATATGGAACTCTAGTTCCTGCTTGTTTTTTATCTCAGTAGGTTTGGAGATAGAGCAATTCCACCACACCTAATTGTTGACTTATGCTACTTGATAGCAGCTTTATTTTTAAAAGACTGTAAATGGAGTTGTTCAATATATTTAAAAAATTTACAAAAAAATGTATATATACTCGGCTCCCATTTCTTTTAATGCTCTCCAACCATTGCATCTTCTTGGCTGCAGCTAATGATGAGCAAAGTATTTGAAAATTAGATTTGGCTGCTTCGCCAAATTGTACAAAAAAATTACTTTATCACAAAGCGCATTTCTTTGTAAGTAGTTGGTGAAATGACAGGGAGCAGTGACTGCGCCGTGCCCCGTCATTGTACGTTGCCACGTTCATAGCTGCATCTGTCAGCAATATTACAGTGTAAAATTCAAAAAATAATAAATTTAACTATACTTACCTCATCCATCTTGATCGCTGCCATCTTGATTGAAGATCTAGCGAGAAATCTGCGATCTAGCACGGCCCGTGGTGATGTCATCTGTCAACGCACACAGGATTTAATCCAAGATCTTGGCGGTGGCCAGCTCATCGCGATCAAATGGATCAGGTAAGTATGATTCTTGTTTAATTTTTACCACCATTCAGGAAAAATCGATTCACTACCAATAAGCATGAGGAAATTCGGCTTTGTTGTGAATCAAATTTTCCTTTCAATTCAAATCAAAGTCCACTTGTGGTCTTCAATTCACTCAACACTAGCTGCAGCAATGACATACTTGTATGACCATATACTGGCCTCAGCGGTATACGGCAGGCAACGGCTGAGGTAAGTGATTGACTGCAGCGGCAAGTGGAATACGTCATCGCTGCAGTCAAACTAACATAGGCCAGCAGGAAGGATTGGAACAGCAGGTGATGAAATGGGTAAACATTCTGTTAATATTATATGACAATTGCTGGCTTGGAGGACATTTTTTCAGTCAGACAACTCCTTTAAGGATACACAATAGAAACATATATAATTTAGCTTATCCATGGTATATGCATAATTTCTCTTGACAAAATGATGCTGTGCTATGTTTTTCCGGAGGCTGAAGCTAGACAGGGAAAGAAGGAGGACTTAAAAGGGTCTCTGAGCTTTCCAAAAACTTTTGATATGTCATAGTGACAGGGCCAGACTGGAAAATTAAAGTGACCTTGGAAGACCCTAAAGTGTCCCCATGTTGTAGGAGGGTCCAAACTGACAGAAGGTGGGGCAACACAAGTAGGCCGGTCAGCAATACCATAGTGCAAAATACTGCCCCATCAGAACCATATACCACATTACCAGGGGTGTAGCTATAGGGGGTGCAGAGGTAGCATTCGCTACAGGGCCCGGGATCCTGAGGGGGCCCAAAGACCCTTGTGCCACATAAGAAGACACTGGTATTATAGAAAGTGCATGGTCACGTTACATCTCTGGCTGGAGGGAAGGGGTTAGGTCAAGAATTTGGCATGGGGGTGGCGGGGAGTGCCATTAAAATTTTAGCAGCACCAAGGCAATCTGCTTCCCAGCCACTGGCAACAAAGCACTGAGAGAAGGGTGCCCAGGCTGAACTCTTGCACCAGGGCCCATGACATTTTAGCCAGAGCCCTCACATTACTGCACAATATATTGTACCAAAAGCTGTCCCACTGTGGTGGCCATGAATAGCTGCTATTTTCTGTCCTCCTCCGGTTGTCTCTGATTAAGATATGGAGCAGGGGGCTTGGAAGGTGAGCTGTGGGCCCCAGCAGTTAAATTCAGGAGGGCATGTGCAGTCGCTGCCCGGGTAAATAAAGTACTGATTCTCACATCATTAATTATCACTGATAGCTCATTATGTACACAGCCAGTGGCAGAGAGGAGGGCTTGGACAGTGCCCCTAGGCATCTGCCCACCGGGAAGTTTCTCTGTAAGGTTTATGGCAAATCGACCCCTCCATAGTGACATACGTAGCAAAGGTTTTGAGTGATGGGGGTCTGAATGCTCAGATCCCCACCCATTGCTAGAACAAGGATAGAGAAGTGCTCTCCTTGCTGCAAGAGACTGGCTTAATAGAAAATCAATGGGCCCATCTCAATTCCGTCTCCTGCAGGAAAGTGAGAGAGTGCCTTATTTGAGCGCTCCTCTCTAATTGTTCTAGAGAATTTGCGGATCTCAGCTCTTTAACCCCCACCTCAGCTCAGTGACACTTTAAAGTGTAAGCGCCTTTTGCAATGTCTAGGCCACAGGGGACAGTGAGTGTTATGGTGGTGTGCCGAATGGGGGTAGTAGTTGTACTCACTTTTCTGCAGCTCCCTGGGCCAGCGTGCAGTGGAAGGGAGGTCAGCACTAAATCCTCCGGGGCACTCTCTATTGCGGGGAACACCAGCCAGATGCAAGTTGAGGTGCCCTTGATAGTAATGGGTATGCTTAGGGTGCTTTAGTGGCTGGCCCCTGTGTTCGTGACGCCAGCACCGTAAGGTGCAAATGTTGGTAGTGGAAGAGAGATGAGAAGTCGGTTGTAATGAAACAGTTGAACGTTTACTTAAATAAATTGTCCTCAGGTAGTCAATACAGTTCATCAGTACAGAAGAAGGTAATAGTTCAAATATCAAATAGGTAGTAATCCTTCTATCAAGCTGGTCAGTTGTCAGTTGAGGAGTGTTCCCAATGCTGTTACTTTACAGGCAAGAAATAGATTGTTTCTGATATAGAATTACACTAGGTCCACTTTCTAGCACTCAGGTACTGAATATAATACTTTCTTTACTTTATATTGAGCAATCCAATAAGGGCGTTCTCCCTCATGGCAGGAAAACTCTGTGCTACATTATTTTATGCAGGATGCTCTCCTGAAGTATTCAGGTTCACTATGTCCCAGAAGGCATATAGTGAAAAAGGATCATTAGGCACCTTTTAATTATCTGGCTGTGTCCAGGTACTTTTAAGTCTTTCCCAGTCAGTTGTGCTTATGAATTCCATTGGCTAAACTCAGCTCTGATCTTCACTAGTATTTCTCTATGCTCAGACATAGACTTACTTGTCTGTGCTGTACTGCTGTAAATACTGTGCTGATCCTCTCCAGGCTTGATCAGGGCCCAGAGGGTGAAAAGGCAGCTACATTGTGGACTAGGCCTGTTCTGCTACTCCATGCACTTGCTTCCTGTCTCCTCCTCTCTCTCCTACTACTGCCTTATTAGCACAACCCAAGTTATATATAGGTGATGCCAGCACCACCTAGGGCAAATAGATGTGATGACACTGCCAGCCTGATATTAGGAATTGCAATACATTTTAGAAATGCATTCAATAAATAAGCAAATATTTAAAGAGTCCACTTATACACACATAAGTGGGACGCTGCACTTTTAATATTTTTTTTTTCTTCTAATGTGTAGGGACAATGATAAATGTTTTTCTAATATATTTTATTTAGCAAATTTTTACATTTGTAGGAGAAAAATTGCTTTGAACTGTCCTTTAGCAGCGCTCTCTAATATGAGCGTTGCTAAATAATATTTTGATTAGATTGGTCTTCACAGTAATGCATTGTGCAAAACTGTGGGCTCACTGCTTTTGCTCTTCCTGTGTATATCCCGACAAATGACCATCTGTACTATATGTTCTGCCCTTGTCTCTCTATTTTTACACTGCTATCATTGAGAAGACAGGGCGACAGGGATAAGTTGAGGGAGGCTAATTATCAGTCAACTGCCTGATCCTTTTCTTCTCAGGAAGATACGCCTCTACTAGAGAAGTCTGTCAGCGCTTCCTTTACCTCTGCCTTTGGAAAATGAAAGGTGGAATTGCTATGGGCAATTAAGCCAGTTCTACTTTACACCAACTTGATAAATCTCCCCCTTTGTTTTTAATGCTGTTTCCGTAAGCATTAAAATGTATTGGCTCCATGTAGTCAAAATCTGTCTTGCCCGAAGTTGCGTAAGAATTCGGTGAATTAGTAAGGTATTCCTATGTGCGTATTAAAAAACATTTTATCAATCCCGATGGTGCCTCAGTACCAAAGCCCACTTTGGATTGCTACTTAAAAATGTTTTTAAATACGCAGATAGGAATACCGTACTAATTCACCGAAGTCTCACGCTACTTCTGATGAGACAAATTTTGCCTACACAGAGTCAATACATTTTAATGCTGCACGTAAACAGCATTAAAAAAGACGTTTTTGAACTAATCGACTTCGGATCTTTGATCCGAAACTTGATTCGCTGAAGCCTAATCAAGATGTGCACTTTCTGTGCCTGTCTTTATACTTAATCACTGCTGGAAAATGCACACACCTCATCATAAATTAGGCGCATCGTCAAGCTGTCCATGCGCCTAATCTACGACAGCTCAGAGCTGCCATAGATTTCTGGCTTCATTTACACACCTTTCAGGTCCTTGTCATGCCCCCTCTTGGAAAAGTGTCAAGGGCTGTGTAAAAAAAAGGCACTTGCCACTTTTTTTCAAAAAGTCTCATTAAAAAAGTCACAAATACACAGTTTGTGACTTTTTAAAGCTACTTTTCTGGCACAAGAGAGATGATATATCTCCCCCATAGTCTGTACAGTTTTGAGACAATTTAAACATTAAACCACCAATAATTGAACTAAATATAAATCAATATGTGTGGAAACATATAAAAAAAACTCCTAAATAATTAGAGCCACACAAATGACAATACAAGAATACATCTTTATTAAATCATCCAAAAATTACATCATATACATAATCAATAGCAATAATGATAAATCCTTGCGAAAAGTGCTATGAAATGGAAGCCCTCCCCACATAAACTGGAGTTAATAGGGTAAGTATGCTGCCCCCAATGGTGACTGTAAATAACACGGTTTAACACGGGGTTCCAAATACAGTATATGCCAACAGGCTGAATGAGCCATACATAAAAATAACACCCCGATCCACCAATTAAACAGTATATTAAGCAGCCAGCAGTAGGTGAGACAGTAAATATGCCACACCGCTAATACAGTTCTGATCAAAAGTTTAAGACCACTTGAAAAAATGGCAAAAAATCATATTTAGCATGGTTGGATCTTAACAAGGTTCCAAGTAGAGCTTCAACAAGAAGAAATGGGAGTGGGACAAAAGATTTTTGGACCATTCAATTTAATGATAACAACGAATAAACTGAAACAGGCTGTTTTTCAGCTGATCAAATGTTTAGGACCACACCTCCAAAAAAAAAAAACTAAACCCCCCCAAAACAGAAATCCAACTTCCAAACATGAACTCAGTAATGAGTAGCTCCGCCGTTATTGTTTATCACTTCCAAAATTTGTTTCGGCATGCTTGATGCAAGCGTTTCCATGAGGTGAGTGGGAACATTTCTCCAAGTGGTGAAGACGGCCGCACGAAGGCCATCTACTGTCTGGAACTGTTGTCCATTTTTGTAAACTTCCCTTCCCATCCATCCCCAAAGGTTCTCAATTGGATTTAGATCAGAGGAACACGCAGGTGATTTTATTCTCCTGGAAGAAGTCCCTTGTCCTGCGGGCATTGTGTACTGTAGCGTTGTCCTGTTGAAAAACCCAGTCGTTACCACACAGATGAGGACCCTCAGCCATGAGGAATGCTCTCTGCAACATCTGGACATAACCAGCGGCCGTTTGATGCCCCTGCACTTCCTGAAGCTCCATTGTTTCACTGAAGGAAAAAGCACCCCAGACCATTATGGTGCCCCCTCCACTGTGGCGCGTAGAAAACATCTCAGGTGGGATCTGCTTGTCATGCCAGTAACATTGGAAACCATCAGGACCATCAAGGTTAAATTTTTTCTTATTAGAGAATAAAACTTTCTTCCACCTTTGAATGTCCCATGTTTGGTGCTCTCTTGCAAAGTCCAAATGAGCAGTTCTGTGGCGTTCAAGGAGACGAGGTTTTTGAAGACGTTTTTTGTTTTTGAAGCCCTTCAGTCTCAGATGCCGCCTGATGGTTATGGGGCTGTAGTCAGCACCAGTAAGGGCCTTAATTTGGGTCAAGGATCGTCCAGTGTTTTGACGGACAGCCAATTGGATCCTCCGGCTCAGTGCTGATTAAATATTTTGGGGTCTTCCACTTGACTTTTTTGTTCCGTAACCCTCAGGATCATTTAAGAAATTCCAAATTACTGTCTTACTGCGTCCCACCTCAGCAGCGATGGCGCGCTGTGAGAGACCCTGCTTATGCAGTTCAACAACCCGACCACGTTAAAAAAGGGAGAGTTTTTTGGACTTTGCCATCACAACGTGTGACTACCTGACAGAAAATGACAATGAATCCACATCTTTGCACAGATTTGGACTTTTAAAGGCATGTGGTCCTAAAATTTGGATCATCTGAAAAACAGCCTGTTTCAGTTTAATCATTATTTTCAATTAATTTTATGCTCAAAAAATGTTTTGTCTTACTCTCATTTCTTCTTGTTGCATGTTGAAGCTCTACTTGGAACCTTGTTAAGATCCAACAATGTAAAATATTATTTTTTTTGCCATTTTTCAAGTGGTCTTAAACTTTTGATCAGGACTGTATGTAATCAGTATATCAATACCATGATGTTATCATATGTTGCAACATGTGTTTAATGGGAGATATGAAGCTGACATTCCAATGATGGAAGTATCATAAATCCCAAGTGGGAG
This sequence comes from Bufo gargarizans, assembly GCF_014858855.1. NCBI lineage: Eukaryota > Metazoa > Chordata > Amphibia > Anura > Bufonidae > Bufo > Bufo gargarizans. The sequence continues at coordinate 439,352,261 of NC_058083.1, forward strand.
ATACACATGGTGTAAGAACACACCATGTAGTCAGCACAATCACCAATCTACCCCTGAAAAACATGCTGCAATACTGAAGCCATAGCAGGGAACACAATAGATCAAAACATAACTATACGAACCAGTGTAAGGAGACCCAAGACCCGACGTATGTTTTGCAGATGCGCTTCTTTGGGGGCGTGTCTAACCGCAATATTGCAATAAGGCCCAGATTTATGTATGAAAAAGAAGCATGGAGACAGTTAAATTACACCAGATGCTATAAAAAACGTACTTACAACCCGACAGCAACATTTACAAAAGAATTGGAGAGCATTTTTAATCAGGGTGTTGACGATGGCTTATTAACAGCTAAACAATATACACATCTATTGGTAGAACATCCTATAATCCCAACACTATATTTTCTCCCTAAGGTCCACAAGCACATGAAACAACCTCCGGGTAGACCAATAGTGTTGGGTATGAACAGTTTGAATGACTCCATTTGTAAATACGTCAAACATTTTCTGCACCCATTGGGAAAGCAGAAAACCTTCACTCATATCTCAAAGATACCACAGATGTTCTGGGGAAAGTAGAAGATCTGCAATTGGAATCGGATATGTTAATCGCCACATGTGATGTTGAGTGGCAAATTTCTTTTTGCAAAATATCAACATGGACCCCAACAAACGTAAGTTTATCATATGCTTACTAGAATATGTGCTGACTTGTGAGTCTTTCTTTTTGGGGGTTCCTTCTTCCTACAGCTCCAAGGGACTGCAACGGTGGCGTCTTGTGTGCTATCATATGCTAATTTGTTCCTGGGGCTGTGGGAGAGGGAAATTGTGCAAACAGACCCCATAGCCATGGCCGACAAGGTCCAATAATGGGGTCGATATATTGACGACCTTCTTATGATCTGGCAAGGGACAGAGGACGAATTTAGAACATTCGTCACAATCAACAGCGATGGGAATATTAAGTTGACTTACAAAATGAGTCGGACACAGGTAGATTTTCTAGACATCAACTTGCATGTGGAAAATGAGGGCCGCATTGCAACCAATTTGTATAGAAAACAGACGTCTGTTAATGCTCTGTTTTTAACAAGATCAGCACATCCGGGTAAATTGATTACCAGTATACCAATTGGGCAATTCCTCGGAGCAAGGAGAATCTGCTCTACTAGGCAGTCCTTTAAATTACAAGCTGAGGAATTGCGCAGAAGATTTGATGAGAGGGGCTATTCAACACTCTCGATAGAGGGTGGTTATCGACAGGCTCGGATGTCCAGACGATTGGATTTTCTACATAAGGTAAAAAACTAAAATACAACAGAAGCGGCACGTTATATCACAACATATAACACCAAATGAAGAGAAGTTCGAGGGGTCCTGGGGAAACACTAGTACATACTGAAGATGGACCCACAATTGGGGATGACAATTTCCCCACACCCACAAATTACCTATAGGAGAGCCAAGCATCTCAGAGATCACTTAGTGAAGAGTCACTACATTGTAAAACAACCAAGGATCTTTGGTACGAGAGGCCCACCATAGAGCAACAAGGAATGTGGGAAGTGCGTAGCATGTGTCAATATAAATAAATCTGATGTGTTTTGGGACTCCTCGCAACATAAACAGTATAAAATCACTTACCCAATAACATGCACGACCACGGGAGTTGTCCCTGCAATAAGATTTATGTGGGGATGACTTCACAACAGTTTAAGAGGAGAATCCATGAGCATTTGTTGGCGATAGAAGCGGCTAATGAAACTGAGGAAATTGCTAATTTGACAACTATTCCTAAACACATAATTGTGACAGCTCCCTACTTCGATTTAGGGGGATTGACCGAGTGAATATATCCCCAAGAGAAGGCAATTGGAAGTAGCTTCTCAGCCAGAGGGAAACACGTTGGATTTTCTTGCTAAATACTGTTGCGCCCCTCTGACTTGGAACATCTGTACATTAGGTAAGATCCTAATTTTAACTGGATAATTTTATGAGTTTTTTAAATCTCTTTTTAAAAGTTGATTGTGATGTTTGTGTACTTACCGTTGTCTTTGTGTTCTTCACTTCTCCAGAAATATATGCTCCATGATGTGTGGCCGATTGACATCTTACTTTTCCTACAGATTGACATTGGAAATGCCAATGGGGAACTGAACGTTCGGGAACCCCTTTTTTTTTTATAAATAAGGAAAGATGGATGGTTGATGTAATCTTTTGAATTTGCATTATTCCTCTAGTTGGGCTGAGATACATAGATATTGTTTCTGTTAATATGTGAACATTGTATGCACCAGCTACCGTACAATATATGTTTATAATTGTGGCATATATGTATAACACCTTTTTTTTTAACAATTCTCCCATTGTGGCATTTTAGACATATGTTGTTTATAATAATTTTATGTTTGAGTCATTTCACATAATCACTGGGAAATTCAATCACAATGCACGTCACCTCACTCTGCATGTATCACTTATCATTCACTTATTTATTTAGATTTATTTATTTTTTCTTATTTGATTTTGTGTATATTATGTTTACTTGTATTGAACACAATATCTTATGCTCCATACGATTACACAGGTTTATTAATTCATGGTCTATATGATTATATTACTGTATTTTATTCACTTTCACTGATATGTATATATAATGTATTTATTTCACAATTTTATGTCTGATTGTGACTGACACATCATAATGGGTAGACACTCTCTCAATTTTAATGAAATGATTAGTTTGGTCTATATTGTCTCTATGTAAGACAGTGTTCCATTATTATAATCCTGTTATATATATATATATATGTATTTTATATCAATCATTAAAAAAAATTCACATTGTACAAAGTTATGTCTGCAGCAACAGTGGATATATCTGAACAATTAGTTTAGGTCTTTATCTCTTTCCTTGTAGTGCTGCAGGCTGCATGATATCTATACAATCACAACACATTGACATGGCAACCTTGTGGTTGGCACTTTCTTTGTATATAGATCACATCATGCAATCATGTGGGTGAGTCATCTGACACCTTTTGGGTAGTCTCCTGATACTATTTATCACATGAGCGATCATGTGAGGGTGTCATGTGACGCACCTTGGGCAGGTCCCGGTTAACAACTTCCTTACACACAGATCACATTGCGATCATGTGGGGGAATCATGTGATGTTCCGTGGGCAGGTCCTTGTGGTGACATTGTGTGATTTCCATCATGATGTGATGGCTGATGCGTTCCACCTGTGAGGGATAATGAACTTGATAGCATCATTAGTAGGGGTATATATAGGTGGCTTGAAGATGCGGTTAGACACGCCCCCTGAAGAAGCGCATCTGTGAAACGTATGTCGGGTCTTGGCTCTCCTTATACTGGTTTGTATAGTTATGTTTTAATCTATTGTGTGCCCTGTTATGACTTCAGTATTGCTGCATGTTTTCAGGAGGTAGATTGGTGATTGTGCTGTTACATGGTGTGTTCTTACACCATGTGTATCTCCCACTAGGGATTTATGATACTTCCATCATTGGAATGTCAGCTTCATATCTCCCATTGTACACATTTTACAACATATGATAACATCATGGTATTGATATACTGATTGCATATTAGCGGTGTGGCATATTTACTGTCTCACCTACTGCTGGCTGTTTAATATACAGTTAAATTGGTGGATCGGGGTGTTATTTTCTATGTACGGCTCATTCAGCCTGTTGGCATATACTGTATTTGGAACCCAGTGTTAAACCATGTGATTTAGAGTCACCATTGGGGGCAGCATACTTTCTTCCATTTCATAGCACTTTTCGCAAGGTTTTATCATTATTGCTATTGATTATGGATATGATGTCCCTTTTGGATAATTTAATAAAGATGTATTCTTGTATTGTCATTTGTGTGGCTCTAATTATTAAGGATTTTTTTGACAATTCAAACATCCAAATGCCGTTGGTAGGAATATAGAGATCGTACACCACGCAGTCAACACGCTGACAGTGTAAAAATAGCAGGGAGACAAGATGAAGTGCTAACATCCATAGACCAAAATAATTGCAAACATCTACATAGGAAGCAAATAAACTGCAGAGTAACAGTAAATTCAAAAATAAACACAAAAAATATAGCTGAGCTCAATAGTTCACAAAATTGAAGTTTCATTTAACATTTTCAAAGTGTTCACTAAACCTCAACCGTACATTGGCCCGAGGGCCCGTTGCTGCAGAAGACATAAATACAGTCCTGATCAAAAGATTTCATCAGCACTGAGCCAGAGGATCCAATTGGCTGTCCGTCAAGACACTGGACGATCCTCAACCCAAATTAAGGCCCTTACTGGTGCTGACTACAGCCCCATAACTATCAGACGGCATCTGAGACTGAAGGGGTTCAAAAACAAAAAAACGTCTTCAAAGACCTCGTCTCCTTGAACGCCACAGAACTGCTCATTTGGACTTTGCAAGAGAGCACAAAACATGGGACATTCAAAGGTGGAAGAAAGTTTTATTCTCTGATGAGAAAAATTTTAACCTTGATGGTCCTGATGGTTTCCAATGTTACTGGCATCACAAGCAGATCCCACCTGAGATGTTTTCTACGCGCCACAGTGGAGGGGCGCCATAATGGTCTGGGGTGCTTTTTCCTTCAATGGAACAATGGAGCTTCGGGAAGTGCAGGGGCGTCAAACGGCCGCTGGCTATGTCCAGATGTTGCAGAGAGCATTCCTCATGACTGAGGGCCCTCCTCTGTGTGGTAACGACTGGGTTTTTCAACAGGACAACGCTACAGTACACAATGCCCGCAGGACAAGGGGCTTCTTCCAGGACAATAACATCACTCTTTTGGCCCATCCTGCGTGTTCCCCTGATCTAAATCCAATTGAGAACCTTTGGGGATGGATGGCAAGGGAAGTTTACAAAAATGGACAACAGTTCCAGACAGTAGATGGCCTTTGTGCGGTCGTCTTCACCACTTGGAGAAATGTTCCCACTCACCTCATGGAAACGCTTGCATCAAGCATACCGAAACGAATTTTAGAAGTGATAAACAATAGCGGCGGAGCTACTCAATACTGAGTTAATGTTTGGAAGTTGGATTTCTGTTTTGGGGGAGGTTTAGTTTTTTTTGGAGGTGTGGTCCTAAACTTTTGATCAGCTGAAAAACAGCCTGTTTCAGTTTATTTGTTGTTTTCATTAAATTGAATGCTCTAAAAATGTTTTGTCTCACTCCCATTTCTTCTTGTTGCATGTTAAAGCTCTACTTGGAACTTTGTTAAGATCCAGCCATGCTAAATATGATTTTTTTTGCCATTTTTCAAGTGGTCTTAAAGTATAACTGTCATATATATATTTTTGGGAGTATTGGATTGTGGTGATTAATATCTCCTTGGTGGCCCTATTTCAACTTTTCACAGTGTATTCAATTACCCCTTAATTCCACAGTTTTTTCCCTGTACTGCCTACTTTTACCTGTGCTTAAAATAAGGTTGCTAGGCAGGGTCCGTCTATGTGTTGAAGGACGGAGGACGCAGAAGCACGCAGGGTCTAAGTGTGACAGTTATCCTTTAAACTTTTAATCAGGACTGTATTACAAATGGCACATGATAGGTGGGGGTTCTGGTACAGATTTTGCTCCTAGCACCCAGGAACTTTAAAATTTGCCTCTATATAAAAGTTCACAAAGTTGCATCACCTATTTAAATTATTTTGGGATATTGTGTACAAGAATCCATCTTAGGAGTTTTGCTGGTAGTTCATATCATCCAGTAAAGTTTCTTCTTCCCTATCCAACTAAATGAAAGTATAACTTTTTTTTTTCTTAGAGTTTATATATATCAAAAATAAACATCTTACAATAAGTATACAACAAAAATCATGCCTTAACATAGGCATTAAGACGTGCATGGTATACATAATCCACATAAGTGTAACTTTTAACTAAATTCACATGTGAGGTTTTTGTTGTATTTTCCAAACCCTTTATTGGTTTTTCTTTTGCATATTTTGTAAAAACAAGAGCAAAATATTTTAATGACACTTGACTCAAATAAAAAAATGCAGCCAAAACTAATAGTGACAGTGCCACGTGTGAACATCACCTTACTGTATGCTTGTTACATTTAAGAGTATTACGGCTGCATTCTTGCATCTATCTTATTTAGGCCACATTTAAGCAGGTTGCTTTTGGTCATTAAGGCTACATGCACACAAACGTATTTAGTTTACATGTCCGTTCCGTTTGTTTTGCGGATCGGATGCGGACCCATTCATTTCAATGGGTCTGCAGAAAATGCAGACAGCACACCGTGTGCTGTCCACATCAGTATGTCCGTTCCATAGCCCTGCCCAAAAAATAGAACATGTCCTATTCTATTCCGTATCAGGCATTGTTGCAATGGATCCGCAAAAAAAAAGGATGGCATACGGATGTCATTAGTTTTCTTTTTTGCGGATACGCAATGCGGACCTCAAAACACATACGGTCGTGTGCATGTAGCCAAACTTGCATACTTTGTATCACTATTAGTGATGAGCGAAGTGGACTATGATCCGATTTTCTGGATAAATTCAATTTGCCGCAAAGCCAAATTTCCTCATGCTTTGCGGTAGCGAATTGATTTAAACTAAAATAGTGCAAAAAATAATACTTACCTGATCGATTTGCTCGCGAAGAGCCTTCCGCTGCCATCTTGCTTGAAGATCTCGGCCGAAATCTCGTGCATGGTCACGTATGTCGTCACCACGCCAGGCGGTGTGATGACGTCATCTCGGCCCATGCAGGATTTTGCACCAGGCCTTCAAGCATGATGGCGGCAGAATGCTCGTCGCGAGCAAATGGATCAGGTAAGTATTATTATTATTTGTATTATTCTTTTTTTAAATTTATTTTACAATCTCCATTCATGAACACGGCATCTGAGGGGTACAATGATGGAGAGCGGTGCAATCGCCGCTCTGTCATTGCACCCACTACTAACAAAGAAATGCACTTCGTGATGACATAATTCATCACAAATTTTTTATTTTATTTTTTTATTCTGCGAAGCAGCCAAATCAAATTTTTTAATACTTCCCTCCTCACTAATCGCAATTTATAAGCCATGACCAGGAGTGGAACCTACATGGAGAAGAACTATGCTAGAGAGATTTGCACCTCATATATTCTGACTTGATCTTCAGCAGAAATTTCTGCAATAAACCTGCCACATGTGAGTTTACCCTTATGCCGTAAAATAAATCTACTCCGGTATTTGTTTAGTCGCTGCTTGGAGTGACTCCTGTCTGATGTGTGATTTCATTTAATAAGGAATTCATCAATTAATGAGAATATGGCAAATAAAACACCTTTCTCCAGGACCACCATGAACAGCAACATGCGGCTCTCGGACGTGAAGGAGCATTGTGAAAGAAATATACTGATAAATGGTGGATTATTCTCGCTGATAACAGAAGGTAGTACTACTGAATAGGTGCATGCTTTAAACAAAGGATTCTGTTGAGCAGGAACAGGTAAAAGATGGATGGTTTGTTAAACATTGCCAGCATACTTTGCTTGTGCCATTCAGCGGTCATAGCTAATGGTAACAAGGGCATTGTGTAGCAGACCCATTTGCTAATTTCAGCCAACTTAATGCTATTCCTTATCTTTGTTAGTTTTACTGAGATTAAGGTGGTTTCTATGTTTTCAATGCACTACACTCCTTCATGAAAAACATTCCTGAAGGTCTAACGTCTTAAATACACACGTCCAATGGCTTTATAAAAGCCGGGGCAGGTCTCAGCCACTTTCAGAAAATGATTTACATAGTTTTCTTCCCAACTGTACTATGTGAAACACCTCGGCCTAATTACCAATGTCGATAAATTATCGTTGTATCATAGTTGCAGGTTACTATTGAATAGTACAGCAAGCCAGTGACAAGATCTAGTAATAAATGTGCAACTGCACCTCCTGTCCATGTGTCCAAATAGATCAAACTAGGCACAATGGGACAGATGTATTAACCCTTTAATGCTATATGACGTAAGGGGAGCGGGCTTACATATTGAGCTTGCTCCATACATGGTTGATGCTGGCTGTATAATAAAGCTCAAACCTGCTGGCAGTGACTGGGAACAGAGATAATTCTTATCATAGTCTTTTAGCCCCTCGGATGCAACTGTTAATAGCGACCACGGCATCTGTGGTAGGGAGCTCGCTCGACCCTCCGATTGGCTCCCCCCTTGGCAAAATCATAGGGCTCCGATCAGTAGTTATGACAGTCTGGGGCCTTGTGAAGGCTCTCAGGCCTGCCATAGCAAGCTGCCTGCATAGACATGGCTTGACAGGGAGCTTGTGAAAATCATATAGACTGCAACAGTATTTGATTGCAGTCTACGGTACAAGTGATCAGAAGATTACATGTACAAGAACCCTATAGGGAATAAAACATACTGTGAAAAAGTGTTTTAAAAAATATAAAGAAACACAAAAATATTAACATTTCAAATCAACAGTATGGTGGCTCAGTGGTTAGCACCGGTGTCTTGTAGCATTGAGGTCCTGGGTTCGAATCTGACCAAGGACAACATCTGCATAGAGTTTGTATGTTCTCCCCATGCTTGTGTGGGTTTCCTCCCACACTCCAAAGACATACTGATATGGAACTTAGATTGTGAGCCCCATTGGTGACAACCTGATGCAAAAGTCTGTAAAGTGCTGCGGAATATAGTACAGATATATAAGTGCATAAAAATAACTAAGTAATCTCCTTTCCCAATTTTACACATGAAATAAAACTAAAACACATGATTGGTATTATTGCGTCCCAAAATGTTCAAACTGCATTTATTGTGTGCAGTCAGCGGCAAAAAATAAATAAAAATAGCCAATTTGCTGTCCTGTCCCCGTAAAAAAAAAATTGAATAAAAATGGATCAAAAATTCATATGTATGTCTATTATAAAATAATATAATCTGTAGTTGTATAATCTGTAATGCAACTGAGATTATGGGTAGTCTTTGATTTCATTGGCATCTGTATGGTCATTTTCTATTCTGTCATAAGCAAAGAAAACCAAAAATGGCAAAGTGTAAGATCCATTATGTGACAGGCACCAACAGTGCATGACGTACCTCATTGAGTTGTATTGAGGTCTCTCATGTTCCATTTCATTTTATCAGAAAAAAATTGCACTGCATATTGGGCTATTTATTTTTCAGTCAAATATGACAGAATCTGCTATGGAGGCTTACAAAGTCCCCTGAAAAATAAGTTGATCTTGAGGAGATCCAATGATAAAAGTCCAATGTGAGAAGAAGAAACCATAAAAAATATCTTTAAACCATGTTAGCCAGTAAATATAAGATAGAAAATTGAGTTTCATTAGTAGTTTATACCTTTTAATGGCAAAGATGACAAAATTGCAAGATTTTGAGATTACTCAGGTCTTTTACTCAGGCACGTTATATACACCTATTCATACACAACAGTACATAGAAATAGTGAGGTAGACGAGAAGTCGTGTAAAGTAGATCAATATCAGTTGGAGAGTAAACAATTTGTTAATTACTTTTTTTAGGGACAATGCAGATTTGTGGTGGAATGCCTGAATGATATTCTGATCTTCTCCAGGGATCGGGTTTCTGATGTTAAGTGCATCTGACCTGTCCTTCAAAAGCTTCAAGTTCCTTTGGACGCTGTGTTTCCATATGGGTTTGAAAATGAAAACCACTAAGGTTCAAGTAGTACTGAACTAGGCTCAACCCAGACATTGGTAAGAACTCCAAAGATTCTTGGCATTTGTCCACTACACAGGGAGTTCAGTTATCACTAAAACACTTACTGACTTTAAAACAGTTTTAGTTTTGTAAGTTTTTTACAGCTTGAAATGTTTGTTAACTTGGATATCATAGTACTTTCTTGGTTTTTGCAGACAACACAAAAAGAGTGACCTGAATAAACTTACCAAACGGGTAGCAAAATAACAGATCTGGTTCAATGTTGATATATCTAAGGACAGGAGCGTGGCTAAAGGCTCATGGGCCCTGTTGCAAGTGTTCAGCTTGGGCCCCCCTTCCCTCAGTGTTTTGTGGCAAGGGGCAAGGGGCAAGGGGCAAGGGGCAGGGGTGCACCTAGCCTTTCTGCTGCCTGAGGCAAAAATTTAAAAAGCACCCCCACCAATGCCAAACTCTTAACCTAACCTCTTTCCTCCAGCTCTACAAGACATATTTGGAAAACATTACATACAGTGCTACATAACATACAGGGTAATACAGCACCACATACCTCTTACATCCAGTGATGTCTCTTCTCCTCTTTCCTCATCTTCTCTATTCAGACCAGACTGCCATGATGATTTCTCTCAGCCATCTTTTGTCTCTGCAGAGTTTGACAAGCAGGCATCTTAGTTTCCTACTTTTCCATCATCCTCCCACCTTCTGAACACACCATCCTGCCACTCCCAATACTGTGCCCACTATGCTCCCCAGTACTATACTGCAAACACAGTCCACCTGAAAAAATACTAGTACTACGCAGATAGTGACCCTCACTAATGTAAACATAATGTCCCCCAAATATAATTTTGCTAAGCCGATACTGTGCCTGGGTGCCCACCACAGTAATAGTGCTCCCCGAAGTGCATAATTAGTGGTGTGCCACTGGCAAGGTGGACCTTGTGAGCTTAGGGGCCCAGCCTCAATTGAGACTGATAAGATCACTATAGCTACGCCCCTGTCTAAGAAATACATTTTGGGGCCACAAATAAACATGCCATCTATACCCTGAATGGAACACTTTTGGGTGTCTACTATGGGAAATTCTGGGTGTAACTGTTGACTATAAACCATAAATGATAGCATGCAATGCCAGTCTGCTGCATAAAAAATCAACACAATTGGACCTTGTATGAGGAAGGTCAAGGCTGCTAGAGAAAGTATTATTTTTCACCTTTATAAAGCACTGGTGCAACCACATTATGAGTATGCAATCCAGTTTTGAACACCAGTTAAAAAATAAAACATATCAGAGAGCTAAAGAAAGTACAAACAAGGGCAAATAGACCTTTTTTTTAACCCACTATGCAATGGGGCTTATGCAGATTTTCCTTTTACCTAGTGGCATAGCGTAGGTTGCCAGCACCCGGGGCAAGCCAAGTATTGCGCCCCCAACCTGTGACCACGCCCCTTTTTTACAAATAATGCAGTAGATGTCATCTGCAGTCCTATGTAGCACCACAGATAACACAGGGATAACTCTGAGTACAGATAATGTAGTAGATGGGTGTGAGGCCCCAGAATTCAGGACACACACAGTGTGACCTGAAGTCTGGGGCCAGGCGTCGGCAGTGTGGCCCAAATTCTATATCCACCCCCCCCCCCCCAAACAGATATTTGTATGGACATAACATACATTGATGTGAAAAATACAGGAGAAGACCGCACCATAGCTGTTACATCCAGTGACCTCTCCTGTGATGTAGACTTTCCTCAGCATCTTCATTTGGCGATAAGAACGCCATGACACCTTCTTTCAGCCGCGTCTCATCTCTGTAGAGTTTCACAGAAAATGTTTGGGATTTCTCACTTTACTATCATCCTCAGATAATAGACCTCCCCTCCCCCGTAGTGCCCATAACTATAATGCCCTCTGTATAATTATAATATATACTGGCCCCTCTATATTATTATTATTTCCTCCTCTGTATTAAGGAGGACCTTTCACCAGAATAAAGTATCTAAACTGACTATACAGACGTGTAGAGCGGCGCCCAGGGATCCCCCTGCACTTACTGTTATACCCGGGCGCCGCTCCGTTCTCCGGTTATAGCCTCCGGTATGTTCATAGTTAGGCTCCACCCAGGGGAACCTGCCGCGGTCTCCTTCTCCTATGCTGGGCCAGGCTATGAGCTGAGCGCTTTGATTGGCCAGCGCTACAGCATAGGAGAAAGAGACGCCGGCAGGTTCCCCTGGGTGGAGCCTAACTATGAACATACCGGAGGCTATAACCGGAGAACGGAGCGGTGCCCGGGTATAACAGTAAGTGCAGGGGGATCCCTGGGCGCCGCTCTACACGTCTGTATAGTCAGTTTAGATACTTTTTTCTGGTGAAAGGTCCTCTTTAATATTATTAATATTAAAATGGCCCCCTCTGTAGTATTATAGTAATAATTATGCCCCCCCTTCAGCATACAGTCCCATGTAAGATACAACCTTCCCCCTGCCTTCAGCCCCTCCAGCATACAGTCTCATGTAAAATACATCACTTCCCGCCTTCAGCCCCTCCAACATACAGTCCTATGTAAATAATATCACACTCCCTCTCTTTGCCATCTGCCTTCAGCCCCTCCAGCATACAGTCCCATGTAAGATACATCACACCCCTGCCTTCCAGACCTTCTTGCACAGTCCCATGTTAAGCTACTTTCACACTTGCGTTCGGGGCTCCGCTTGTGGGTTCCGTTTGAAGGCTCTCACAAGCGGCCCCGAACGCATCCGTACTGCCCTAATGCATTTAGAGTGGATGCGGATCCGCTCAGAATGCATCAGTCTGGCACCGTTTGTCCTCCGCTCCGCTCAGCAGGCGGACACCCGAACGCTAGCATTCGCGTGTCCGCCTGGCCGTGCGGAGGCAAACGGATCTGTCCAGACTTACAATGTAATTAAATGGGGACGGATCCGTTTGAAGATGACACAATATGGCTCAATTTTCAAACGGATCCGTCCCCCATTGACTTACAAAGTAAAGTCTGGTCAGATCCATCTGAATCTACTTTCACACTTAGAATTTTTTCTACAATATAATGCAGACTGATCCGTTCTGAACGGATCCCATCATCTGCATTATAGGAGTGGATCCGTCTGTGCAGACACCAGATGGATCCACTCTGAACGCAAGTGTGAAAGTAGCCTAAAATGCATCACTCCCCCTGCCTTCAGCCCCTCCAGCATACAGACCCATGTAAGATACAACCCCCCTCTGCCTTCAACCCCTCCAGCATACAGTCCCATGTAAGACACATCACTTCCCTGCCTTAGCCCCTCCAGCATACAGTTCCATGTAAAATAATATCCCCCCCTGCCTTCAGCCTCTCCAGCATACAGTCCCATGTAAATAATATCCCCCCCACCTTTTCTTCAGACCCCACTAACATACAGTCTCCAATACAAAGAGGATTCCTTCTCCCTTCAGCTCCTGCAAAAAGCCCCCCCCCCCCAAGTAAAAATAACAGTCACTATTCTCCTCCACATACTTACCTGCAGACTCTGCTCCTGCTCTGTAGAATCTCCGGCACATCGTTAGGCCCCGCCCCCTGGATGACGAGACTCCGCCTTTTCCCCTGACATCATACCTCCCAGGATCAACTACATTCTTTTACACTACGCTCGCTCTACTGCCTCATAGGCTTCAGACCACTAACCTGAAACCTATGAGGAAGAACAGAGGGGACGGGAGCCATAGGCTCCCATGACCCTCATTGAAATGTTTGCCGCCTGGCGCCCCCTGCAATTTTGCGCCCGGGGCAACGGCCCCCCTGGCCCCCCCCCCACGCTACGCCCCTGCTTTTACCATGGATGTTGTTTGGAGCATTTTTGTTCCAGGCTTAATAAGCACCCGTGCATGAGTCACTGGTTATACAGCATTCCAATAAACATTGGGGGACACTTAGGAAACTGCACAGAAGGAAAACATGTTCCTATTTTGGATAGCAGTCAATCAAATTCATCTTATATTCTGCTTTTGAAAAACAAAATCAATGCAGTCATTGGTTGCTATGGAAAACAGAGATATATCAACGCCATTGCGCCTGGAAAGTGTCTTGATGAGTTTGTGGCACACGCTTTTTGTTTCATTTGCAACATTCTAGAAACGACGGGGGAGATTTATCAAGACCAGCGTTTTCGACACCACTCTTAATGTCCCTTGCGCTGCATTTAGGGCGAGGCCACCAGTCTGTCCACCTAATCTGAAATCGACTACAGCTCCGAGCTTCTTTAGATGTCTGTCTTCATTTACACCAGAAAACTGGTTTAGGAAAACCTTAATTCACAACAAAGCTGAATTTCCTCGCGCTTCATAGTAATGAATGATATTTTCCTAAAATGGCGGCTGAACATGTTGCAAAGTGAAAGTAAGAAGCCCGGTAATGCAAAATAATGCTGTGCAGCCAGCCAATCCGCAGATAACCATCCTCACAGCCTTATAAAATCTGGCGCGGTCTGCGCCATTGTCCTATGACCTGAGCATAGGGAGAGACGTGGCAAGCGCTCACGTGCTAGGGACAGTGTTGCTGCAATAATCCAGTGGCCATGTTTGATCCATTCACCACGTTCGGCATCTGGTTTTAACAATAATAATTTTAAAAGCAAAATACCATTAGGTTCATATCAGGGAGGGATCCCGGACCTTATGGAAGGATCCAAATTGGATTATGGTCATCCCTGTTGTGAGTCCCTCAATTTTATTGCTTTGAGGAAGGTTTTCCCGCCTAAATGCTGTGTACCATCTCGGTACCATCACAGAGGAGGACAAAGGCTGCTGCATACATGCCACTGAGGGGGGTGCCGGACCACACCCGGATTGCCACGGTATATGAAGGGTTAAAAGTCCATGACCGGTATTATCATAGGCCACGGACAGTAGTGCCAGGTGCCTGCTCTTTAAAACAGCAGACACCCCGCAACCAAATTCAAATGCCCAGCCGCAACCGTACATTTACTGTCGGGAAAGGGTTAACTTCCAAGCCTTTACACTGTTATTGGGCCACTAAGTGGGAAGACCATGATTATTCAGAGTGGCCTGGGTATACCTGATTTATAGCGTTTTGTGACTAATTAATTTGGAACTAATCTAATTTCTTAGTAAACTTCGGTGAATCGGCCAAATCAAATTTTTCAAAACATTTTGTCCTAATGGCACTTGTAACATTCTGATGGAGGGAGGAGGGTGTCCTCACATGGAAGGCATTTTATTTTACTTTAATTTTCTTTATTTTGCTACTTTATCCAGCTGTATTGCACATTATTTAGGCTTGTGCACTTTAGATGTTGTTGTTCTGGCTATAGCAGCTTTGTTATATTACTACCACCTGATGATGGTGCCCTCTTATGTCTATGTCGGTGAATATCAGCTACAATACATTTATTGTGATTTTATCCTTTAAATATACTAATAAATATGTACTTTTCCATATTTGTGCAAGGTGTCATTATTGTTACTTTAGGAGTTTTTAGTATAAAGCCCTATGACACATTGTGGCACAAATTGGAATTTTTGTGGCTCATTGTGTCATATCTTCCTTTCACCACTTATATAATCATCACAGATTTACACACATTTGAAGAGGTTCGTCCCTCGAAAAATATTCTGCAGTTTTCAAACCAGCACCTGGATCTGAATAATTTTGTAATTGCATGCAATTAAAAATTTTGCATAGCCACTGACTTATTAATAAATTTTATCTGTATAGCGCCACCTGCTACTTGTTTTTTTTTTTTTTTTTCTTATTTCTTTGACAGCTCACTGAGAAGGCTGCACATGCTCAGTTTCATCCTTCAACTGCCTCAAAAGCTAGGATAGGGAGAGAGCTGCAGCAGAAAGGACACACACCCTTAGCTGCAGCAGAGAAGACACTCCCCTTGAGCTGTCTGCTTGATATAAAGCTAACAGAGCAATGAATGTGGAGATCTCTTGCTCCTTTAAGACAGATAATTTCTTGTACTGTATGATGTCTGATTTTAATTTTTTACATTAGTCATGGGATAACCCCTTTAACGATCCAATTCAGAAATTTGGTGCAAACTGATAATAGAGCAGGCACAATATCCTGGCGCTAGACAAATCTTATAAATCTTAATATATCTGCCCCGCTGAGCCTAACTTAAGCACATAATTCTGGAAAGGCTTGAAAATCAAATAGTATAGTGGCTCACCTGTTTGCTATCACGTGGTAACTAATGTAGAGACAGGCACTCTTCATCTGGCATCAAACGGAGAGATGCTTTAATATATACAAATCTAACATATATTAAAATAACATAACAAGTAATGGAATAGCATAAAATCCACCTAAAAAAAAATAATTAAATAAAAAAGTGAATGAACCTGCTAAGAAATATATATAACAATTGCACGGTTAGGGGCTATGTGCGTCAGATGTGTTGATAGTAGAGTTCACATAATCACACAATTGGTCACCATCACCCCTGCAACAGTATATTTAAAAACACATGATTATATAGTTGATCGTCAAAAAAATGATCATCCCTCTTTGGTGTCCAATCTCTCTTTAATGAGTGAAAATAGGAGATATATATAGTCTTATTATATCCTCATATTAGAAGAACGCACCAATCAATGATGTTAACCTGTACTGTGTTGCCGTAATATATCAGTGTTGTCGCCTGTTAGTCCAGCTGGCTGTATTACAATATTCACACTGTGAAGTATAGTTTTAGCTGAATTGCGATATGGTGATTTAGGTACATTTTCTTATCCTTTTATATCATATTCATTAAATTGTACTGTGTGCTGTATAGTGGCAGTCAGGTACTTTCATATGCCTCCTGTGGCGTCCCACATGGCATTGGTACACTAACTTCTGTTACCTTTACCGTCGTCTTTACAGACTGCTCCGCTTTTGTGTATGGCCGCTTTTCGATCTCCGCTCTGCAGTTGGCGTCCCACGTGGTTGTATCGCCATTGGCTTAGCATCCCATGTGTTGTATGCCGGGCTGTTAAGCAGACTCACAGATGAAGAGGCAAATGAAGACTCAAATATGGAGGCGCTTCCCAAGGAATCGTTAGATACTGTCCATCATAAAGTGGGGTTTGCAGGTACAGTATTAATTTACCAGATGCGTTTCGGAGTCTGAGTCTGACTCTTTCAATAGTGCTTGCCCGCATTTTCCACATCTTTCCCTTTTTATAGTCCTCTTTTGGCTGGACTGAAAACCCAGAAAATATTGAATTCCTTATATTTTCTTTTTTTCTTCTTTTACAGATTTTTTGCTGGTTCTATTAAGGGCATTCAATTCTATTTCATTCTAAATGATTGCAGAAAGTTATGATTTATATTTGCTTGTCTATATCTCAGTTCACTATATCCATTTATCAAGGTAAATTGCGTTTGTGTTGTGGCATGAATGCATTTTTTCTTTTACATGTGTTTTTTTTATGCATGTGTACCATTAAGTCCTCCTTATGTAAGTGGATACCAATTTTTTTATGTATGCATAAAGAACATGATAAAATAGAGTAAAATAAAATACAACAATAAATTAAAAATGAATCGATGGTAATATAGATATTTTGGTGTGCATATCATCATACATCACAAAAAATAAAAAATATCCAAAGTTGTATGGAAAAGGTATGAAAAAAAAAAGCTGTAAGTTTTTTTTAAAGACAAGTTTTTTTCTTTTTTCTCTTTAGTTCGTGTACTGTATCGAAGTGGTATTAAATAATACCCTCTATTATCTTTTTATTCAATTTCAGAAGGGGGCTAAAACTTAACTGTGTTTTTATTTCCCTCCCAGTAAGAGCTGGTTCACACGAACGTGTGCTGCTCGTTGCCGTATTGCAGACCACATTTTCGGATCCGCAATACACGGGCACCGTTCCGTGGCCATTCCGCATCATGGATGCGGACCCATTCATTTCAATGGGTCCGCAAATCCGGAGATGCGGAACGGTTCAGAATAGAAGAACGGAACTGAACACTACGGAAGCGCTGCGGAGTGCTTTCTGGGGTTCTGTTCCGTGCTTCCGCACCGCAAAAAGATAGAACTTGCTCTATCTTTTTGCAGAACGGAAGGATCGCGGACCCATTCAAGTGAATGGGTCTGCAATCCCCATGCGCCTGCCCCACGGATGGTGCCCGTGCATTGCGGACCGCAATTTGCAGTCCACAGCACGGGCTTCACATGTTCGTGTGAACGAGCCCTAAGGCATATCTCTGTGCATGTTTTGCTAGAGGGTAGGGATGGGAACCAATGGACAGAGAGGCGAAACCAGTGCCGAGAACACTGTTATGTGTCCAAAAACATCAGTGGGAGAAATTTAGCAAGCCCTCATTTTCCTACAGTGTATTCATTCATTCCTGATGCTAATTGTTAATTTATAAAGAAAGTCTTTCATTTGTAAAAATATTCACTGACAAAGGGGAGGATTGAGTTTTATGTATTGTGAAGGTGATTGATCTAGTTGTCAACAGTCTTCATCTAAGTGTTTTTTCAGCTATAATAACTATCTTTTACTCAAGTCCTATGGTCTTGTGGTATGCTCAGGGGTGAAACTAAAAATGACTGCAAATTTTTAATTGCCAGCAGTGGGGATAAGATAAATATGATCACCACTATGGGTCCAGGCATGCTGGTGGAGGTCTAAAAGAAAAAGCTGGACAAACCCTTTACTAATTGAATGTCTTAATAGGTAATACACACGAGTGACAACACCCTAGAAATCAGTGGTGCTGTCAGCAGCACTTTCAGGCCACTAGGCTCTAGGCATTATTCATGAGTCTATACATACCAGTGTCCCTACTTCCACGTGTGCCCCCTCCCCTCCTCCTGTCCAGCTCCACTCCTTTTGTTTCCTGTGGCTGATCTATATGTCAGTAACGGTGACATACTGCCCTGACTTACACAGTGACTGCAGTCCTCAGAGAGTCAGCCCCTGTTGCCCAGACTGTGGACTCTGATCAGGACCCACGCTGCCACCGCACTCCTCTCCTAGTCCTAAACTGTTTCAGGACAGGGCAGATGCCGCATAGGTAAAAAACTTCACAGTGCTGCATAGCAACCAGCGCCAGGTCCTCCTGAGTCCTGATGCATTGGGGGCCCTGAAAGTAAAGAAATAGTCCAATGGTGGCCACTCCCATAACCCCCAAAAGGAGGACATCACACCCGGGACAGTGGGCCACAATACTACAATACACATAATGTAAAGCATCTATATTATAAAAATCAATGTCTGTCTGTCTTCTATAGGCATCCAAAAGCCTGAAACGTTGGACACCAAATTTGGCACATAGGTACATTGGGTGTCTGGGATGGTTTATATGAAGGTCTTAGCTCTCTAGGACACACCATTCTTGAGATATTCCCCAAAAATGTATTAGCCAATAGGAGCTTTCAAGTCCTTCAATCATATCCTGGCATACACTGACAGGTCCCTCAGTCTGACATACACACAGTTTTACATCGGGTTTCCATAACAGGGGGTGGGTAGCAGTAGAGGTAACTACTGCTACCCACTGTTATAGGTCACTGTTAAGGGGGAGGGCACTGTAGAGGTCACTGTTAAGGAGGTGTGGAGCTGTAGAGGTCACTGTTAAGGGGCGTGGTGCAGTAGAGTTCACTGTTAAGGGAGCAGGTTGCTGTGAAGGTCACAGTTAAGGGGTGGGTGCTGTGGAGGTCACAGTTAAGGGGTGGGTGCTGTGGAGGTCACAGTTAAGGGAGTGGGGCACTGTAAATGGCCATAAGTAAGGGAGTGGGGCACTGCGGAGGTCACACTTAAGTGAGTGGGGTGCTGTGGAGGCCACTGCTGAGGGGGCAGGGCACTGTGGAGATCACTGTTATGGGGAATAGTTCAAAATAAAATAAACAGTGTGTAACTGCTTGAGGTTTTAGGGCTTCTAATGATTTTTCCTTTAAAAAAAAAAATTATGGCGTGGATTGACCTCCTGGGCACCGTTTGGAACAAATCCAATAAACAGACCAACACTTTTTATTCAGGTAGTGCCGGTTACTGTTTCTAGTTTTACATAAGCAGGATATGAAATGAAAGCTGTGCTGTGAAGAGTTTTGCTATTGAAGGGTTGTGTGACTTCAGCAAATAGCATTTATCATGTAGATAAAGTTAATACAAGTCACTTCCTAATGTATTGTGATTGCTTCCTTTGCTGACTAGACTCAATTTTCCATACTCATCTCATTTCCATGGTTTAGGCCACCCTGAAATCCATCAGCGTGGCTGTGCTTGCATAAAAAAGCACCAGTCTATGTGAGCTCCCATGGTCCCCGTCACTAGAGAGGCTGGCATTTTTTCGTATAGTGTGCAAGCACTAGCACCACTGATGGACTGCAGGGTGATCATAACCATGGAAACAATCAGTGTATAATGTGATAGAAAAATAGATAAATTCCACTTGCTGAAGTGACACAACCACTTTAAGCCATTCGATAAATCTGCCCTATAATTCCGCTCTGATGTCACATATCCCACCACTCACCCCAAAATGTCTGTGACCTTGATATAGAATTTCAGGCAGGAACCCATGAATATGTATGTAGATGGCGTGTTTATTGGTGCTTGTCAACATTTATAAAGAACGGAACGCATTCATCAGTATTTCCCTGAGGTGATTTTATGAAGTAATCAGCCTAAAAACACCCCAAAGGATGATCCCATTATCTAGATTGTATGTCATTACTTTCAATATGGCCACTTCCCCTCTAGGACACTGCTTGTGATGTCATCATTAGAATCCTGTGATGTCATAATGGGGAGCATCATTTATTTGCTTATGACATAACCATCCAGCCCTGTAAGCTGCGGCCACGCCCAAGGCTCAGTGTCAGTTGCTCTAGCTGGCTGTCACAATGGGAGTGTCTCAGAAGAGGAGGAGGATGCTGCCGAACGCTGTTCCCATAGTGACTGTGATAGAGTACATGGAAGTTGGCCCTCGCCATTATGCAGATGATGTAGAGATGGTGTCTGTGGAAAGCGATGACAATGACCAGATGGATGTTGGCCCAGGTCAATATGCTGATGATGTGGAGATGGAGGACCTTCAGGGGGCCACTACCACCATCAGGGCCTCTAACCCCCTGAAGAGGAAGCGGCCATCTTCAACATCTGAGTGGCGATAACATCTGCCGCTAGGCCCTCAACATACCATCTTCCCCTTGGCCAAATACCATCTGCCGCTTGGGGTGCATTTACCATCTGTCTCTTGGGTCCAATTACCATCTTCCCCTAGAGGCCCATTTAACATCTTCCTCTAGAGGCCCATTTACCATCTACAGATGGTTTTTACCATCCAAACGATCTGAAATTCCCATGAAGACTCTAATAAGCAGAGCAGCACCAGCTCCGGTAAGTTTGGCTACTCCTCTCCATCTTCTCTTGCGTTTCTGTAAATTCTTTCGCTTATTTGGATTTTTTTTCTCTTCTAAAATCTGACTACAAAATATTCGGAGCCTGTCGTGATGGTCATCTGCAACAGGTGGAACCCCAGACTGCCTTTCAAGCAAACAGACCTGAATCCAGCCAATCCCATATCAGAATCCCAGGGGAGAGTGAAAAAGGAACCACCCCCACCCTGAAAGAGTAAGAACCACAACATCTAGAACTTTTTATAATAAACTTGTTGTTTTTGTTTTTTTAAAATAAAATAATCTTATTATATTGCACCATTTGTCCTTGATTCATGTCTTTTATGGGTATTTTATGGGTATCCTGGTGGTCTAGAACAATTAAAGGGGTTATTGTCAGAATACCTGTCCAGAACAGTGAATGGATTTCCGAGAGGTGATTTTATAAAAACAAAATCAACACCCAAAAAACACCTGACATGGTGATCCCATTATCAAGATTGTACGGCATTACATTCAATATGGCCGCTGCCATGCTAAGGCACCATTTGTGATGTCATCATTTGAATTTTGGCTTGCTCTAGCCTCTTGTTATGTCATCATTTCAAGAATCTAAGATAATCAGTGGTTTAACCCAAACACATAGCTAGAGGTATGGAAAATATGGGGAAAAAATGCATCATAGCCTGAGTAAGCCTCCAACTCAGCTAAGACAGCACCATGACTACTACCAACGCCACTAAAAAATAACTATTCTCCATACTGTTAATAACCACTATATCACTGCCACAGAGTGACCAGACAGTGGTAGATAGCTGTGTTACACCAGCGCTCTGCAAATCATATAGGTAGAGTTGAGTGGACACCTGGATGTTTGGGTTCGCCGGGTTCGGCCGAACTTCGCAAAAAAGTTTGAATTCGGTACCCGAACTTGACCTGAACTTGACCCTGAACCCCTTTAAAGTCAATGGGGACCTGAATTTTGGAGCACTATAATGGCTCTAAAAAGTCATAGAAAGGGCTAGAGGGCTGCAAAAGGCAGCAAAATGTGGTTAAGAGCATGGCAAGTGCTCTGCAAACAAATGTGGATAGGGAAATGACTTCAAATAACATAAAATACATAAAAATTAAAAATAATAATCTTGATCTAGGAGGAGGAGGTCCATATGGAGTAGGAGGTTGAGGAGGCGGTGGATGTGGCGGTGTAGGTGGAAATGGCGGTGGAGAAGGAGGAGGTAGCCAACACAGTTTTTTTTTTTGTTTTTTTTTTTATTTGGGTAGACCCCAAAACATTGGGAAATATAAAAAATAAAACAAAGTGAAAGTGCGCTGGAGTACAGCAATAGCTGGGTGAGACCGGTATACATGTCTATTCTGCACAAGGTAAGGACAAGTCCTGTGGGATCTCTGCCTGGTTCATATTAATAAATGTGAGCTTGTCCACATTGGCTGTGGACAGTCAGCTGTGCTTGTCTGTGATAACCCCCTCCTGCCGTGCTAAACAAACGTTCAGACAACACACTGGCTGCAGTGCAGGCCAGGACCTCCAAGGCGTAAAGGGCAAGCTCAGGCCATGTGCCCAATTTGGAGACCCAGAAGTTGAAGGGGGCAGACCCATCAGTCAGTACGTGTATGCGTGTGCACACATACTGCTCCACCATGTTGCACGTCCCAGTGACGTCCACGATCCAATTTGATATTTTCTCTATCAACTTTCGATGTTCGTTTATGCGCCTACAATGGTGATCACGGGTAACGGGGAATCAGGGTTTCATGCCGGAGAGGGAGCCTGAGAAAGGGATACCACATCCAAGAGAGGTCAATGGCTGAAATCTGATCGGGTGGAAATGTGGGACAAGTTATTAAAGCGGAAGAATCTAAGGAAAGGACCGAGCGAGCCGCAATTACCCACTCCCGACTCGGGGAGGTAGCGACCATAAATAACAATACAGGACTCTTAAGATGCCCTGTTATTGTAATGAGTAATAAAAAATTACAGGGAATGTCACTGCAATATTTTGAATGAGGAAACCTTATACCGGAGAGGCCCTGCTGCCGCTTTGTTGACTCTAGATAACTTCTGCCTGATAGCACGTCCCCGTTACATCCACGATCCAATTGGATATCGTACCTATCAACTTTCGATGTTCTTTTATGCGCCTACCATGGTGATCACGGGTAACGGGGAATCAGGGTTCCATGCCGGAGAGGGAGCCTTAGAAAGGGATACCACATCAAAGGGAGGTCAATGGCTGAAATCTGATCGGGTGGAAATGTGGGACAAGTTAATAAATTAAATTCAGCACACGTGCCAGGCAAGGTATGTGCATTAAACCGGCTAGGCCCAGAGCTGCTACGAGATTTCGGCCATTATTGCACACCACCAGGCCGGGCTTGAGGCTCACTGGCACCAGCCACTCATCGGTCTGTTGTTCCATGCCCGTCCACAGCTCCTGCGCGGTGTGGGGTTTGTCCCTCAAACAGATAACTTTCAAAACTGCCTGCTGTCGTTTACCCCTGGCTGTGCTGAAGTTGGTGGTGAAGGTGTTACGCTGACCGAAAGAGGAAGCGGTAGAGGATGAGGAAGCGGAGTAGGAGGAGGAAGCAACAGGAGGCAAAGAGAAACGCCCTGCAATCCTCGGTGTTGGAAGGACATGGGCCAAACTGCTATCTGCCTTAGGCCCAACCGCCACTGCATTTACCCAGTGTGCTGTTAGGGAGCTATAACGTCCCTGACCGTGATTACTGGTCCACGTATCCGTAGTTAGGTGGACCTTGCCACAGATGGCATTGCGCAGTGCACACCTGGATCGCCTGGAAAAGTAGTGGTGGCTAAGCACCACGTACTGTGGGACAGCCACCGCCATCAGATTCTTAAAACTGTCCGTGACGGAATGACAGCATTTCAAAAGCCAGGAATTTGGAAATGCTGGCACTCAGGGCCAGGGATCGCGGGTGGGTAGGAGGGTACTTCCTCTTTCACTCCAGTGTTTAGGAGATAGACAGCTGAATGCTTCCATGGGACATTGTGGAGATGCTTGGTGTCCGAGGTGGTGGTGTTTCTGCCACATCCTCTGTTTGCGGGGTGGCCGGTGCCACTGTCACTCCAGAGGTGGAAAAATAGTAGTAGAATCGCACTCACCAGATCTTGAGGTCGTCCGGTATGCAACAGCCTACCTGGAGTCCAAGATTCATCCGGGCTCCTACATGATAAGTCCAAGAAAAGAAGATGGAGGCAGCATGTCTGGTAAAAAAAATCCCTTTAATGGAAACCGCCAAGTGAACAGACGTGCAACAGGTTGTGACGTTTTCAGCTGATCCACAGCCTTTATCAAACACCATGGTGTTTGATAAAGGCTGTGGATCAGCCGAAATGTCACAACCTGTTGCACGTCTGTTCACTTGGCGGTTCCCATTAAAGGGAT
Organism: Bufo gargarizans; assembly: GCF_014858855.1. NCBI lineage: Eukaryota > Metazoa > Chordata > Amphibia > Anura > Bufonidae > Bufo > Bufo gargarizans. The sequence goes on from NC_058083.1 coordinate 439,376,766, forward strand.
TTTTTTACCGGACATGCTGCCTCCATCTTCTTTTATTGGACTCCAGAGGTGGAGGAAGAGGCTGAGACTGCAGCAGGAGGAGCCTGAGACCTTTCTTGGTTTTGGAGGTGTTTACTCCACTGCAGCTCGTGCTTTGCACTTTATTGCCTGGTCATGCAGGTTGTGCTAAGGTTTAGAACGTTTATGCCTCGTTTCAGGCTCTGATTGCACAGCGTGCAATCCACTTGTGTCTTGTCGTCTGCAAAGAACTGCCACGCCAGGAACTCCTTGGAGCTGGATTTGGTGTGCTCGGTCCCTGGGTGCGGTGGGCAGTAGCAGGTGTACTGTCTAGGGGACGGCTGATCTGCTTTTGCACCATCCTCCCTCTTGTGCTGTGCTGGTGGCTCTATGCGACTGCCGCCTCTTCAACCGAACTGCACAGATCCCTCGCATGACCTTGATTCCATGTGGGGTCTAGGACCTCATCGTCCTCCGCATCATCTTCCACCCAGTCTTCACCCCTGCCCTCCTTGTCGGTTTGCACACTGCAGAAAGCCGCAGCAGTTGGCACCTGTGTTTCTTCATCATCAGAGACGTGCTGCGGTGGTCTTCCCATGTCCTCATCCTCAAACATAAGTGTTTGGGCATCGGTGCACTCAATCTCTTCCACTTCTGGGGCAAGGCTAGGTGGATGGCCCTGGGAAACTCTGCCAGCAGAGTCATCAAAAAGCATAAGAGACTGCTGCATGATTTGGGCCTCAGACTGCTTGGCTGATATGCAAGGGGATGAGGTGCAAGATAGATGCCCATGGCCTGCAGGTGCCAACTCTAAACTTTCAGCAGTGGACCGGGTGGGAGACAATGTGAAGGAAATGGAGGCACTGTCAGCCACCCAATCTACTATCGCCTGTACTTGTTCTGGCCTCACCATTTGTAGAGCAGCATTCGGGCCTACTAAATAAAGCTGAAGGCTCTTTTGCCTACGCGCACTTGAGGAAGGTGTTTCATTTGGGCGTGTAGCTGGCACAGATTGACCACGTCCTCTCCCAGCAACAGGAGCTCCACCAACACCAGCAGCACCACGATCAGGGCCATGTCCCTTATTTGACGCTCTCCTAATTCTTTGCGGTCACCCACCGAAGTAACAGACGTTTTTACTAAATTTAGTTCCCTGTCAGCAATGCAGAGCAGGGTTTTTCAACGGCAACAATGGAACAGACGATTTTTTGAAATTTCGGTCCCTGTCACCTATGCAGAGCAGGGGTTTTTCTATGGGAAAAATGGGTTAATGCCACCCACCAATGGAACAGACAATTTTTAGAAATTTCGGTCCCTGTCAACTATGCAAAGCAGGGGTTTTTCAACGGCAAAATTGGGTTAATGTCACCCATCAATGGAACAGACGATTTTTAGAAATTTCGGTCCCTGTCACCTATGCAGAGCAGGGGTTTTTCAATAGCAAAAATGAGTGAATGTCACCCACCAATGTAACAGATGATTTTTAGAAATTTTGGTCCCTGTCACCTATGCAGAGCAGGGGTTTTTCAACAGCAAAAATGGGTTAATGTCACCCACCAATGGAACAGACTAATTTTAGAAATTTCGGTCCCTGTCACCTATGCAGAGCAGGGGTTAATGTCACACATCAATGGAACAGACGATTTTTTAGAAATTTAAGTCCCTGTCACCTACGCAAAGCAGGGGTTTCTAAACGCCCAAAATGGGGTAATGTCACCCAACAATGTAACAGACAAATTTTTTCAAATTATTTTCCTGTCTGCTATGTAGAGCAGGGGTATAAAACAGCCAACAATGCAAATATGTCAACCCCTGAACTCACAGATGGATTAACTATATAATTGTCCCTGGCACAATTGCAGGTGCAGGTGTACTTCACACAAAAATTGGTTTGTTGCCCACCTAACTAACAGATGGATTAAGTATTAAATTATTAATATTTATTTTAGATGTTGCATTGCGCCCACCCAAAAATTGCTTTAGGAAGGTCAGCCACAGAATGAACAGACAGATAAATTATTTTTCTGTGCCCGGGGTGTAAAAATTGTGTATTGCACATGTGCCCTGGCTCTACAATTATGTACCTGGCCTATATTGGTGCAGGAACCCACCCTCCGAGCCACTTGTGAATGACTGGCAAAAAATGATGATTTTTTTTCACCCACAGTGAAAAAGATGGATTTACTGATTATATTTCACTATCAGATTTGCAGTGCAGGTAGCAAAGATACTTTCTGGCAAAAAAAAATGTGATTTTTTTCACCCACAGTGAAACAGATGGATTTACTGATTATATTTCGCTATCAGATTTGCAGCACAGGCCGCAAAGGTACTTTATGGGGAAAAAAATAAAAATTTCACCCACAGTGAAAAAGATGGATTTACTAATTATATTTCACTATCAGATTTGCAGTGCAGGCCGCAAAGGCACTTTATGGAAAAAAATATGTTATTTTTTCACCCACAAAAAAAACTGATGGATTTAACAGATTTTCTTTCACTATCACAAATGCAGTGTAGGCCGCCAAGGTACTTTATGACCCCCAAAAAGTGTTTTTTTGACCCACAATGTCCCAGTTGTAGAACTTGGATAGATGAATTGGCTCACCCTACCAATCACAAGGAGTGGGTGCTCCCCCTGAAAAAGATATCCCCAATCTTTCAGAGTAAATAGATTAAAATAAAAAGACATGAGGGGCGCACCTACAAATGGAAATCACATGGACCGCCAGCCAATACATATGTATGTATAATTATTTATTTATTAACACCACACTATAAAATAAGGTGAGGATCCTCAATAATCACATTAATACATGCACATATATTTAAAACACATAGAACTTGTAGGTAACTATGTAGCAATAGATAGTGGTTTAGAATAGACTAGATAGTATCGAGTTTGTCTGTGTATACAAACTATACAATGTTTCAGATGCGCAGAGATTGATGCGCACTACCTCTATTGGGATCTGAAAGTTCAGGCCGTAACTAGTAATTGCATAGACAGTCTTGATCATAGGATATCTTCACAGCATGTGTGACTTAGTCTGCTGCTAAACCGCACTGTGTAGCTGGTATCTGGTCTGCTGTTACCGCACTATGTAGCCAATTTTTATAATTGCATAGACAGTCTTGGTCATAGATTTTCTTCACAGCACATATCACTTAATCTGCTGCTAAACCGTACTGTGTGTGAACACACTACTCACTGTTCTGATGCGGTGTAATGACTGATCACCCGTGCTTGGCGTGGCGTCCCACGTGTTACAGCATCAGTGGTCTAGGCTCCGGTCCGTTCTTTTAAACAGGTGAGTAGGTTACTGAGACAGGAAAACACTGATTTGGACGCCGGGGTCAGAAGAGGTCAGGACCCGATGTGTAGTTCGGCGTTGCTTGGTGTCTTTGATCCGAGACACCACAAAGCTTGTGTTTCTATCTGTCTGCTCAGTGAAAAAGCGCTTCTGGAAATTCCAAAATGGTGCGCAGATAATAGGCTGCGGCTGTTTTCTTTACTCGAGACTTATGTACCAGACGCGTTTCGGAGTTGGCAGTGACTCCTTCCTCAGTGGTCAAGTCTCGTCTGTTGTGTAGGGGTTTTTATAGGGCTAAGTCCGTCCTCTCATTATGGATTGTTTAATCGTCACCGGGAAAGTCGGAAAGTCTGGATGTGGATTCCCTGATTATTTGCCCTTTAATCGTAACGATACAGATATATACTCATGTGAAGTCCAAGGGTGTGCATAATGTGGCGAAACCAACCTTGCCACACTGTTTTGGAGGGGCTGGTTGCCAGCCTCCTGCCCCAGGATTACGGCCCTTTGAGATACTTTTGCTAACTTTTAAACCCCTGAACCTATTCAAGTGAATTTTGGATAGGTTTGTCCCCAAGTTATACTGTTTAAATTGATGTAAGTTATATGTATGGACAATGTAACCTCACAAAGTTGTAACAATTTATAATAAGTGTAACTTGTCAGCTTGGGAGGAATATGCTGGGTGTGGTTCTATTGTCCCATTGTGTGTTTAAATGGTGATGTTTGTCCTGTTGTCTCCACATGTGTATTGGCGATCTCCCCTTTGTCCTGAGAGATAATTGGATTGCCCTCGGTTGTCTCTGGGACAGAGAGGAGGAAACCATGATGCATTGTGGGGATGTGTTGCATCTGTTCTGTGTCGCAGTCTCCCTTCTGGTCCTCTAGGGGGCGTGAACGATTGGTTGCTGTACTTGCATTGTGTGTGTTGTAAGATATTGATTGGTTGGATTTCAAAACCCTGTGGGCAGTACTATGTTTGTTTTTTATGAATAAAAGAGGCTGTATCTGAAGTACAGTCAGACCACTGCTGACCCTCAACACAGAGCCTTGTCTCGTTATTGGGGGGATTCCCTGTATGCTGTTAGAGACTGATTGCCAGGAGTGTAAGCCGATTGTATGCTTTTCCTGTTCGTCTGCCAGCAGCTATTCGCGAGGTTCCAGTTTGGAGTGCTATTTTGTATCCAGTTCGGGAAGTTGGTGTTCTGCAGTAGCTGTGCCTGTCTCTCAGAAAGGGGCATATCGGATTTTAACCCCTTGTCTGCTGGAACGGTCCGTTACACATAATAATATAGTAATAATAAAACAGTAATAATAAAACATATGTATTGGCTGGATAAATAATTGTAATCGCTTGTTTAAAAACTATAATTTACATAAATAAACACCTGTATCAATAGGATATGGCTCTGTGGGTGGTACAATTTGAAGCAGCATACGTTTTGAAAATGGTTAATAGATTGCCTCTGCATGTTAAATCGCCATTCTTTATATCGCTAAATGCGATTTTTCATGGAATATTATTTCTCTATGTCTGCATATCCATCACATGCGGTTATTATACGTTTTATTTATATAGATTCGATTTCCATACGGTTGCATATGGAGATGCATTCATAGCGAAAAATGGCGCACATATGCTGAAATAGTATGTGTATGAATGTAAGTTAAAAAACTTTATATAAAAAACTTGATAAAAAAGTAGACAATAAATACTATATAAATAAATATAAAATGCATATAAAAATACATATAATGCATATAAAAATATCTAATAAAATTCTACATTGATAATCAGATCCCAATAATATAATGAAATACCATAGTAAAAATATAAAAAATATCTATATCTTGTTCTAATTATTCCTTCTTGATTTTTTATAGAGAATATATGATGAGCATAAAGAATATATGATGAGCATAAATAACACCAGTAAAATTGATATAAACATATTCATCATAAATAGGTATGTATACATGAATTTATTATTGTTATGTTAATTACGTATTTCTATAAAAATTGGGAGGCAGATCATATAAGTTTGATCTATCTCCACCATATCTATAAAAAAAAACAAAATCTCCATTTCTGCATTTAAACCTCGAGGGAGGATAGAATCGAATTCCAAAAATTTTCTGGATTCAACTCTAGACATTTTACTTATATGGTCTCCTCCTCTCCAGTGTATATTAACTTTCTCTAAGGCTGCGAAAACCATTCCTTGCGGGTCTTGATTATGTGACATCTTAAAATGGAGTGACAGAGTATGTTTGTCATATCCCTTTTTAATATTTCAGATGTGCTCTGCAATAAGTTTTTTCAAGGTTCTTTTTGTTCTGCCCATGTCCTGTTTCTTACATGGGCATTGAATAATGTATATGACACTCTCTCTATTACATGTCATGAACTCTCTAATTTTATGTATATGGGTATTGCTGGTGGATTTGACTTCAATGTTTTTTTTGGGGAATGTGGTAGATTTACATCCCATACTCGAGCCACATCTATAAAAACCAGTTAAGTTTATCCATTTTTGAATTGATGGTTTTTTCACAGATTTATTACTGATAGTAGGTGCTACCAGTAGGCCCAAATTAGGAGCCTTAGAGAAAGTGATTAGAGGTTTATTTGGTAGAATATGGCCAATTGTCCTATTTTGACAATATGGTGCCAATGTATTAATATTGCCATTTAATTCTCAATACAAAAAGATTAGATACATAATCAATAAACATTGGGACCATATTGTCAAAGATAGGACAATTGGCCATATTCTACCAAATAAACCTCTTTTGTATATTATACTGTACCACCTGGTGTAATCCTGTATATTATACCATACCACCAGGTGTAATACTGTATATTATACTGTACATCTGATGTAATCCTATATATTATACTATACCACCGGATGTAATCCTGTATATTATACTGTACCACCTGGTGTAATCCTGTATATTATACTATACCACCGGGTGTAATCCTGTATATTATACTGTACATCTGATGTAATCCTATATATTATACTATACCACCGGATGTAATCCTGTATATTATACTGTACCACCTGGTATAATCCTGTATATTATACTATACCTCCGGGTATAATCCTGTATATTATACTGTACCAGTTGGTGTAATACTGTATATTATACTGTACCACCTGGTGTAATCCTGTATATTATACTATACCACCGGGTGTAATCCTGTATATTATACTGTAACACCTGATGTAATCCTGTATATTATACTGTACCACCTGGTGTAATCCTGTATATTATAATGTACCACCGGGTGTAATCCTGTATATTATACTGTACAACCAGGTGTAACCTTGTATATTATACTGTACCACCAGGTGTAACCCTGTATATTACACTGTACCACCTGGTGTAATCCTGTATATTATACTGTACCACCGGGTGTAATCCTGTATATTATAATGTACCACCAGGTGTAACACTGTATATTATACCATACATCTGGTGTAATCCTGTATATTATACTGTACCACCTGATGTAATCCTGTGTATTATACTGTACCACCTGATGTAATCCTGTATATTATACTATACCACCTGGTGTAATCCTGTATATTATACTATACAGGGAAATTTTCCAGTTGGCTGAAGCCTAGCAGGGTCACCCAAGTCACCCAAGCCCTACTCATGGCCGTCAGCTGGGTATATAAAGATCTCATTGTCTCTTACGCACCTGGCCAGCAGTCGCAGATGCCCCCCTGATTTCAACTGTATTGACGCCATCAGGACAGTGATATAGTTGAATACTGTGACGCAGGTGGCAGTATATTGTTCTGCACTATGGTATTGTTGGCCCTGCCTAATTATGTTGTCCCGCCTTCTGTCAATTTAGACCCGTCTGCAACATGGGGCCGCTTTTACCTATTTTTCAGGACTATTTTTAGTTCTCAGTCCGCCCCTGCCTGGAAAATGTTTTTGTATTAATTTACTGGCTTGTATTTTTCAATAGTATTTTCATTGGCCTGTTTAAAGTGTTCTTTGGTCTTTATGTTATTCTTTATCCACAAAGGTCATACTTAGTTGGTCCAAATTATAACTAATTAGATTTTCTCCAGCTTCAAAGAGTGACTAGCTCTCCAGAACATAAGCTATGCTTTTTTGAATGTATATACATGAGGAACACTATCAGCATTCAGAAGTAAATCACTAGTGGGCAATACCCTCTACCTAACTATGGCAAATCCTTAAGAAGAGCACATTGCCTGAAAAGCTAAATATCCTCTAAGGAAATTTGTCTTGATGCACCAGTGGTTTGCTCGCTTTTAAAATAAATTCTACATAGCATACTTTACACTCCAGAGTGCTGCTTATTCTCAGATATCAAATCAATTTTCTGTGATAAACAGCACAGATTTGCCTCGTCTTCTCATATTTACTAACCTTGTTTGGAACACTTGCTATGCAACTACCTTGTCTTGTACCTGATTTTGGGTCAGATGATTACCTTACTCATCATGGCTAATAAAGGAAGGAGTACTTGATTGGTTAGCCTTGTTTCAAATGCTCATGCTTTTCTACTCCTCATTTGCTGGATATCAGTGGCATACCAGCAATGTAGACAGACCTTGTGACTGCTACGAGGCTTGGGGGACAGGGGGTCTGTCACCAAACTTCTTCTCTTCCCAGTGTAAAAACACTGCGTTATCAAGCAGCCGCCATTAGGAGCCGCTCAATGCAAAAAGAGATGATTACAGCTTCCATGGTATTTGCATAATTTCCTATGAGTTCAGCTCCCCCTAGTGGTGCCTGCAGGCAGCCAGGTTTGTAATAGAAGGGAAGCAGGAGATTTATCAATGTATTTTTGCCAGATGTCTGGTGTAAATACATGGAGAAATATGGTGTTCAGAATGAGCACCATGAGTTTAAAGCACCTGATCTGATTCACTACTAATCCTTTATAGCTCAGCAGTAACACAGTCTTTATTTTATTACTGTCCTTCGAAACAGTGACCTCCATAGTGCCCACTCCTTTAACTATGACCTCCACAGCACCCTGCCCCTTTAACAATGACCTCCACAGCTCCCTGCCCCCTTAATTGCGACTTCCACTGCTATCCCACCCCCAACAATTAGCTCCACAGTGCTCACACCCCATTAACATTGACCTCCACAGCACCCCACCCCTTAACTGTGACCTCCATAGCATCCCGTCCCCGTAATAGTGACTTCCACAGCATTCCTCCCTCCCCCTTAATATTGACCTCCACAGCATGCCATCCCTTTAACAGTGATATTTCCCCCCTAACAGTGACCTCCACATGGCTCCGCGCCCTTAACTGACCTCCACAGCGCCCCTTCCCCTTTACAGTGACCTCCACAGCATCCGATCACCTTAACAGTGATAGTGACATGGGAGCACACATAGGCTAGAGCTTTTTCCTATATTATGCAAGCACGACCACCACTGATGGATTGCAGGGTGGTCTGTAACCATCGAAATGAGCAGTGTATTATGTGATAGAAAAATGAATCCAGCCAGCAAAGGAAGCAATATGGATAATAACAATACATTAGTAAGTGCCTTGTATTAACTTTCTCTACATGATAAATGCCACTTACTGAAGCGAGACAACAACAGTGAACTCCACAGCATCATTCTGCCTTATCAGTAACCTCCACAGCACCCCATGCCCTTAATAGTAACCTCCACAGTGCCATAACCCCTTAACAGTGACCTATACAGTGCTCTGCACCCTCCACAGGACCCCACCCCCTTAACAGTGACATCCATAATGCCCATGCCCTTGACTGACCTCCACAGTGCCCATCCCTTAACTGTAACCTCCAAATCTCCCTGCCCCTTTAACAGTGACCTCCATAGTTCCCCCTTAACAGTAACCTCCACAGCACCACACCCCGTTAAAGGGGTAATCCCATGACTAATGAAAAATGAAAATCATATATCATATAGTACACGACAAGCCCTTTCTAACAAAGCTAGAACGAGACCTGTACCGCACATGAGATCTCACCATTCATTGCTCTGCTAGATTTATATTAAGCTGGCAGCTCAAGGGGAGTGGCTTTTCTGCTGCAGCTAATGGGGTGTGTCCATGATCTACCTATCACAGCTCAGGGAGCACTTGAAGGATGAAACTGAGCATGTGCGGCCATCTCAGTAAGCAGGCCCCCCTCAGAAAATCCCCACTATCACCTCTACCTCCATGTACAGTACAAATCTACTTCTACAAATTTCTGCAACCCCTTAAACCTAATAACCAATCCTCTGACCCCTGCTCCTTTGCTTTCTCTTGCAGGAGCATTATGGAATGCACGCTCTGTCTGTAACAAACTGTCCTACATTCATGTTACACTCTCTTAAAAACTTTCCTTTCTGGGTCTCACAGAAACATGGCTGACACCCTCTGACACCTCCTCCCCTGCTGCACTCTCATATAGTGGATTTAATTTCACTCACACCCCCTGCCCCGACGGCAAACATGGTGGAGGGGTTGGTCTTCTCCTATCAGACACCTGCTCCTACAGCCCAACTCCACTGCCACCACCTCATTTGAAAAGTACACTCTGTTCGCATCTACTCTCCCTCCAACCTTTAAGTAGCAGTTATTTACCGCCCCCCAGCCCCAGCCACCATCTTTCTTGACTACTTTAACACCTGACTACTACACTTTCTTTCTGCCGACATCCCCACTATCATCATGGGACCTCAACATCCCTATTGACACCTGCCACTCAGCCTAAACTCCTATCACTCTCTTTCTCCTTCAGCCTCTCACAGTTGTCTTCAGCTCCTACCCACAGAGATGGTTACACTCTGGATCTTATCTTTACCCACCTCTGCTCTCTATTATAACTTTCTAACTCCCCCTATTTGACCACAACCTACTCACCTTTTCTTCATTGGTCTCTTCTGCTGCTCCCCCAGTCCACACACTAGCACACCCCTGCAGGAACCTTAAACATATCGACTTTCGCTTGCTTTCTGACTCTCTTCTCCCACTATCTACCATCTGTTCCCTCCAAGACCCAGATGCTGCCACCACCCTATATAACACCACAATAAGTACAGCTCTGGACACTGTCCCGTCCCCCCCCCCCCCCTCACACTGTTCCCCCCCCCCCCCCCCCCCTTCACACTGTTCCCCCCCTTCCCCTCACACACAAAAAACCCTGAAAAATCAACAGACAACCCTTGCACACCAACCTGACCAAAAAACTCAGACAAGCTTCCAGGGCTGCTGAGCGGCGATGAAAGAAATCCCATTCTAAAGATCAATTAACCGCATACAAGCAATCCCTCCTCATATTCAAATCCTTACTCGCTGATGCAAAACAGGCCTACTTCTTATCCCTCATATCTTCCCTATCCCACAGCCCTAAACAACTTTTTAACACTTTTAACTCCCTTCTCTGTCCCTCAGCGCCCCCACCCTCTCCTCTAATCTCAGCTGAGGACTTTGCCACATACTTCAAACAAAAGATAGTCAACATCGGAGAAAGCTTCAGTGCACAGTACCCACAGACCCTCTACACAACTGCTCGGTCCTCTTCTCCCAAAACCCACTTCTCCACCATTACAGAAGAAAAACTCTCTACTCTACTCTCCAGATCACATCTCACCACCTGTGCACTTGACCCAATCCAATCCCACCTCATCCCAAACCTCACTACAGTGTTTATCCCAGCCCTAACTCATCTCTTCAACCTATCACTAACCTCTGGTATGCCTCAAAGCTACTTGAACAACATGACCATTCAGAACTGTCTTCTCACCTCTCCTCCTGCTCCCTCTTTGACCGGCTACAATCTGGCTTACCGAACCCACCACTCGACTGAGACTGCCCTTACCAAAGTCACCAATGACCTACTAACAGACAAAACAAAACAAAAAATTACTCTGTCCTCCTTCTCTTTGACCTGTCCTCTGCCTTTGACACTGTCGACCACTTCCTTCTGTTGCAAACTCTCTCATCTCTTGGAATCACTGACCTGGCCATCTCCTGTATCACATCATACCTCACAGACCATACGTTTAGCGTCTCCCACTCTCACACCACCTCCTCGTCTCATTCCTTCTCTGTTGGTGTCCCACAAGGCTCTGTCCTAGGACCCCTGCTCTTCTCTATTTACACTTTTGGCCTGGGACATCTCATAGAGTCCCATGGCTTTCAGTATCACTCTTATGCTGATGACACACAAATCTACCTCTCTGGTCCAGACATCACCACCTTTTTATCCAGAATCCCAAAATGTCTATCTTCTATATCATCATTCTTCTCCCCTCGCTTTCTAAAACTTAACATGGATAAAACAGAATTCATCAAGTTTCCCCCATCTTGCTCAACCCCCCAACAGATTTTTCTATCACGATCAATGGCTGCACACTCTCCCCGGTCAACCAAGTCTGCTGCCTCTGAGTGACCTTGGATTCTGCTCTCTCCTTCCGACCGCACATCCAAGCCTTTTCCATCATCTGCCGCCTCCTACTCAAAAACATCTTCCACATCTGCACTTTCCTTAACTTTAAATCTGCTAAAAAATGCTTGTACATGCCCTCACCATCTCCCGCCTAGACTACTGCAACATTCTCCTCTGTGGCCTTCCATCTAGCACTCTCGCACCCCTCCAATCTATCCTCAACTCTGCTGCCCAACTAATCCACATTTCACCCTATTACTCCTCTGCCTCTCCCCTCTGCCAATCCCTTCCCTGGCTACCCATTGCCCAGCGAATTCAGTTCAAAATACTAACAAATAGATACAAGGCTGTCCACAACCTGTCCCCTCCCTACATCTCTGAGCTACTTTCCCGATACATCCCCACATTCTTTCTGCCATGAATTCTATCCATTCAGTTTCTTTTGAAGAAGTTTTGTCATTTCTGTTGAATGAGCTTACCCCAACTATCTTGAAATCTATGATCACAGCATCTGGACTTGGGTTACACAGGCAGTTAAGCCCTTATCCAAGAAGATTATCAATCCCTCAGCTAATCGGTTGTGCAAATGTACTTCTACAGAGTCATTTGCATGTCTCTTCTTTGCACCTTTTTCTGCTCTGTCCTTTCTGAAATGTTTTTTTCCCACAGTGCTCCATGATACTGGCACACTCTGCCAAAGTCTAGACTATGAAATATATTTCCATGTCTACAGTTATATTTTACCCTGTCAGATGTTTTTGAAATTGTTAGTGTTGAACTACCACGTGATATAAATTGCTCAAGTTATGTCTGCATTTTCGTACTGTGACACAGTGAGAGGTTTGGTCTGGGAAAACAGGTATTTTCCTCCTAGCATGTGCTGCTGGGCTGATTTACAGCAAGGTGAGGTGAAATACCAGACCGGATTTTAAACAGCACCTGGCTGTTCTTAAATAGGCAGCTGGGCTCAGAAGCCATGTCTATGTTTTGGGATCTGGGAGCCTTGTGTCTGGATGAAGGCTTGCTACCTGTTTGGCGTGAAAACAGTTTGGTGCTGCTATCAGCAAGGACTCTTTGAGGCAGAATTGCCACATGGTGTGAATTACCACCAACACTGCAGGGTGACTTTTTTGTTTGAATATGACTGCTTGTTTTGTCACTTGCCTAAAGTGTGAATAAAACACTGAACTGTTTGATCCAAAGAACTTGTTGTTGCCTCTATACTGCGTCCGCTAATCCTGTCTACTAGAGCAAGTCCCCACAATTGGTGGAGGATGCGGGCAAGAGCAGTGAGGCTGGCGTGAATGCCAATATGTTTGGTTTCTGCATTTTTCAGGCACGGTTGTATGTTGTACATTAAACCAGCTGTATTACATCCAGTGCCCCACGACAAAATGGAGGCTGTTGTGAAGGCTCTCATGGAGGCTAATCTGCAGTAGCGAGAGACAACTCTGCAGCAACGCAAGGCTAATAAGCAGCAGCAGGGGACTAACCAGTTGCTGCTACAACACGTGATGGCTTTGCAGACAGCAGGAGCAACTCCTAGCGTCCACGATGCCCAGAAAGCAGTCCGTGCCGCGATTCCTAAGATGACCTCCGCAGACGACATCGAAACCTACCTGGCGATATATGAGAAAGTGGCCATCAGGGAAAATCTACCTCGTGACCAGTGGGCTGAGGTCGTCGCTCCATTCCTGGCATCCTATTCCCAGCGGGTGTATTTCGACTTACCGGACGATCAAGCGACCGACTACCAAAAAGTAAAGGGTGAGAATTTAGCAAGACTGGGGGTGAATGTGTTGGTCCTGGCCATAAGTGGGGGTTTAATCTGGCTAAACCCGTGAGGACCCAGTATTATGACTTACTCCACCTCTTGCAAAAGTGGCTACAGCCTGATGTGCTGAGTCCCCCAGCTATGCTGGATAGACTATTAGCCGATATGTTCTGGAGGGCTTTGCCATACCCTCTCCAGCACTGGATCAGTCAAGTGTCTCCTGGCAATGCCCTTGAGATGGTGGACCTGGTGGTATGCTATGAAGCTACCAGGAATCTAATGGAGGGTTCTGACGGGAGGTAGGTCATCAAAACCCGGAAAAATCCACCCCAGGCCTGGAGATTTGAGCCGATAAAACCCTCCTGGGATGTAACCACGGCGGATCTGGCTCCTATAGTCTGCTGGCGATGTCAGGAGCATGGCCATGTAAGGGATGACTGTCCCCATCGGGTTGAGCCCATGGACACTAACTATGGCTATTTATTAGTCAAAATCCCTTTTAGAGACCCTCAGGATATTATTATTAATACAACGTTAGTCTATTGAAACCTAGAATCCCTGTAGGGGTCCCTAACTAATGTTAAAATTATTTCTTCATTAATTATTTATTTAAAAATAAATCTTAGGGAAACACACACTCTGAAGAAAAAATTCCTTTAAAATTATCAGTGTCCAGTATCATATGGGATAGATCCGGAGTAGTGTAATTGCGTTCGCCTTTATTTCATGGGATCCCTTGGTGGGCTCATCCCACCTTTTGTTGTAGGGTGGTATTCACACTAGCAGTTTTGATAGTTGTAGTTTTCTTGTGATCACATATGGTGTACTAGTGAGGGTATCGTTCCTGCTGAGAATCTCTGTTGTCTACCCTCTGTAATCAAGATAGCCATACAGCTAACAATGTTGCTGTTCTTGTGTTAATGTAACTGTTTGCCTCTAGCGCAGGGCTGCCTCTAAATCACTAGTCTTCCTCTCACTCTACTAGTTCCCTTCTATCTCTCTCTGCTCAAACTCTGCTGGGTCCTCTATTAATATTCATAGAGGTCTCAGTTAGCGCTGTGATTACCTATTAGGCTCGCTCTAACACTCTTCTTTATATACTATGCTGCTGCTGCAGCGTACTGAAAACTGTCTCTCCCTGCGAACCAGACACTGTTTAAAACATGTAACACTATACCACCCCTCCCGACATGTTTCGCCACACGCTGTGGCTTTGTCAGGGGATGTGGGGTATACGGCTACCATCATTTTCTATATGCCAGGAGGCTGTGTGCAACAGGTACCCGAAAGTCTCTAGATCACTTGTGCCAGGTGGAAGTGGGAGACACTCTGGTGGAGGCTCTGCTGGACTCAGGGACTCTGGTGACCCTAGTAAGGGCTACCCTGGTGCGGTCCACTGAGTATACTGGCTGGAAAGTCAGGGTGATATGCATCCACGGAGACTTAAAAGACTAACCCACCTCGCTGGTGTTTCTAACCACGGTGGCCGGTAGATGGACCCATGAGGTGGCTGTCTCCACAAATCAACATTATGAGCTCATAATAGAGAGAGACTTCCCGGGCTTCCCGACACTGTGGCCTGCTATGAGAGTGACTGATACCCATGAGACAAGGGTAACCCTAGCAGAGTGGCCCGGCTCAGGGGGGAGACCAGAACCCTGGGAACCTGAGACCGAAGGGCCAGCGGTAGGAGTGACCGCCACTTTGGTGAAAGAGGGGGAGATAACCCCGCTAAGTGTGATGATGGGATTGGGAGATGTGGAGGACTTGCCTCCGGGTCCTAAATTGGCAGACCTCAATGTCTCCGGGGATAATTTTGGTACTGGCGCGGCATATTCAAACAAGTGGAAGAGTTTTGTAAGTCTTGCCCGACCTGCCAGATAACTAGCCCCCAGCCACATTTCTATAGTCCCCTAGTACCTCTCCGGATTATCGAAGTACCGTTTGACCGAATAGCTATGGACCTCGAAGTCCACCAGAGGGCATCAACACATCTTAGTCATTCTAGACTACGCTACTCGGTACCCGGAGGCGGTGCCACTGAGACATAACTCGTCAAAACTCATAGCTAAGGAGTTAATGGAGATGTTTTCCCGAGTAGGACTACCTAAAGAGGTTCTGACTGACCAAGGGACCCCTTTTATGTCCAAGGTGATAAGGGAACTCTGTAAGTTGTTGCACATAAAACAACTACGGATGTCCGTTTACCATCCGCAAATGGATGGTCTGGTGGAACGGTTTAACCGAACATTAAAAAATATGTTGAAAAAGGTAGTGTCTAAAGATGGGAAGGACTGGGACCTCTTTCGGCCCTATGTTATGTTCGCAGTGCAAGAGGTACCCCAGGCCTCTACTGGGTTCTCGCCCTTTGAACTGCTATATGGCAGACACCCTCACGGTCTCTTGGATGTGGCCAAAGAGGCGTGGGAACAACAACTCACTCCACATAAAAGTGTCTCTGAGTCATATGGAGGCAGCTCAGCAAGCCCAAAGTCGGGTCTATATTCGGCAGGCTCAGGTCTGGATCTTTAACCCGGGTGATCCAGTTTTGGTCCTGTTGCCGACCATGGACAGTAAGTTCCTGGCTTGGTGGCAGGGGCCCTATGAGGTACGCAAAAAAATTGGAGATGTAAACTACAAGGTACACCAGCCAGGGCAGCGAAAGCCGGAGCAGGTTTACCATGTGAATTTACTCAAACCGTGGAAAGATAGGGAAACCTGTACAGAAGACAGCCCGCGGGTGGGTTTTCTATGAGAAGAGGTACCGCCCCTCTGTCTGATGCAAGAGAGGCGGCTGCCACTTTAAAAATGGCTGACAGCCTCTCCTCTAAACAAACTTAGGAGGCCAGGGAGTTTGTTAGTCAGAACACAGATGTGTTCTTGGACCTCTCTGGCGGCACTTCCATAATCCAGCATGACATTGTCACTGAGCCTCAGGCAAAAGTCTGATTAAAACCAAACCGGGTGCCCGACGCTCGGCGACAAGCCATATCGGAGGAGGTGCAGCTAATGTTGCAGCTAGACATCATTGTGGAATCAAAAAGTGAGTGGGCCAGTCATATAGTATTGATACCCAAGCCGGACGGGAAGCGTTTGCGACTTTCGAGGACTTTCGAAAACTTAACGAGGTTTCCAAATTTGATGTTTATCCCATGCCCCTGGTGGATGAGCTCATCGAGAGGTTAGGACAAACCCGGCATTTTTCTGTTTTGGACCTCATGAAAGGGTACTGGCAGGTGCCCTTAATGGAGGCTGCCAAAGAGAAAACTGCCTTTATCACGCCTGAGTGGCTGTATCAATATAAGGTCTTACCCTTTGGTCTGCATGGCGGCCCTGCCACTTTTCAGCGACTAATGGAAATTGTGCTTCGTCCACATCGTTGGTACGCTTCGGCTCACCTGGACGATATTGTCATCCACAGTACCGACTGTGAAAATCACCTACCCAAAGTGCAGTCTGTAGTGGACTCCCTTGGGAAAACTGGCCTAACCGCTAACCCAAGTAAATTTGCAATAAGGTTAGAAGAAACTAAGTACCTGGGGTATGTCATTGGGCGCGGAGTCATCAAACCCCAAGTGAAGAAAATAGAGGCGATACGGAATTGGCCCTGACCTGTCACCACAGTACATACACTGGAGATCAAAATTTTTTAACAATTTCTCAACTCTTGATTTTTTTCATAAATACAGGTCCTTCTAAAAAAATTAGCATATTGTGATAAAGTTCATTATTTTCTGTAATGTACTGATAAACATTAGACTTTCATATATTTTAGATTCATTACACACCAACTGAAGTAGTTCAAGCCTTTTATTGTTTTAATATTGATGATTTTGGCATACAGCTCATGAAAACCCAAAATTCCTATCTAAAAAAATTAGCATATCATGAAAAGGTTCTCTAAACGAGCTATTAACCTAATCATCTGAATCAACTAATTAACTCTAAACACCTGCAAAAGATTCCTGAGGCTTTTAAAAACTCCAAGCCTGGTTCATTACTCAAAACCGCAATCATGGGTAAGACTGCCGACCTGACTGCTGTCCAGAAGGCCATCATTGACACCCTCAAGCAAGAGGGTAAGACACAGAAAGAAATTTCTGAACGAATAGGCTGTTCCCAGAGTGCTGTATCAAGGTACCTCAGTGGGAAGTCTGTGGGAAGGAAAAAGTGTGGCAGAAAACGCTGCACAACGAGAAGAGGTGACCGGACCCTGAGGAAGATTGTGGAGAAGGACCGATTCCAGACCTTGGGGGACCTGCGGAAGCAGTGGACTGAGTCTGGAGTAGAAACATCCAGTGCCACCGTGTACAGGCGTGTGCAGGAAATGGGCTACAGGTGCCGCATTCCCCAGGTCAAGCCACTTTTGAACCAGAAACAGCGGCAGAAGCGCCTGACCTGGGCTACAGAGAAGCAGCACTGGACTGTTGCATGTCATTCAGAAATCAAGGTGCCAGAGTCTGGAGGAAGACTGGGGAGAGGGAAAGGCCAAAATGCCTGAAGTCCAGTGTCAAGTACCCACAGTCAGTGATGGTCTGGGGTGCCATGTCAGCTGCTGGTGTTGGTCCACTGTGTTTTATCAAGGGCAGGGTCAATGCAGCTAGCTATCAGGAGATTTTGGAGCACTTCATGCTTCCATCTGCTGAAAAGCTTTATGGAGATGAAGATGTCATTTTTCAGCACGACCTGGCACCTGCTCACAGTGCCAAAACCACTGGTAAATGGTTTACTGACCATGGTATTACTGTGCTCAATTGGCCTGCCAACTCTCCTGACCTGAACCCCATAGAGAATCTGTGGGATATTGGGAAGAGAAAGTTGAGAGATGCAAGACCCAACACTCTGGATGAGCTTAAGGCCACTATCGAAGCATCCTGGGCCTCCATAACACCTCAGCAGTGCCACAGGCTGATTGCCTCCATGCCACGCCGCATTGAAGCAGTCATTTCTGCAAAAGGATTCCCAACCAAGTATTGAGTGCAGAACTGAACATAATTATTTGAAGATTTACTTTTTTTGTATTAAAAACACTTTTCTTTTATTGGTCAGATGAAATATGCTAATTTTTAGAGATAGGAAATTTGGGTTTTCATGAGCTGTATGCCAAAATCATCAATATTAAAACAATAAAAGGCTTGAACTACTTCAGTTGGTGTGTAATTAATCTAAAATATATGAAAGTCTAATGTTTATCAGTACATTACAGAAAATAATGAACTTTATCACAATATGCAAATTTTTTGAGAAGGACCTGTAGTGCAATCCTCAATCAACAGTTGAAGGAATTTGTGTTCTTGCTATACCATGCTACTATAACTGTTTTATAAAAAACGTTATTTTGCAGAAAACACAATGATCAAAATTAGAAAACATCAATGGCTGTAGTACAGAGAAAGACTACAACAAAATCTTTGAAAGGTTTCAGCAGTTAAAAATTAGTACGAAGTGTGCTGCCTTTGCTTTAAATGACTTCAGCACATCTGCAGCCACAGGACATCACAAGTTTCTAACATTGTTGTGGTGTGGTTTTGGTCTGCTCTTCTTCCAGTCTCTTCCACAGTTTGGTGACTGTAGCGGGTTTATTGGCCATAACTTTATCGTCAAGGATTCTCCAGAGGTTTTCTATTGGGTTTAGATCAGGATTCTGGGCAGGTGATTTCATTATTTAAATTTCGAGAAACTGCTTTACCCATTTTGCTGTGTGACAGGGGCCATTATCCTATAAGAAAATTGCTGGCTGAATGAGTGAAGAACACAGGAAGGAACCACATGTTGACAAAAAAGGTTCTGATAAGCATTTGCATTCACTTTGCCAAGTAGCCGTATAAAACTCCTGCTGCTGTAAACATTACATAAACCAGGACACTTCCTCCTCCAACTTTCACTGACTTTACACACTTTGGGTTCAGGATTTCCCCAGTTTGACGACAAACATAGGAGGACATTTATAAGGGCATTTTATGAAAAACAGCTATTTAGATGCTGGTCTTCTCCCTCCTGCGCGGGCGGTTCATCCACCTAAGTTATGTAGAGGCACTGGCCTCTACATAACTTAGGCTGACTTTACACTCCCTTGCTGGTGTAGCTTTAGACCATTTTCTACACCGAAAACAGGCATAGAAAATGATAAATGAGACAGGCCTGCCAGCCCGCCCTTTACCCCGCCCACGCAGGGACCCCTTTTTTTAGACTTGGCGTGAGCGGCAGAAAAAGGGAAAAAGCCACAGATTGTAGTGCAGATTTCCTTTGCGCCGCAATCAGAGAAGGATGGGTTTAAAAAAAATAGATATTACCCACCTCACTTTTTCTTGCCACTTCCCGTGTCCCTAGATGGTCTATACTTCCTAGTCAATTTTGACATGCAGAAAATAACCGCTCAGCCAATCACAGCCCACAGCGGTGCTTTCCTCAGTCAGTTATTGTCTGAGAGGTCATTCTTCGTGTTTCAAGATGGATGAGAAAGTATAGACCACTAGTAGGGACCCAGGATACATCGGAACATCAGCAGGGAATAGGTAAGGTGAGTATTGCTTGTATTTTTTCAAGACTTTTTGCCAGACAACTCCAAGTTAACATGAGAATAACATACAGATTTTACACAAATTATTACATAATAAATTCAAACCTTGGATGCCTACTGTTAGTGCTAAAAGGTCTTCACTTGTTCACTTGTTTATTACATGTTCTACAGCAGTGTGAATATCCTTACACTATAATCCTTAAAGGGGTTATCCAACCCCCGCACGGCCACTGCGGCATCTCCCCCTTTGCATGGATCCAAACTTCCAGTGATAGGGGGGGGGGGGTTTAAGCCGATGGGGATGAGCCTCTCTAGCATTGCGGGTGACACTAGGGAGGCTCATCCCCGTTGCGGCCTGCTCACCGGATGCTTTGATGCAGGGTAAGTATAACCTGTATGAGGTGCCCAGGCATTTTGGGGGGCATTATAGGGGTTGGATAATCCCTCTAACACTATATAATACACTAATCTACCAACCTCAAAGTGAATTGTGGTCACCTAATGATGCAACTCTGGCTGTTGGAAAGTCTTTCACTTCCAAAAAGTGTATGTTCACACAACTAAAATCCGCAGCAAAAAATCTGTAGCGGATTAGTAGCTAAAAACTGTTTGTTTCTGGTTGCATATTTGTAATTTGGTTGTGGCTTTATAGGAGTTTTTACAAGAGTTTTAGAAAAGTTTTTGGTTGAGGTTTTCCTGCTACCTCATTTACCGCTATGAAATCCAAAACACGTCAAATCTGTTTCAAAGAAGTGACCTGTGACTTCTCAAGTGCTTTTTAAAAATAATTCTGCCAAGGTGGAGTTTTTTTTCATTAATGTCATTTGGGAAACTGTTGGAGTTTTGAATGTGGATTTAGCAACTAAACACGACAGTTTTGCACTGTTGAATTAGTGGCAGATTTTAGCCATGGGAACATACCCTCAACTGAAGAACAATTGAAATCCATGTGATTAATGATTACATCTACACAGAAACAAGTTATGCTTTATATGCTGAAATTGTTAGTGGCTAATACTTATAACACTGAATAATTGAAAAATTAGGCCAAACCTATGACACATGTGAAGACAATGCAATTACAAACCAGGTACAATGTGCATGTAGGTTATGGTGGCATCAGGAGATAAGTCTCTCCTTATAAAAATGCCTATATCTTTGAAGGAACATTTCAATAGTGAGTGATCGAATGCTAACATTATCTCAAGAGCCTAGGTCGTTTAGAATGCTATAGTCAATAATTAGCCAGCATTACTTCAGAAGTAGGTCACCGTATCCTTTACAGTTACTGCAAAATAACAAAAGTACTTACAGCATTTTCAAAGCTCATCAGCAAAACAAGTATACAACCCAGAAGGGAACTAATACTACTGAGGTCACCTTAACCTTAAATTAAGTGAAATGTGTCTTACTGTAACAAGCAGCTGAAAACTTTAATGTGAGTATTGCCAGGCAGAAAGTAGTAACACATAGGGAATTGGTTGATCTCATTAAAGCAATTATTATTATTATTTAAATAGTGCTTAAATATTCCACAGCTCTGCACACAGAGTCTCTGTTCCCATTGGGCCTCACAATCTAAATTCCGAACCTATCAATAACTATCAATAATGTGGGAGGAAATCTATGCAAACTTCATGAAAATGTTGTCCTTGTATTGTTGGATTTGAACCCAGAAGCCCAGCGCAACAAGGCTAACCACTGAACCACAGTGCTGTCAAATATATTGGCTAAGTGGTAGCTTAAAGTGTAACTGTCATATTTTATTTTTATATTTTTTTTTTTGTAATGTATAGGGGCAGCGATACTGACCATTATTGTAATATACTTTAATTACTAAAATCATACATTTCTATTAGAAAAATAGCTCTAAATTGGCCCATATTGAGCCTTAGCAACACTCCTCTGTCTTCTGTTTACAGAACACAGTCAGTGTTAAGCAAGTCTTCACAGTCATGTAAACAGAAGACAAAGGAGTGTTGCGAAGGCTCAAAATTGGCCACATTAAAGCTATTTTTCTAATAGAAATGTATGATTTTAGTAATTAAAGTATATTACAAAAATGGTCAGCATCACTGCCCCTACACATTACACAAATAAAAATAAAATGACAGCAGATTTGTACCTATGAAACTGGCTGACCTGTTATATGTGTGCTTGGAAGCTGAAGGCATCTGTGTTGGTCCCATGTTTATATGTGCCCACATTGCTGAGCAACAGGGTCATTGCTGTTACACACCTAGAGGCTCTGCTCTCTCTGCAATTGCTGCGGCCTCTGCACTTTGATTGACAGGGCCAGACATGATGATGTTTTCACTGCCTGATTCTGTCAATCAAAGTAAAGAGGGCATGGCAGTTACAGAGAGAGCAGAGCCTTGCATATATTAAAACATAATTTTCTCAGCAATGTGGGCACATATGAACATCGGACCAACACAGATGCCTTCAGCTGCCAAGTGCACATGCAACAGGTCAGCCAGTTTTATAGGTAAAAATCTGCTGACAGACACCCTTAAAAATTATTTTTTAAGGTTTGAAAAATTTGTCAGCAAGAAATATGATTGGCTGAGCGGTCATCATTACTGGCTTGTTAAATGCAGCTGTCTTTGTTTTCTTTCCTGCAGTAATGAAGTGCCATATACTATATCCACATGATTGCTGCAGCCAATCAATTCCCTGCAGTAATCACTGCAGCAGAGTGAATCCTTATTTTCACATTTCCTAAAGCCCCTTTATAAGGATATATTGTATATATATATATACTGTACATATATATCAGTTGTGTCCGGCCAGTTATTTTAGGCCAGGAGCCAGACACAAATGATATATGTGCACAGCACTTCAGTGTACAAATTCAGCGTCTGTACACTGATAGCGCTGGACGAGATGACGGAGTGAAACTGAGCTGGATAGCTGGACCAATGTGTAGAGGGCCGTAAACTCCTGGACAACCTCTTTACCTATTGTTTTTATTATTTTCCTGCTTCTCTTCTACATGACAAATGTCTCAATTTGATTCTCTTAAAAAGTGCCCCTAAATGGAAGAACCTATGACTGAGACTTTCACTTTCTTTGAAGGTTTGCCTTGTGATTAGTGTTGAGCGAACTTGTGTTTTATGGTCGGCATCTAAAGTTCGGGTTTGGGTTATCAAAGAATCCTGTTATGATACCGCTACCACGGACCATAACGGAATTTAGAATCCATAACGGGATTCTTTGATAATCCGAAGCCGAACTTTAGACGCCGAACTTAAAACACAAGTTCGCTCAACACTTCTTGTGATAAATATGGTACTTCAATGGTATGAACAGAATATGTTGGCTATATTAAATCCCAAGTTTTAGTAAAGGTAGGTACACATTTGCATTCGTTAACTCCAATAGTCTGTTCCAGCAAAGAAGCAGACTACCTGAGACACCATATCCAGCAGAGCCAGACACAGTTGGGGACCATCAGATCCCCAGGCTGAGCAGTGATGTGATATGGGAGCCCTACTCTCGGTACACCCTACTTATAGCCCATACCAACATGGTCTGCAAGCTATTAGCATATTGTTACAAGCACAGCACAGGACATATCACATCACTGTTCTGCCTGCTCCAACTTTACTTAAGCCTAAAATGCTCTGGATTTTACCAGAAAGCCAGAGCAGGTTATGGGTGAAACACCTCCAGAGAGTCACGAGTTGGAGGTCCCAGGAGAGACCTCTGCTTTGTCAAGCAATAAACAAACGGAACTAAGGTACAGACACACAAGTTTATTGCACAAACAGAAACCAAGGAGGGAAACACAGGGAAAATTGAGAGCTCTATGTATCGTCCGCACAGTGGGACGAAAACCCCCACTGCGCCACTGTCTAGTAATACTCCAGAGGGGCGTGACTAAGCAACTCCTGGTATTCACTAGGGCCCCAGATGGTAGGGTTAGACTTTGCCGCAGGGAGTTGCCAGGGTCCACTCTGGAGCGTGAACTAGACAGTGACAACAGGAGCAAACAGACAACAGGTACCAGAAGGTACCGACGGTACATAGGCAAACATAAACAGGCAAATACAAATAGCAACTAAAAACACAAGCAGGAGTTCACGCAAGGGAACAGTAGTGGCAATGAGCAGAGAATATAACACACAGAAACGAAACTTCAGCGAGGAGCGCCGAACGAGCAAGGACGGAAGGTTCCCGTCAGAGACTAAAATACATGTTAGCTGTTTGGCTTAAAACCATGTATGTCAGCCAGGCTTTAGGAGATCAGCCGCTGGTACAGGCAGGAACAGTGAAGCTCAGACCTCTACAGTGCTTAGTGCGCCAGAGGAGAATCGGTACTCCCATATACAGCAGTGTTTGAGATGATGGATTCAAATGCACAACTTCAGGTACCTATTTCACTTGGAAAAGTAATTACAAAAATAATTTCCATCACATATAAATATAGTGTGTGTGAAGGTTTAGATTTTAAATATTTATCTCAACATTTTTCTAATCTTTGGAAATCCTGGATCAATTCTACCGATATTAGACCCAGGATGGGATACACAACACACAAGTTAAAAAGCCAATCTTGAGAAAGAGCAACGTTCTCTAAATTTCTAGAAATTAGGCGCTTCAGTTCAGACCCATTTAATTTCCATGAGAAATGAACCATGATCCATGCTTGCTTAAAGAATTAGGTAGCACTGTGTCTAAGAGCAAACACTGGACACACTGTTTGGGGCATAGATCAAAGATCATCAAAGATGGATTTACGGCTGATTACCAACCAAAGAAGAGAATTGTATGAATTACAATTAATTTAGAAATGTTCCTTTCGCATTGTTTTGTGGAAATAGGTCATCTGTTATCCTGATCCACACAGGATCAAAAGGTTTCCTTCCAAACAAAGCATAGATTTGGAAATGTGGACCGTTTTAATGATATGATAGATATTTGTATTGTTTTCATTCTCCAGCCACCACACAATTTAAACTTTGTATAAAAATTGTCTGATAAAAAATTCACAGTACAGTGTTTTTGAGTATGGTTTCTTCTTGTATTTTGACAACTGTCCCAATCTGAAATTGATGCATAAAATTATATCCATTTGTATTAGTTTTTTTACCTTTTTTTATTTAGTCTTCTAGACTCCAAATAATGTTGATTTTGTCTTTAAACACATTGGTGTGCATTTCCATTGTAGTGGCTGATTCTCTTTGTCGTAGTTTCAGACAGAATTCACAGTGGAGACAGTGGTCCAGATTTACTACAGATTTGTGACAGGGGCTCAGGCTGGATGATAAATCTGGTGTAGGGAAACAACTTTTCACTGATTCTGTACCATCTATGGTTGGCTTGTTTTGATTTTGTATGTTAAAATGTTGCTGAAATGTTGGTGCAAATGATGATGCTTCTTATGCCCTGCCCCCTTTCCACGAATCCACAACCACTTTCTGATAAGGGTCACCCCCTTGTCAGAGATGTTGGAAAAAAGTATAGTAACCCTATATGCACTGAACTGCGACAATTTGCACCACTTTTTGGACAGATTTTTGGCACAGACACATTAGTAAATCTGGGCTAGTGTGTTAGTCCTCATGTTTTTTTATATTCCTATGTATGCAGCATACTCCCATTCTTATATGTGCAGCATACTCTCCATTCACTGGTAAGGGACTTCTGAAAATAGCTGATCCAGCAAAATTTGCAAAAGTCCTATAAAGGTGAATAGAGGGTGGCCAAGCATGTAAAGTTTTCTCTCTGCTCACTTTAGTGCCCCTTTCTGAAGATAGGAGCAGGTCCCAGAGGTGAGACCCACACCTTAAGGACAGTTATGACCATTGCAGCCATTATGCCCTGTATTCACCAGTAGAGGTAGAGAGGTAATGGATGAAAAGGGCTAAAAATAACCTATAGTGAAAGAAGTATTCCATGCAGTATCCAGTACTGAAAAAGTCTTTTATGTATACATTTTAGAAATTATTTTCTCTGAATTCAAAACATGGCGTAGATATTGCACCTCACAGCTGGTAGGAAGAAAACTGCTCATTGTCCAGAGACAAGTATCATTCTTGCCTATCAATGGCTCTCGTGTCCTAGGCAGCAATTCGTACTGTAAACCTTGCTTTGAGTGGCATTTATACTTACAATAGACATGCCTTTATCAGGAGTGACATTTACCAGTGGTATAGCCAATAACAATAATTTCACGTCTGATGAAAGTCATCAATAAGCATAATGATTATCATTGATCGTTTCATCTTCTACTTTCGTCCAAGAGGCAAAACAAATGTATAATATTTTCCACAGTATGAATATTTTGCCCAATGGGGCTCACAATATAAGTTCCCTCTCAGTATGTCTTTGGAATGTGGGAGGAAACCAGAGTACCCGGAGGAAACCCACGCAAACAAGGGAAGAACATACAAACTCATTGCAGATGTTGTCTTTGGTCAGATTCAAACCTAGGACCCCAACGCTGCAAGGCACCAGTACTAACCACTGAGCCACCATGCTGCCTCTGTTCATACACTGTATGTCCAATACAATTGCCAAAATACATTTGAGAAATTGGGCAAAAATACTTTATCTATGGTCAGTAATAGTCAGAATTACTGTATCTTTCTGTATACAAATTATATTACTTGAATCGAACCATTTAACTAGTTCCTGTGGTGCCATCACAGATTTTCTCTGCACAGAGGCACTACCATCCACTTGCTATGCTGGGAACTACATCACAGCCACTCATGCTGTTCTGCCATTCCCTATTGGTGGGTGGATGGAAACCATTCTCTACCGTAAAAACTGCCAAATGGGCTTTGACTCTTTTGTTCCAAAGATCCACATGGATCCCAGAGTTTGGATCTCCGCCGGTCATGAAGTGTTTGTACATACTCTTATATAATTATTTTTTATGATTTGTTAAACTTTGTTAGCTTTTGCATTTCTTATTGGCTTTGAATTCTTCACTTGCAATTGGGCAGCAGGATTCTGCAGGCATCTGCATGCATACTGTACACATAGACCTGTTTTCTTTACATTGAGCTTGTGTTAAAACTGACTATGGTCTTGCTGACACTCTTTCAGAAATGTTAATCCCTTATTCATAGTTGGAATACTAAACGTTCTTTGGTACAGAAGTGACAATCACCTTTCTTTGAACTGTGAAATTGTCATTCCTACTATTCTTTACCCCCTTAGTTGCCGATTCACTGAGCTTTTAAGAAAGAGTCAAATGCACGAAGCAAGAAATAAAGTGGTTAAGCTTGTCTTTATGATGGCCGTATTTGTTAAGTGTTTCAAAATATAGCCTGTGTGTTTAACAGTGGCAAAAACTTTCACAGTTTCCCTTTCTTTCTTTGCACAAATCTGTCCTTATATACTAACTCAATGTAAATATGCATGTTCTCTACAGTAAGGTGTAAATGTTCCAATAAACCTAAAAATTTACTTAGGAATGAGTCGTGGTTCTGATCATGTGCTCCGTGCTTGTCCCCTGAAGCCGGGAAACTCCTGAGCCTAGGGTCCATTACCGTAAAGAGTCCTTTTCTATGTTTGTGTACAAACCTTTTTTCCACAGAATCCAAAGTTCTTTGCTGTCAGGTAATGCCTATTGCCTAATTTTTGGGGCCTGTAATGGCCGACAGTTACATATTTATCTTGTGACCGCCTAATGTAACTCCAGCCACAGAATCCAAAGTTCTTTGCTGTCAGGTGAACGCCTATTGCCTAATTTTTGGGGCCTGTACTGGCCGACAATTACATTTTTATTCTGTGACTGTCTAATGTACCTCCAGCCACAGAATCCAAAGTTCTTTGCTGTCAGGTGAATGCCTATTGCCTAATTTTTGGGACCTGTACTGGCCAACAGTCACATATTTATCCTGTGACCGCCTAATGTACCTCCAGCCACAGAATCCAAAGTTCTTTTCTGTCAGATGAATGCCTATTGCCTAATTTTGGGGGCCTTTACTGGCCAACAGTTACATTTTTATCCTGTGACCGCCTAATGTACCTCCAGCCACAGTATCTAAACTTCTGTGCTGTCAGGTGAATGCCTATTGCCTAATTTTTGGGGCTTGTACTAGCCGACAATTACATATTTATCCTGTGACCGCCTAATGAACCTCAAGCCACAGAATCCAAAGTTCTTTGCTGTCAGGTGAATGCCTATTGCCTAATTTTTGGGGCCTGTACTGGCCGACAGTTAAATTTTTATCCTGTGACCGCCTAATGTGCCTCCAGCCACAGAATCCCAAATTCTTTGCTGTCAGGTAACATAGTAACATAGTATATAAGGCCGAAAAAAGACATTTGTCCATCCTGCAAGTTGATCCAGAGGAAGGCAAAAAATAAAAATTGAGGTAGAAGCCAATTTTCCCGAGGGGCAGAAAATTCCTTCCCGACTCCATTCAGACAATCAGATAACTCCCTGGATCAACGACCCCTCTCTAGTAGCCATAGCCTTTAATATTATTACACTCCAGAAATACATCCAGGCCCCTCTTGAATTCCTTTATTGTACTCACCATCACCACCTCCTCAGGCAGAGAGTTCCATAGTCTCACTGCTCTTACCGTAAAGAATCCTCTTATATGTTTGTGTACAAACCTTCTTTCCTCCAGACGCAGAGGATGTCCCCTTGTCACAGTCATGGGGATAAATAGATGATGGGATAGATCTCTGTACTGCCCCCTGATATATTTATACATAGTAATTAAATCTCCCCTCAGTTGTCTTTTTTCTAAAGTGAATAACCCTAATGTTGATCATCTTTCAGTGTACTGTAGTTGCCCCATTCCAGTTATTACTTTAGTTGCCATCCTCTGAACCTTCTCCAGCTCTGCTATGTCTGCCTTGTTTACAGGAGCCCAGTACTGTACACAGTACTCCATGTGTGGTCTGACTAGTGATTTGTAAAGTGGTAGGACTATGTTCTCATCACGGGCATCTATGCCCCTTTTGATGCAACCCATTATCTTATTGTCACGGCTGAGAGTGGGGGAAACCCTCAACCGTGCGATGTCAATAGGATAAGGGTAGCTGCTAGGCCAGGACGACAGGATCAGGGAGCAGGTCACCTCCTAGCGCGTCCCTAATTCTGACCCTGACTCCTAACTGTATGAGCCAACCCAGATGGTAGGAGGGCTCATACTCCGTAACCTAGGGTCCCTACTAGCCCTCAGGAAATCCCTGGACTAGGAGCAGGGTAAGACGACCTGTTCCTCCTAGACACGGATGAACAGGAGTCTCACTGGCCAAGGAGCAAGGAGAGGGGAAACATATACAGCATATGGATATGGCAGGTGAGTTAAACCAGTACTACACCTAGCTGCCACAGACACGCTGACTGGAGCCCGTGCACAAGTACTGATGTCCACACAAACATTAAGGACACAGCACACACACAAATCACACAGGTACCCAGGACACCCATAGCTACAAGAAATATAAAGAACATAAAAACATCTTCTTAACATCATACATATATTTTTATGACCACAAGGGTGGCCCTTACTGGATAGATGGCATATGAGACCAGGAGGATAACTCCAGCATAAAGCATGGCTGGAGTATTTCTCAGCTACAGGCATCCAGCAGGAGCTAAATAGCCCAAGCAGCCACACCCACATACACATACTAGGAAAGGAGTTAACCCTTCCAACACCAGACAAGGTAAGTGTCACTTAAAGGGGAAATGCACACACAACTAAATCCCGTGCAAACCAAACATGGAAAGTGAACACTTACAAACACACGTTGCTAGATGCAACCGCATGCCTTGACAGCAAGCCGCCTAGCAACCAGCTCAGGCTGCTACACTGCCAACAACATCAGGTTGCCAGCGGCAACCACACGTGAGACAACATACTAACTGCCCTCACCTGCGGTAGACAACAAAGAGCAGACCGCTGACAACTGTATGCGACACAAGAGAGTCACGACCAAACACATAGTCGTGACACTTATTGGCCTTGGCAGCAGCTGCCTGACACTGGTTTTTACTGCTTAGTTTGCTGTTTATTAAAATTCCTAGGTCCTTTTCCATGTCAGTGTTACCCAGTGTTTTACCATTTAGTATGTACGGGTGACTTGCATTATTCCTTCACATGTGCATAACCTTACATTCGTCAGTGTTAAACCTCATCTGCCACTTTTCTGCCCAAGCCTCTAATCTATCCAAATCCATCTGTAGTAGTATACTGTCCTCTTCAGTGTTAATTACTTTACACAGTTTAGTGTCATCTGCAAAAATTTAAATTTTACTGTGCAAGCCTTCTACAAGATCATTAATAAATATATTGAAAAGAATAGGGCCCAATACTGACCCCTGATATACTCCACTAGTGACAGTGACCCAATCTGAGTGTGTACTTTAGAAACTGATTAAATTAGTTTTACATGACCGACCCCTCATGTAGTCATGCTGATATGATGCTATTTGCTTATTTTCATTGAGATCCTCCAAGATAGCATCTCTTAGAAAACCTTCAAACAGTTTGCCCACAACAGATTTTAAACTTATCGGCCTATAGTTTCCAGGCTCTGTTTTTGGACCCTTTTTTAATATTGGCACCACATTTGCTATGTGCCAATCCCGTGGAACACTCCCTGTCAGTATAGAGTCTGTAAATATCAGAAACCAGGTATGAATGATTTAAATGAAGTGAAAGAACATTGAGGTGAAGTTTGTGAAATTTCATGATAATTGCCCCTTGTGAAGGTGCTGCCACTTACATGATCACATCTTTCATGTGGCACCTACAGTTAAATCATCGTTTTGGCAGTAGCTAGGATGTGCTGCCAACAAACAATGAATGTATGGGGATGAATGACCGTAGCATATGGCAGCAAAGAGTGCTGCACATAGATGCAGCTGAATGATTGGGCACTGATTAGGAAAATAATGGTGTGTTTCCAATCATTGCCCATGTAGGTGGCAGCTTACTGCTGAACAGCAATAACGTGAGGTTACATGGCAAACCATTCAGCTGTCAGCATTTAGAGGAAGTGGATAAGGGGGCATACCCACCTGGACATTTAGGACATATCGATAATATGAATAAGTACCATGTCAAAATGTGTGGTAAAGCGATAGGATTGGCCATACATATCCAATAGGTGCAGGGCCCATCTCTGGGACCTGTTCTTATCTAAAAAAAACAGGGCCCCAAAGTGAAAGGTGAGCTGGCTGTGCATGTGCAGCGACCCTTCCATTCACCCCTATGGGACATCATAAGATAGCCAGGCATGCTAATTCCAGAAGTCCCATAATAGTAAAAGCATGGTATGCTCTCCGCTAAGGTTTTCTGAAAAGACTGAACAGAAGACATCCTGATGCATCCTGAGGAACGGACTCTCCATTCAGAATGCATTAGTATAAAACTGATCAGTTCTTTTCCGGATTTGAGCCCCTAGGACGGAACTCAGCGCCGGAAAAGAAAAACGCTAGTGTGAAAGTACCCTAAGATGGTCATATGTCAGCTATGAATCAACTAATTCATGTTCACATACTATAGAATAACCAATTATTTTTGAGGCCTCCCGACTCCCCTCCAAACATGATGTTTTGGGAATGATGGATTGGACATGTTGAATTTCACTGTCTGATCCTTTTATTCTCAGGGGAGATAAATAATCACCAGAGTGGTCTGACAGTGGATTATTCCCCTCTCCACACTGAGAACACATGCACACTTGGCCAAACCGAGAGTACACGTTTACAGAGGAAGTCAGGAGGAACAGCTGTTCAGCCAACAGCTACTGAAGGTATATTGACACCTTCCGACAAAAGGGGTGTCTAATTCTCTTGTAGTCTGCAAAGGCGGTATATTGATTACCCGAAAGAAGTTCCTTTGGGTGCAACATTTACAAGTACTGTTACTGAAGTAACTATGTAGAAATTAGTACTGCACATACATGGCTCTACGGTCAAATCAATAGGAGAACCTCCACCATGCCAAAATAAATTCTGCATCTGTTTAGAAATCATTCACAAACTTAGAAAATGCACAGAGAAGATTATATAAAAGGAGAAACACAGTATAATAAATTATA
This sequence comes from Bufo gargarizans, assembly GCF_014858855.1. Lineage (NCBI taxonomy): Eukaryota > Metazoa > Chordata > Amphibia > Anura > Bufonidae > Bufo > Bufo gargarizans. The sequence continues at coordinate 439,408,822 of NC_058083.1, forward strand.
TAAAGTGTAGGCTACTCATGAGCATGGAGTCTTGAAGGACTTTTTGCTTTCTGTGAATCTTCAGCACACATGCTCCTCATTTGGACCACCTAAGGACACGAATATACAGTAAAACCACTATTTCTCAAGGGAAAGCACACGCTCGTGACAGTAACAATCTAGGAAATGTTTTTCTGCAGCAGAGTTCAAGTAGGTGAAGTAAATAAGATGTTTCTGATGTACAAAACAGCAGTTTTCCAACTGTCTTTTGTATTCTCTGCCTCTCCATTTGCCACTTTAAAATGAACTTCAGGTACACAAGAATATCTCAACTAGTGCAGAGTAAATGTTGTCAAGATGCTGTTACTGGATATTAGGATGACTCCATAACATTTCAAAGTTGTTTTAAGGGCCTCATAGTCTGGATTCTCAGGTACACTATTTGGAAAGACGTCAATACAAATAGGTATAGAAATCCTTATATCACGTCTTATGTCATTTTAAAATTGGTTTTTCAAAAGCCAATTTTTTGGGATCACTACAGATGTATAGCGACAGTCTCTGTCCTTGGAAAACATGGCTCACAATAAAGGATTAGGATCCCAACTCCAAATCTGGCATTTAGAATCAACAACTCTTCTCAGAAATCTTGAAATCTATTGCAACAACAAGAAGGAAAAGTTGTGGAATTATGGAAATCAAAGGATCGATAGACATGTTAATGATATGCAAATTATACTAAATAAAAAACAAAATATTCAAAACATCTCAATTTATTCAGTATCGAGTATGAGCACCACACACAGAAATACACGCACTTACATGCCTTGGCATGCTATCAGTGAGGTTTTTAATGGTTGTCTGAGGAATTGTCCTGCCACACTGAATGCACTTGGGCAAGCAAATCATCAAGATCCTCTGCTGTCTGCAAACTTTGCAATTTCCGACCAATGATATCCCATATGTGCTCGATGGGAGACATGTCCTGAGAGGCTGTAGGCCATGGTAATACGTTTAGGCCACGCAAGCTGCTCACAGTAGCACAACCAACATGCAGCCTAGCATTGTCCTATTGGTTTCTGGGAGACTTTGGAGAAATTACTGTGCAACTGGTAACTGAAATGAAGACTAGAGGTGTCTGGCTACCTGCCATACATTATATAAGGTATCTTCATGGCTTTGTCCACATGGTCTCCAGACCAATCTCCAGCTATTATTGTGTCCAAGACAAAAGCAGGACTCATCACTGAAGACGATAGACCTCCATTCCAGCCTACATTGCTGTTTTGCTGTACATCATGATAGGCTTTGAAAGTGGTGGCATGAGGTCAATAGAACACCTGTAGTTGGATGTCTGGCTTGCAGCCCATTGTTGTGCAAATGCCTTCTGATGGTTTGTGTAGAAAGTGTTTGCCCCCTTAGGCTTGGGATGTGACATACAGTTTCCCCTGCAGTACAGAATGGATCACATTCTTGTAATCGGATGATTCAGACATGCAGAGGTTCACTATTTAACCTACAAAAACCTCTCTGTCCAAACTAGACAGCAAAACATTCCACCTGTATAGCATCTGATCGGTTAACAAAAAAGCAAGTGGAGATAATATACCAAAATATCAATTAATTATCAAATATAAAATTGGGAAAAGACAGGATGGTAGACAGTATACAGAGAAGCAAAGGGCAGTATACACAACTGTGTAAACATGTGCATCCACGCAAAAATAAGCATGGATGGCCTACAGGTAAAGGTGGTTATGTTACATGGACAACCAAATCTGCATGACAAATAGTAAAGGTGACCCTCAATAAGGGCTATATACTATATGGCAGAATAAATAAATAACTGGGTGTCCATGAATAACACCTCACATCCAAGGAAAATAGACAGCCAGGACCAAAACATATAATATAAAGTGTCACAAATAGAGTCGGTCACTAAATATCAAGGTGTGATGATGCCCCAACAAATAATATCCTGGGCCTAATATGGATGTGATGGAAAACCATGTATAGATATACCACAGTGCTATACATGGAACCTACCTGAGGACATGATGGACACAGATGGGTAATACCCAGAGAGCAAGACCTAGAGGTGGTGAAGGTGACGATGATGACGTGTCGATGGACGTCACGTGGGTGCCCACAAGAGAGAAAGAGGAGGGCAGTTCAGAGGGAGAGACGGAGCAGCAGATAGGAAGGAGAAGGAGGAGAAGCAGGCAGAACTCGAAGTGCACAGAAAGCAAAAAGCAGACTGCAAATATATCTGGAGTAAGCCATCCACCTTGCACGGTCACATCTGGCGCTCCCAGGACGCCGGCATATGGCTGCGCAGTGTGAGATTTTTTTAACATGTCACCTGCTGACAATAGTGTTGCCATCTGCAGCCTGTGCTGTCAACGCATAAGTCGCGATAAGCTCAACACTAACCTAGGGACGACCGCCTTAAGAAGGCACCTGGCCTCCTATCACCGAGCCCAGTGGGAGCAACACCGTCAGAACCCACAAAACCACACTCCCGGCGCTCCACGTCCTGCCTCTTCTCCTTCTCCTCTCTCCTCCCATTTGTCCTTCACTCCACCTTCCACTGTGCCGTTGTAACGTTTATCTGGCACAAGACAGGCTTCTGTGGTCCAAATGTTCGAGCGTAAAAAAAATTATGACGCCGGATAATCCTCTTGTCCAACGGCTGACCACTGGCTTGTCGGAGCTGCTAGCCTGACAACTACTGCCATTTAAATAGGTGGACTCGGAGGCCTTTAGAAAATTTGTATCCATTGGCACACCGCAATGGAAGGTCCCCGGAAGGAAATATTTCTCCCAGAAGGGCATCCCTGAACTATATGGCCACATTCAGCGGCAAGTTAATACATCTCTGGCACACAGTGTCGGTGCCAAGATACATCTGACCACAGACACATGGTCTAGCAAACACGGGCAGGGAAGGTACATAACTTTTACGGCCCACTGGGTGAACCTTCTGACGGCCATCAGGCATGTAACCTGTGGCACCCATGTGGATTTGGTGTTACCGCAACGGATTGCATGCAGGCCGGACTCTTCTTTTCCTCCTCCTACTCCATCCTCCGTCTCCTCCTCGGCTGACTCCCCCTTTTCCACTGCTACCGCCTCTTCCACTGCACCCCCCAAGCTCCCCAAAACCTATTCGACGTGCCAGGCTAGACGTTGCCATGCTGCACTGCGGCTGTTGTGCCTGGAAGCCAAGAGCCACACCGGTCCTGCACTGCTTTCAGCTCTGCGGTCACAGGCCGATCAGTGGCTAACCCTGCTCAATTTGACAGTTGGTAAAGTGGTGTGCGACAACAGTGCCAATATGCTGAGCACGCTGAAACAGGGCAAAATGACACACGTGCCGTGCATGGCACACGTCCTGAACTTAGCTGCGCAGCGATTCGTTGCCAAATACCCCGGGGTCCAGGACGTCTTACGCAGGCCATAAAAATCTTTGGCCTTGCTGATGTTCAGCGACGACACCACCTGCCCGTCAGACATCTGATTTGTGACTGCCCGACGCGCTGGAACTCCACCTTGTATATGCTTGAAAGGCTACTCCAGCAGAAATGTGCCATTAACAACTACCTGTACGAACTCTGCGGCAGGACAGGTTCTGGGGAACCTGGTTTCTTTTAACCGCGCCAGTGGCTGCTCATGCGCGACTCATGCAGACTTCTGCTGCCATTTTACGAGATCACCAAACTGGTCAGTTGCAGCCAGGGCACCATCAGTGACATCGTACCTTACGCCTTTTTTTCTGGAGGGTGCATTGCTGGAAGATGATGAAGTCACAATGCTGAATGAAGTCCCAGGGGAGCTACTCCATCTGAGATAAGTCAGCAGGAGTTTTAAGAGGAGTCAGAGGAGGATGGTGGCTGGGAATAGGAGGAGGAGCAAGAAGAGCAGGCTTTAAACTTTTTGGGGATCCCTGGTGTTGTCTGTGGCTGGGGGGAGGAGACCGAGGACGACATTCTCCTAGGCGATGAGCAGGAGTCAGGGCTCTCCACTGCTTCTAATTTAGTGCAAATGGGGGCCTTCATGCTCCAGTGTTTGAAGAGGGACCCCCGTATAAAAAGCATAAAGCTCAAGGACCTGTACTGGGTGGCAATGTACTTATACCCCCGGTAAAAACACAAAATGGCGGACATGTTACCAGCATCACAGAGGGTTGTCAGAATGCAGCATTTCCAGGCCTTGCTGTGAGAGATGCTGCATTCTGCTGTTGAGGGCACTGGCAGAGGAATTTCCACTCACAGCTAAACTGGTGCGTTACCAATCCTACTGCACCTGCATAAAGAGGGCAGTTTAAAGATGTGTTGGTCACTTCAGATATGAGATCATTCTTGCAGCCAACCCATCGACAGTAGCCCTCTGGATCCAGCCTCAGGGAACGCCTAGACCGAGAGGTGTCCGACTACATCAGGTTAACGGCCGATGTGGATGCTCTGGGAAGCGAGGAACCCTTTGACTACTGGGTGTGCAGGCTTGACCTGTGGCCAGAGCTGGAACAATTTGCCATGGAACTCTTGGCTTGCCCTCGTCGAGTGTCCTGTCCGAAAGGACGTTCAGCGCAGCAGGGGGGATCGTGACCGATAAGCGCACTCGTCTAGCTGGACTACCTCACATTTTTAAAAATGAATGAGGCATGAATATTGGAGGAATTTAACACCTGTCATGACAACGTGGAATTGAATTTCCTCATGCCAGCCCACACATATCCGCCACTGTCCAAAACAAAGAATGGTCCTTGACTTATGTACATACAGCGGCATAAAAGGCCTTTTATGTCAGGTGAATGCCTAATTTTTGGGGCCTGTACTGGCCGACAGTTACATTTTGATGCTGTGACCACCTAATGTACCTCCAGCCACAGAATCCAAAGTTCTGTGCTGTCAGGTTAAAGCCTATTGCCTAATTTTTGGGGCCTGTACTGGCCGACAGTTACATTTTTATCCTGTGACTGCCTAATGTACCACCAGCCACAGAATCCAAAGTTCTTTGCTGTCAGGTGAATGCCTATTGCCAAATTTTTGGGGCCTGTAATGGCTGACAGTTACATATTTATCTTGTGACCGCCTAATGTACCTCCAGCCACAGAATCCAAAGTTCTTTGCTGTCAGGTGAATGCCTATTGCCTAATTTTTGGGACCTGTACTGGCCGACAATTACATTTTTATCCTGCAACGGCCTAATGTACCCCCAGCCACAGAATCCAAAGTTCTGTGCTGTCAGGTAAATGCCTATTGCCTAATTTTTGGGGCCTGTACTGGCCGACAATTACATATTACTATCTCTAGCCACATAATCACACCCTTGTCTCACTCCTCTGCCTCTCATTATGGTGGCGTATGAACCGCATTCACCATAAGGACCTTCTAATGTCACAGGGTCATGTGACTGTGCCCCTCACCCCGTACTGTGCCCCTAACCCTGTACTGTGCCCCCTTATACTCTGTATTGTGCCCTCTTAACACACCCTGTGCACTGCCCCTAGTCATTCCCTGCACTGTGCCCTCTGTGGGGATTCGCTCTGGTAGGCAGGGTAAGCGGACGCAGTACAGGGGCAAAAACAAGGATGTAAATCAAAGTTCAGTGTTTTATTCACACAATAGGAAAAACAAGGAAAAAATAACGGTGTTCAGTTTTGATGCTTGTTTACAGCACACAAAGTCCACAGTACAAAACCTTCACCTGGTCAGTAGATTTTTACCCACAGTCCACAGCAAGCTTTAGAGGCCTGTTTCCCCCAGCATACGGCTCTTACAGCTCCACAGTTTCACAGCTTCACAGCTAATTTGTCATGGAGGATAATCCACACCAGCTGAACGTGCTGGCTGGGTTTTTATATCCCAGCCAAAACCCGGCCTGGAACCGTGGGGAACAGCCACCCACCCTGCTCTATGGCTGCTCCCAATAAGAACCGGCCAGGATTAGCTTTACAGCCATACTAACAGCTGAAGTGTCAGACTGCACTACAGAACTGACACTTCAGGAAGAAAATCCGGTTCTTGCCTCACCGAGGCCAGGAACCTCAGTGACACGTATCTTCCGTCAATGACGGCTCCTTGTTCCTTCTTATACCTCTTATAACCCTTTAATCCGATCACGGTATGGCAGTGTTATCCTGTCACTGTACAGAGGTGTTATCCTGTCACTGTATGGCGGTGGTATCCAATAACTGGATGGCCATAACTGTATCCCTTTCCCTGCCCACACCATCCTTTTTTAGATCTGGCATGAGCGGGAAAAATACGCCTAATATAGACATATTTCTATATAATAAATGACTACCTAATTGTATTATTATTCGGGGGTAGGGCTAATATCTTTGTATTATATAGATTCTAGTGTATTATACTGTGCCCTGTATTTCCCAGTAGAAAATGATCCTTGGGAAACGCAGTCCTCATCCCTGACCACCAGGACCAGGTGCGCTCTGTCAGTACATGGCGGCCTCCCCTCTCCGCCACGCTGCTCCGCGGTGTACTGCTGCTTATTCTGACACTAGGGCTGGGTTCGCAGTTTCACTCCTCATAGCAGAGGCGGATTGGGAATTAAAAGTGGTCCTGGAAAAAAAACTATAGGGTGCCCCATGTTGTGAGCGGGCCCGGATTGAGAGGAAGTGGGGCTAACATGAGTAGGCGGGGCCTTAAATACCATAGCAGGAGCGGTATATCATGCCGCAATTTTTTATTTGGTTCAGTGTAGCACAATATACTGCTCCAGAAGAACCAAAAACCTCTCTAAAAGCTGCCCCTCTGTGGTGGCCACTTGTTATGGCTACCGCCGTGGGTATAAATAGATCATAGGAGAGATTTCTGTATTGACCTTTGATATATTAGGTTCCTTTCCGTGCTCCATCCACAAGAAGGATATAACAAGAGATCACGAATACTGAGAAAGAGTATAAAACATTCATGAAATGCATAACCTGGCTTCATTCTAGCCTTGATACCCATCTGTGATATACGTGGGTACAATCTTCCAGAGAAGTAAAAAAAAAAAATCAATCTACCTGCATTCCTGGTTGCACAAGGGTTATACAGAGCAGACTGCCAAAGTCCATTTATCCAGAAGACGACTCCAACTATGAAGTGGTGTTAACCTCATACAGGTCATGTTTTCATTTAATATCACTTGTTTAATAGCCCTGGAATGAGTAAAGCTTACCAAGTGCTGCAGAAAAATGGTATGGATTACTGTTAGAGTCCCCGGAAAGCTTTAGCTGGTATGGGTCTGCATTATTTTGCTAGGTTTGTGGTTGTGCTTTAAGAAATTGTTTCTGAGGAGCAATGGAAGGAGACTAAGGGCTGTTTCACATGAGCGAGTCCATTGCTGGAATCACTGCTCTGGACTTGCAGGAGCGCAGGGCATTATCGTGATTTATAATGCTATGTGGCCTTTTTCCACAGAATCATAGTGACATAAAGCTGTCAGTATGATTCTTTAAAAAAAAGGTCAAGCAGAGACACATAGTATTATAAATCATGATAATACCGTGCGCTCCTGCAAGTCCAGAGCAGAGGATCACACTCGCACACGGAGTGTGATTCCCGCAATGGACCCGCTCGTGTGAAACAGCCCTAAGTACTGTCTAGAACTGGGTTTATCAAACTTTTTCAACTTGGGACTCACCAGCAGCGATGAGCGGCAGGGGCAATATTCGAATTTGCAATATTTCGCGAATATTTGGGCGAAAATTCGTCATATATTCGTGAATTTGAGAATCCGTGATTTCCAGTCATTATTTTCTTGATTGCGAAAATCAGCAATACGAAAATTTGCAATCAACACTACTCCTAAAGTCAAAAAGATATTGCAGCCTTCTCATTGACCATTGGGATCATGGGTACTGATGAAAAAAATCTAGAATATTCACGATTACAAAGATATAGAACTATATTCTAGATATTCGCGAATTCTCGAAGTGCCAATAGTCGCGATAAAAATTAGCGATTAGAATATTCGCGATCAACACTACTCACCAGCCAATCCATGGTGATGCCATGATCTCATATTGAACCATGTAGCACCAAATGCTACTGTGTAATGTCCATTTTACCCAGAGTAGAGCAGATCAAATACCACCACGCGGCATACATAATACTGCACAAAATAACACACTGTTAAATGATATCAAGAGATTTTTCTTCCTCAAGCACTATTATCTGCAGTACTGTATCAGTTAGGGGCGTAGCTAAAAGCTCATGGGCCCTGGTGCAAGAGTTCAGCTTGGGCCCCCGTCCCTCAGTGCTTGTTGGCAAGGGACAGGGGAGCACGTAGCCTTCCTGCTGCCTGAGGCAAACATTGAAAGGGCACCCCTCATGCCAAATTATTAACCTAATCCCTTCCCTCCAGCCAGAGGTGTAAATTGACCAGTATGCACTTTCTATAATGCCAGTGTCTTATGTGGGACCAGGGTCTTTGGGCCCCCTCAGGCTCCTGGGCCCGGTAGCGACTGCTACCTCTGCACCCCCTATAGCTATGCCCCTGGTATCAGTACTCTGGAGCAAAGGAAGCGTGTTTTGTGGAATGGCGAACCTGCAACTCTGTCCGGCAGTCTGATGGACGAGTCTGGCTTTGGCGAATGCCAGGGGAATGTAATCTGCATTTTTCAGTGGTTGGTCTAGTTCCCCTTAGATCCAGTGAAGAGAAATCTTAATGCTTCAGCATACGAAGACATTATGGACAATTGTATGCTTAAAATGAAAAAATTCTCATGGATACACTCTAAAATCTTGTAGAAAATGCAGAAGAGTGGCAGCTCTTTTTAGCAGCAAAGGAGGGACCAATCCATATTAATATCTATAGATTTAGAATGTAATTGTTAGATACTTTTGTCCATATATATTGTTTGTGTGTGTGTGTATATATATATATATAGCAGAAAAATGAAGGCAGCACTCCGGTCTTCAAGTGAAAAGGTGGATTTTTATTACACCCAACAGCAATGCAGCACTTCAGCTCTCTCAATGGAGCGTTTGTCAAGCTAGTGAACATAGTGCTCCCAACATATTTAATAAGGCTAATTACATAAGTGTTCAGTTGATCATAAATAAATAAGCATGATTATATTGTGAAAAACATGATCATAAATGTTATTTCAATTCAATCAATACATATAAAAACCAGTGTTACTATACAGTGATTATGGTTGTAATGAACAATTTCATCCTATCCATGATTACGTGCAAAGTTCATAATTACATCCTATCCAAACATGATTAGGCAATAAGTGCACCTGTGCTAATAATGTGAAATAATTAAAACAAAGACAAACCCCCATTATGATTCCTTCCATGTGCCAAACAAACTCAGCGTCCCATGTTGAACAGTGCGCAAGCGCCGGCATGCGTCTCGCTGACTCTAGAGTTCGGCATATATCCCATGCATGCGCACTGCATAAAGGTTATATGCCCACACCTAGCATGTCGCATCTGCTGCATAAAGGTTATATGCCCACACCTAGCATGTCGCATCTGCTGCATAAAGGTTATATGCCCACACCTAGCATGTCGCATCTGCGTGGTGAGTTGAAACAGCGCATGAGCAGCGGGGCAGGCTATCGTGGTGATGTCTGATAGCCATGGCGATGGGTGTTACGCAGAGTTAAAAGGAAAATAAACTAAATCCATGTGGCATGAACCAAAGAATGTCTATAACAGGGTGAAGTGCTGTTGGGTGTAATAAAAATCCACCTTTTACTTGAAAAGGAGAAACTAAAATCATGCATTGACATAAGTATTCAGACCCTTTACTCGGTACTTAATTGAAGCATCTTTGACAGCAATTACAGCCAATACATTTTATGCCATTCTTCTCTGCAGATCCTCCCAAGCTCTGTCAGGTTGGATGGAGACTGTTGGTGGACAGATATTTTCAGGTCTCTCCAGAGATGTTTAATTGGGGTCCAGTCATAGCTCTAGCTAGGCCACTCAAGAACATTCATAGAGTTGTCCTAAGCCACTCCTGTGTTGTCTTGGCTGTGCTATTAGGGTGAGTGTTTAGTTGGAAGGTGAACCTTCATCCCAGTCTGAGGTTTAGACCAATCTGGATCAGGTTTTCATTGAGAATATCTCTGTAGTTTTCTACATTGAGCTTTCCCTCAACCCTGACCAGTCTCCCTGTCCTAGGTATTGAAATACAACACCACAGCATGGTACTGCCACCATCATGGTTCATTGTAGGGATGGCATCCTACACACAAAATCTTTGTAGCTCAGCCAGAGTGACCGCTTGGAACCGAACCTGAGTTCAGGAAATGTTTTTTTACAATGCAAATTAATTTATGAAGTTATTACGGAAAATCTCGCAAGACTTCGCGAAGTAATAATTTCGGCTCATCGTACATTATTGGAACAAAGTTTTATGAGAATCAGCTTCGGATGTTTCATCCGAAGTCGATTTGCTCATCCCTAGTCACAACATAACAAAATGTAAAAAAAATAGTTAAAGGGTCTGAAGACTTTCCGAATGAATTGTATATATGTGAACCGTTGATGCACCAGTGAAGTTACTTGAACATTCATGCGGTGTTTATGTATTATGACAATTGTGTTATTTCACCTGAATAGATTAAGGGTTTTATAGCTTATACTAACTTCAGCAATCCCTTGTTGCTGCCATTCCATCGGTGCTCGCTCCTGGTGGGCAGGTAAAGGATATGAAAGGTTAGCCACCCACTGGCTACAGCAATGACCCACTTTAGCCATTGATTGGCGAAAAGGCATTTCCAGTGATTTCCTGCTGTCTCAGGACATGGCGACCCTGGGCAGAATCTGAAAAGAAATAGCAGGGGATCACCAAGATTAGTATAAGTTCTGTTGTTCTTTTTCATCATTTGTAGGCCACTGCAACCCTTTTTTGTTGGAATACCCCTTTAACACCTTTTATTTTGCAGGCATTGTGCTTCTAAAGAGTCATTGTGTGTTTTGCCCTGTATACTTGCCGGCATTCTGGGTTGGTGAGGTCTTTGGTCATGTGTGTAGATGCAACAGCATGTTGCTATATGGTCCCCATACGACAGTGAAGCTATAGTATATAGCAAGGTGTTGGTGCTCTTACAGTAGTGCTGTGTCCGGTGTTGTTCTTCTATATGGGGCGGACGGACATGGTGCTGCACCACTGCCATAGCTTCTGCTCCTGTTGTCCAGAGGGCCTAGACCTGCTTGCCCTCCTATGCCTGCAGCTCGTTCAACCACCACAATCTTCTGGCCGCAGCCTCTGCTTGCCAGGCCTCTCCCACTGGTCTGTAGGGCACAGGCAGGGGTGTAGCTAAAGGCTCATGGGCCCTGGTGCAAGAGTTAGGCTTGGGCCCCCCTTCCCTCAGTGCTTTGTGTGTATTCTTATGCAGCACAAGGGTCTTTGGGCCCCCTCAGGCTCCTGGGCCCAGTAGCGACTGCTACCTCTGCACCCCCTATAGCTACGCCCCTGGGCACAGGTGCACTTCTGGTCCCTTCAAGGGCCAGCAGGCATGCACCCAAATCATCATCAGTGGCTGGCTAACCTGGGGTACTTAAGACACTTTCTCCTATGAAAGATTATCTGAGCAATAGATACTTGTGAAGCTGTGCTATTCTGTTTGTCTTGCTCACTAATTCTGAACTCTGCTTCTTGACCAAACCGGTGACTGCTTAATGTTTTACTTCTTTGGTGCCTTCGACTTGTTTCTTGGATTTGCACAAACTCTGCCTGCGCTGATCTCTGCCTGTTACTGATTACCGGTATAGCCTGACACCTCAGTGTTTTGCAATGGGGACCCTGACCAACGTGGGTCAGCTGTCAACTACACTGGGATGACTCCAAGAGGTAGTGGCCTGGTGGCTTCATTGCAGTGAAGTTAAGGAGATTGCAAGCATAACGCCATTCATATTAGCCCTAAGTCAAACAGGTTCCACCCCCACTACCTGTCACAAGTGAGCTACTTGGTCTAGGTTCTGGAGATACCATCTTTATAGAGATTATACAGAGAATCTGTCAGGTACAGAGAGAGAGAGAGGAGTTTGGCCCTGCCAATGTTTATTACTGCACCATGTTTGAGTGGGCAGCCGAGTCATGGTCAAGGGCCAACCTCTTAAAAACTCAATATGGAGCAAATCATTGCCACTAGGTTGGTATTTCTTATGGAATGATTCACAAATTAGACCTTTTTGATGATATATCCAATGCAAGCAATATAAGCAACAAAGATTACCATACACTCATGAACTTAAAAGTAGAGATGTCCTGTATTGCTGGAGGGTGGACTCCTCTGATGTCCCCAAAGTTTCTCAGTCTGACAATAGATGAGCATATGCTTTTCTTACAAAAGTAATACAGGATACTGAATAATATTGCCAAAAGTGTATTTTCTTCAAATGACAAAATAAAAACGATATGCTATTTTGGTTAATTTAACACAAATAACATTTTTGTACAGACAATCCCAAATTCAATGCAAAGAAAAAAAGAAGCATTAAATAAATGCAAGTCTAACAGCTATTTTGGTACCCAAGGGAAGGTTCGCTTATGTCCACACAATACTATTGATCTAAATTCTAGAAAACTGTTTATCTTCTAAGACATGACTTAATTGGTAATGATCAGTTTGCAAGTGACATCTCCTACTGAATAAATCCTGCTACTTTTTTTTGGTAAATGTTAATGCCGTTAAGGCCTTATACAAAAAAAAACATATAGCTTTTGTGATCCGCAAATTGTGATTCTGCAAAATACAGACACCACCCATGTTGCATTTGAATTTTGTGTGGATCCATTGACAGGGGCCAAGTATAGTACATGTTTTATCTCTTGGCGGAACAGACGTCCATGTGCTTTCCACATCCGTATGTCCGTTCCACAAGAAGATAGAATATGTCTGCAAAAAAAGTGCAAAAAATTCGGACAAAACACATCCGTATTTTGCATATTTGCGATTTGCGTACTGCAAAACGGATAAGACCGTGTGTTTAAGGCCTAAAATGTAGCAGTTTAATTATTTGTAATTATCATGCAAACTGGTACAAACATCACCAAGTACAGTGTTTAAATAAAAAACAACTATTTTGTTCAATGAGATAAAACTAAGGTAAAACTGTGGCCCATCATAAACACTGACAGATATCGACTAGATATTTCTTAAATCTGGGAACTGTCTGCAATGTGCTCCCACTTATTTTTAAAGGCGTTGTCCAGGAGTTCACAAGGGATGGCCTATCCTCACAGTAGGCCATCACTATCTGATCGCCAGGGGTCTAATACCCTGCACCTACACGATCAGCTGTTCTCCAGTAGCTCTGGTGCAGGATGTCAGGACCAGTACTACACAGCTTTGTCCAATGTGTAGTGGACGGAGCTGGATACTACAGCCATTCACTTCAATAGGAGCAGTACTGCAATAACCAGCTGTGACCGAAGCTGTATTCTGAGGATAGGCCATCACTTGGGACATCCTGGACATCCCCTTTAAGGTACCCATAAGCATTAGAGATATCGATCAAACCTCACTCAATAGATTAGTCCTTCAATCATAAAATAATTGGAACTTGTCAAGAGGCCAAAGTACATTTCAATGCGTCCTTTCTTACCTTTTCGCTTGGCTCAAGATATCCTGAGATGTGTGCCATGATGCAATATGATATTAGATCAAGTAAGTATACAGATCTCACACTAGAGTTGGTGGCCAGCAGCTGTCAATAGGTTAGCTATCCTTACCCAAGCATCATTTCTGGGTGTGCTCTTAGCCTTAGGCCTCATGCACACAACCGTTGTTGTGTTCCGTTCCGCAAAATGGGGTTCCTTTGTTCCATGATCCGTTTCCGTTTTTGTTTCCGTGTGTCTTCCTTTATTTTTGGAGGACCACTAGACATAAAGGAATGTGAAAAAAAGTCTAAGACAGGTTTGCCATGTAAATGATAGGAATAAAACTGACGTGGACGCGGATCCATTTTCCGCGAACCGTTTTCCGCTGAAATAATAGGACAAGTTATATTTTTTGACAGACTGGAACCACGGATCACGGACGCGGATGGCAAACGGTGCACTATCCGCATTTTAAACGGCATTTTTAATGAATGGGTCCGCACCTGAAACGCTAAAATCGGCAGAACGGACGCGGAAGCAAACAACGGTTGTGTGCATGAGGCCTTAAGCTGGATTTACATGGGCCGACTAAGCGCCCGATTGTCGGGAAGGATGCGTTCAGTGCACATTTACATGCAGCGATCTCCTTCACTGTATAAGATTCATGGTTTCTGGGCAGCAGATCGCTGTTTAGACCACACGATCTGCTGCCCAGAAGCCATGATCAGTGCTGCCTGCATGAACGACAGGATCCCCCAATGAATGAGCGTTTTGCTCGTTCATCAGGTGATCGGTGGCACATTTACATTGTCAAATTGTCAGGAACGACCATCTGCAGGAACAGTCATTCCCGATAATCTGCCCGATTCTCAGGCCATGTAAATGCACTTTTACTTTAACTGATAGACATGGATTCCCTTGTAATGCTTCTCCCAAATGTCCTTTCAAAGGCGTTGTTTGGTCTCGGCAGAAAACCAGACAACACAGGGATGCGCCTACAATAAATCACTGTCCTCTTCGGGGCACCTGTGAGGCCGGTGATTGGCTGCAGTGGTCACGTGTTGTTAACGTGACATCATCGCTGCAGCTGGGTAAACATTAGACCATTAGAACTAGAGTGGTGGCACAACTTCTGCCTGATAAGTAATGATAAATTCTGTATTGCAGGCTGATCCCCCTGTGTGGTCCGGTTTAGTATTGTACCCAGACAGCCCCTTTAAGCTCAATTCCAGATATCAAAGTCAGGTTCCAGGTTCCTCTGTTGTGGGTCTCTATTCCCACCCTTTAACCCTTTACAAGCATGCTGTAAATGACATTGTGTAAAGTACCTCATAATAGTGGTGCCCTAAATTTCAAGCTACAAGCTAGATCTGAGCCCTACTTAAGGGTCCATTTATATGTGCCGCGGCACATGGTGTGTCGTGGATTTCCTCTGTGAATCAATTGACGTTTGTCCTTCACGAGCACCCAACATCTAGGGTTTGCGGATCTCATACTTTCTCTTGTACATTTATATGTGCCGACTGCACAGGTAATGCTCATCAGAGGAGATGAGAGCTGAATATACATGCAGCAATCACCTAAGCTGTATAGGTACCAGTGATCTCTAGAGAGAGTGTTCATTCCCGTACACATTCATTGTTTCTAGGCAGCGGATCCCTGTTTACACTGCACGATCTTCTGCCCAGAAACCATGATTTGGATGTCAGCATCAAACACGATGAAAAAGCATTTGCTCATTCATCAGGTGACCCTTGGATTGACAGGTCGAGTATCTGGAACGACTGCTCGGGAGAATGTTAGTTCCCGATAATTGACCCAGTAATTGGCCCATGGAAAGGGACCCTAAAGCCTTAAAATAGAAGTTTTTTCTGTTTCTTATTAACAACAATATGGATGTTTGCAATGTGATCACTATTGGCTTTGGCTGGAAGGACTCATAGAGGGGATGACCATGGAGGGAAAGTATCAAAGGGCATCTGTCAGCAGATTCGTACCTATGAAACTGGCTGACCTGTTGCATGTGCGCTTTTTAGCTGAAGAGAGAGCAGAGCCTCTAGGTGTAATGGTAACGCCCCCGTTGCTCCTACAGGTTCATTTGCATATATTAAAACCTAATTTTTCTCATTAATGCGGACACATATGAATCTGGGACCAACATAGATACCTTCAGCTGCCAAGCGCACATGTAACAGGTCAGCCAGTTTCATAGGCACAAATCTGCTGACAGATGCCCTTTAAAATAATTCACCAGCATGCAAAGCTTGCAGTAATAAATGCTGTTCTATAGAATTTAATTTTCCGTTACCTGCAATGAATGGCAAACCGACTTATCTTGTTGTGGTAAACTTTATTTGAGTAGACGTTATTAATAAAGTGAAAGGTAAAGTCTATATACATATAACCCTGAAAGATTTGATGAAGGGGACGAGGCACACAGCAGTTTAAGGTTTGGTGCTTATTATATCATTCTAGTTAAATATTCCTCATCCTTCATTGACTTATAATTATGGAATCTGAAGGCTTAATTAAAACCGAAGTATCATCAAAATTCTCAGGGCAATAAATGCACAGTAAATGTTTGCGTTAGTGCCAAGTTTAATTTCACTTTGGCGTAACTGTCTGCTCTTGTATATTTAGTGGGAATGAAGAACAAATGGCTTTGCATGAAAATGACTCTTTGACTAATGCAAAATGTTTAGAAATTAGTAGCATAGGTAACGGGCGGTAAGTGCCATTCAGTCTGTTTAATGTCCCATTAATTAACCTTTTCCAGTAGCACTTCAAATATATAACAATGGTAAGATGGACAAAATAAATAGGCAGCTTTGTTTGGTTTTCCTGTTTTTACTGAGACCACTGATTGAGTCGAGCCGCTTAAGAGCCTGGTAATGGAGCTGAAAATGGCGCCATTTTTTCTCAATATGGCTTCCTAGATTATAAGAGGATACTAAACAAAGATCCAAAAGACTAAATAGAAGCAATGTTTAAAAGGTAGAATAGCTAAATAATACAACATGCAGTAGAAGGGGCCACTATTTTTATTAGGTTTGTAAAGAAACCTCAGATAACCTCTGTATGCCTCCAAGTAAAAATTGAGGCCTATTAGGGTACGGTAGGGTCCTATACACTTCTATAGGTGCCCTATTACAACTCTCACCGAGCCACAGAGTAATACACCTGGACTGCACTAAGTAATGGAATAAAATCAGGGATAACTGAAGAAAGGCAGGACTTGGGCACACTGGTTACAACTAGGCTAATTAGCAGTACTCAAGGTCAGGCAGCAGCTACAAAAGCAAATATGATTTTAGATGTATAAAAGAGAGAGAAAAAAAACCCTGAGATCCCAATGTAATATTAACTAAGGGTCACATCGTGAATATGGGATTCAGTTTTGAGTCCACATTTTATAAAGGGCATAGCAGATCTGGAGAGGGTTCAAAGACAGATGGATGGAAGGTGTCTCATGTAATGAGAGTATTTATAGAAACCGGTTTGTTCATCTACAGTTGCATCTCCTGTGAAAATATCCGACAGGCTGTTCTGACAGAGAATAACCTGCCGGAGTTCTCCAGATCCAGCTTTGCCGGATTCTGCAGTTCACCGCTGAATCCTCATTGACTATAATAGGATCCAGCGGTCATCTGGCCATTTTGTAACATTAATGATGGGTTTCAGCTGGAATAATAGGGCTGCATGCAGTGTTTTTTGTCCAGCCGACAACCGGCTTTTTTTGCCAGAACAGTCCACCGGATGAGGCATACCGGAGATAGAAACATAGAAACATAGAATGTGTCGGCAGATAAGAACCATTTGGCCCATCTAGTCTGCCCAATATACTGAATACTATGAATAGCCCCTGGCCCTATCTTATATGAAGGATGGCCTTATGCCTATCCCATGCATGCTTAAACTCCTCCACTGTATTTGCAGCTACCACTTCTGCAGGAAGCCTATTCCATGCATCCACTACTCTCTCAGTAAAGTAATACTTCTTGATATTACTTTTAAACCTTTGCCCCTCTAATTTAAAACTATGTCCTCTTGTAGCAGTTTTTCTTCTTTTAAATATTCTCTCTTCTTTTACCGAGTTGATTCCCTTTATGTATTTAAAAGTTTCTATCATATCCCCTCTGTCTCGTCTTTCTTCCAAGCTATACATGTTAAGGTCCTTTAATCTTTCCTGATAGATTTTATCCTGCAATCCATGTACTAGTTTAGTAGCTCTTCTCTGAACTCTCTCCAAAGTATCAATATCCTTCTGGAGATATGGTCTCCAGTACTGCGCACAATACTCCAAATGAGGTCTCACTAGTGCTCTGTAGAGCGGCATGAGCACCTCCCTCTTTCTACTGGTAATGCCTCTCCTTATACACCCAAGCATTCTGCTAGCATTTCCTGCTGCTCTATGACATTGTCTGCCTACCTTTAAGTCTTCTGAAATAATGATCCCTAAATCCCTTTCCTCAGATACTGAGGTTAGGACTGTATCACTGATTTTATATTCTGCTCTTGGGTTTTTACGCCCCAGGTGCATTATCTTGCACTTATCAACATTAAATTTTAGTTGCCAGATTTTTGACCATTCCTCTAGTTTTCCTAAATCCTTTTCCATTTGGTGCATCCCTCCAGGAACATCAACCCTGTTACAAATCTTTGTGTCATCAGCAAAAAGACACACCTTACCATTGAGGCCCTCTGCAATTTCGCTGATAAAGATATTAAACAATATGGGTCCCAGAACAGATCCCTGAGGTACCCCACTGGTAACAAGACCTTGGTCTGAATATACTCCATTGACTACAACCCTCTGTTGTCTGTCCCTCAGCCACTGCCTAATCCATTCAACAATATGGGAGTCCAAGCCCAAAGACTGCAATTTATTGATAAGCCTTCTATAAGGGACAGTATCAAAATCCTTACTAAAGTCTAGATAAGCGATGTCTACTGCACCTCCGCCATCTATTATTTTAGTCACCCAATCAAAAAAATCAATAAGATTAGTTTGAAATGATCTCCCTGAAGTAAACCCATGCTGTTTTTCATCTTTCAATCCATGGGATTTTAGATGTTCCACAATCCTCTCCTTAAGTATGGTTTCCATTAATTTCCCCACTATTGATGTCAGGCTTACTGGCCTATAGTTGCCCGATTCCTCCCTACTACCTTTCTTGTGAATGGGCACAACATTTGCTAATTTCCCATCTTCTGGGACGACTCCTGTAACCAGTGATTGGTAAATAAATCTGTTAATGGTTTTGCTAGTTCACGGCGGAGCTCTTTTAATAGCTTTGGGTGTATCCCATCAGGGCCCTGTGACTTATTTGTATTAATTTTAGACAGTTGACTTAGAACCTCTTCCTCTGTAAAGACACATGCATCAAAAGATTCATTAGTCTTCTTTCCTAACAGATGTGAACAAAACTAAGGCTGATTTACATGGCACAATTGTCAGGCCAATTATTGGGAACGAATGTTACAAGGAATGCTTGTTCCCGATAATCGACCCGTGCAAATGTGCTGTTGATCACCCAATCGACGATTAAAGCAATTTTTCATCGGATGAAAGGATCTTTCGTGCAGCCCATAAAATCATTGTTTCTGGGTAGAAGATCCTGCTGTGTGAACAGAGATCCGCTGCCCAGAAGCAATGAATCTGTATCGGGACGAGCGATGACAGTAGCTATCGTTCATCCCTATACAGTGGAGGTGATCGCTGCATGTAAAGGCAGCTCATTACCTCCACTGAGGAGCAGGCAACAGTCGCTTCCAGATAATTGACTGTCAGGTTAGGTAGTCTAAATCCAGCATTAGAGGTGATCTCATGTACAAGAATAAGTATATATGTGCTCAATACAAAGAACTAGTAAGGGTGAGGCCACACATTCAGGTTTCCTGATGCAGTTTTGGAAGCGAAACCCAAGAGCAAATTCAAAAAAGAGAAGTCGTATCTGTCCTTTATACTGCCTTTCCTTTTTTGATACATTTCTGGATTTGGTGTCCAATACTGCATCAGGAAACCTGACCGTGTGGCTGTGCACTTATTCATACGGCAGTGTCATGGACGTTTTTTGTTAATGGTCATCACACTGCCGTTTTCAGAACCATTGCACTCTATCGGTCTATTCATATGGCCATTTTTTGAAAAGGCCCGTGAATAACGTCCGTCAAAAATGGGACATGTCCTATTTTTTCCATTTTCACAGACAGACAGCCCATACAATGCAAGGAGACAGACAAAAGGGAAAAAAGAGCCATCAAAATGGACTGTTTGGTTGTTTTTAATGGCCCTTATTTTTTCACAGTCATGTAAACGTAGCCTAAGAGCAATCAAACTTTGGAATGCCCTACCTCAAGAGGTAGTAATGGCTGATACTACATCAGCATTTAAAAAAGGGCTGGATGCTGGTGACTTGGGTGACACGACACCGCTGCCGCTAGTCATTTAGGCTGCACTGTGGTGTTTGGTTTTGCTGGCAGTATTTTGTGCTGCAGTACGTTATTGCTGGTCAATTTGGACTCGCCTACAATATGGGGTATGGGGCCACTTTTATTTATTTTTTTCCAGGACCATTTTAAGTTCCCAGCATTTTAAGTCCGCCCTTATCAGCATTGACACTACTTTTACATAAAAATACTAAATCAACTCATAGAAAACTATATTACTGAGCTCAGCATCTTCCAATGTATCATAGGACATCCTCAAATAGGATAGGGTATGTAAGATTAAGCATGTGCTCCATTTTTATAACCAGTTCTTCTCTAAAATAAAAACTGTCATAATTGTCATAATTGAAATCACGTGCCCCAATATTTTATTCCCATTTCACGGTTTCCCATGAACAGCTGACTGTATTTCTTATCACTATTACGTTATTGTTTTTTTTATGTTTGTCTAGTACAGGGATCAGCAACCTTCGGCACTCCAGCTGTTGTGAGACTACAACACCCAGTATATTCACACTTGCTCAGAGAATGGGACATGCTGAGAGTTGTAGTTTTACAACAGCTGGAATTCCAAAGGTTGCTGACCCCTGGCAAGTTTTGATCCTGTTTTGTTCCTGTAAGATTTGTCCCTCTTCTTCTATGTTTCTTGCAGTCTTATCAGGAGTTCTCCAGAAGGCAAAAGCAGGAGCTGTCAGTCTTATAACAGGGATGACATATGAGGGAACATTTCTGATTTGTGGTTGTTTTTGTGTCATTTGTAAGTCTGTCTTTGCTTTGTTTGCCTGCACGAAACGTATGAACTGGTGCACCTGAATATATTTGGCGTGAGTGTAATGTGGTTTACACCTATACCTGTAAAAGTAGACCAGGGGGTTGCCAGACGTAGGCTGCAACTTTTTTGCAACGTAGTAAATGCGCGGTAATCCAGGTCTAATCTGACTTTTAGCTCTTAAACATAGATCAAAGTGTCAAGGAAAAAATTGTCCAAATGTTGCAGAAAATGGCACAATCGCCATGACTTGTGGCTTTTTTAAGCCACAAAACTGACAGATCTGATTTGATAAATATCCCCCATAGATTTTAGCCTGCTCGGAGAGATGTGGGTCAGCAAAGCAGGCAGCAAATGCTGACCAGAATATAATATTATAAAATACTACCACCAAGATTCTTTGGTGAATAGGACTGAACCCTCATCAGAGGTCACCTCATTGTAATAGGCTTAGGAGTTTCTGGTGTAGTTGAAGAGACTATGAATGTATTATTTTCATATTTAAAGGGGTTGTCCCATGATTAAATATCAGATATATCTGTAGATCACACTAGAACAAAAAAAGCTGGAATTATAAAAAAAAAAAAAAAGCTCCTATGTCTAGATATCAATGTTACATTCTTGCCTTGGCACCCTGTGTTTTTTTATTTCAATTTACAATTGTGCCCAGTATCGATGAGAAGAAGGCTATTCCAGCTCAGTGATTGTTATTGACTGAACTGCAACTTGTGTACAAGAGAATGGTGGTCTGTCTGAGCTATGTGAACATGTCTGATGACCAGCTCTGGAAACATTGGGTGGACATTCTAGAAGAAAAACAAAACAACATCAGGTGTCGCCATAACAAGTATATAGAAACAACATCTTGACACAGGGGCATTTTTTAAATGATTATGCAAGTCAATGGCAGATGTGTACAGGTTTTTAAAGGGGTTGTCTCATTTCAGACAGTGGAGGCATATCGCTAGGATATGCCCCTATTGTCTGATAGGTGTGGGTACCACCACTGGGACCCACACCCATATCGAGAACGGACTCCACGGAAGGGGTGGAGGGCGCACTGCACATGCACGGCCGCCCTCCATTAATTTTCTATGGGGCTGCTGAAAATAGCCAAGCGCTGACTCGACTATTTCAGTTGGGCCCATAGAAGTGAATGGGAACTGTGGCCGGTCATGTGCGGTGCGTTTCCATCCACTTCTATGGGGAGAGAGCTTGGTGGTGGCCAGACCGGAGTCCTCCAGCGACCACTTTGCGGGGCTCCATTCCTGATACAGGTGCGGGTCCCAGAATAAGACCCGCACCTATGAGACGATGGAGGCATATCCTAGCGATATGCCTCCATTTCCTGAGATGAGACAACCTCTTTAAGCACACAGGGAGTAGAAAAGTTGCAGATCCAACTGATTTCCAACTTTTCAATGCATTCGCAACTTTTCTAGTCTGCATTTTACGCCGTCCTCGGCAAGTTTTTACAAAAAGGGGGAATGACAAGGGTGTAGTATGGGTGGAGCAATTGGCCTGGCTTATTCATCATTTTTTACTCCAGAAACTGGATCAAATAGTGCCTGAAATCTACGGCATTTCAGCACACAGACTGCCAGAGGAGGCAAGTAATTTATGACCAGGCCTGTGCTTTGTCACAAATGACATGGCTCCTCCAACAGAGCAGACCCTATCAAGACCAGCAGACATCATTCTTGATGATTCAGGGCCACAATTTCGTACATCTATGGCCTATACTTTGTAGCATGCTTCAAATGTGTATGAACAATGTATAGCTCAAGAGTGATATTGCATCAAAAGCTTTTTCCTCTATAGTTAAGATTGTGGAAAAGTGGCTGATAACTTGATAAATGATAAAATATCTGGGACAGGTTGTGTAGATATACTATGTCGTATGTGGTTTATGATGAAGGGGCAAGCATGGTGGCCATGTCCAACTCCATAGAGTACCGCAATGAAGAAACATTTAGTCAATCACTGTGGACAAACAGGTGCCATTCTTCTCTCCCGGCACGTGAGGCCATTTCTTAACACAGCAAATAAACAATAGGAGTCATTTTCCTTTTCAGACCTCTCATTGACCACCCAGCAGGGAGAAACTGCAAAAGGTTTTTTTCCCCCCTTCTTAAGACGGTGAGAACACAGCTTTGAAAGCCATATAATGCAGGTGCGCTCCTTGACTGCAAACGTTTCATCTGAGCTTGCCGAAGCTATTAATTTTCTGCATTGTTGTAGCGTGTTACCTATTCACAACTTTAAACCGTTGAAACTAACTCAGCCATCTCCTATAGAACTGCACGTGGCTCAGTCCTGCCAAAATCAACAACATTGCTGGCACACGGAGGACGGAAACCTATAGGAGAAGCAGAAAAATGTACATATAGAGCTGAACTTTTTTATTATATATTAATGGATTTAAACGTATTATTTTATTAGGTTTATTTTTAAGACTCTATGTAATTTATCATTCGATTTATTTTACAAGCTGAGGCTTCCTAACCTCAAAAAATTCTATCCATCGAGAGAAAAAAATGCATAAAAGGCAGCTTAATTTGCTTTCAATGAAATTCCAATGAGATGAGGGAGGTGGGATTTAAATATACTGTATAATATAAGAAGAGATGGGTTTAAGGCCTTACTTAACTACAGAACTGCAGCTGTGCTCTTATCTGGCTAGAGGAAAAGGGCTGAACAACAATAGACTTTAAGAAGCCCAAGTTGATGCATGGGAAAGCCATTGGTCGACCATTGTAGCCGTCCTTCTGCTGAGCAAATAGTTCAAACTGTTCATTCCCATCTTCCATTCTCTCCCTGGAACATTGTTTGTGTCCTTGCATTTCATTCTGCAAGGAAGATTGCTCCCTGGGCCTATAAGCAAACAGTCCAGAAAAGAGCCGACTATCCCGTTCTTTTCCCTGGAGATCTAGCATTTTTATTTTCAGCTCCAAGCTGTCAAAGAACTGGAGAGTTTATGTCAGTGGCATGAATTAATTGTGCTAAGCCGGGGCAGGAGATATGTGTCACCAAATGTCCAGAAAAATAATTGTCAATAATGTTTCCTTTCGTATTTACCTGCAATCTGTTCATTTGTAAAAGGCAGCGCTTTAATCGCGCAGACATGTATTAAACTCTGCCAATTTGAGTGCACATTGCATATGACAAATGAACCAGCTTGGCAGTAATGTAGATGGCTACAAGGAGCCAAGTATATAAAAGAGAGATTCAGCAAGCTGAATAACATGACATAGAGAACAGCGGTAGTCTGGGCATATAGTGCGGGTAGAAATTCAGGCTCATTGTTCATTGTTACCCAAGCATTGCCTCGTGTACATGCCAGAGAATAAATTGTCTCTGGTGATTTTGGTGTTAGGAAATATAATATATTAAACAGGAGAGAAACATATAAAGAACCCTCAAGTCCAAAACCTAAAATTTGCTGTAGTCAACTTACAGTACTTGGTGCCATCGGTTTCTCTAATGCAGTTCATCATGGAAGGAACAGAGGGCACCAGTTATGTTGACTATACATGGGTCATTTAATGGTACTTGAAAGTTTGTGAACCCTTCAGAACTTTATATATTTCTGCAAAAATTTGACCTAAAACTACACCAGATTTGCACACAGGTCCGTAAGGTAGATAAATATAACCAAATCAACAAATGAATCCAAACTATTAGACCTGGTCATTTATTTATTTATTTCCAACATATTGGAAAATGATCCAATATGGCATGTCTGTGAGTGGTAAAGGTATGTGAACCTTTTGGATTAGCAGTTAATTTGAAGGTGAAATTAGTTAGGTGTTTTGAATCCATGGGAAGACTATCAGGTGTGAGCGAGTGACCTGTTTATTTAAAGAACATGGATTTATCAATGTCTGACCTTCACAGCACGTTTGTGGAAGTATATCACAGCACAGACAAAGGAGATTTCTGTGGACCTCAGAAGAGAATCATTGATGCTCATCAGGCTGGTAAAGGTTACAAAATGAACTCTAAAGAGTTTGGACTCCACCAATCCATGGTCAGACAGATTGTGTACAAATGGAGGGAAGGCCATTATTACCCTACCCAGGAGTGGTTGACCAACAAGGATCATGCCAAGAGCAGGGTGCATAATAGTCTGCGAGGTCACAAAAGATCCCAAGATAACCTCTTAGCAAGTAAAGGCCTTCTCACATTAGCTAATGTTAATGTGTCCAAGATCAGGAGGCGACTGAACAGCAATGGCGTGCTTGGCAGGATTGCAAGGAGAAAGCCGCTTCTCTCCAAAAAGAACATTGCTGCCCATCTCAAGTTTGCGAAAGATTGCCTGGACAATCCAGAAGGTTATTTTGTGGATGGATGTAACCAAAATAGAACTTTTTTGTTTAAATGAGAAGCCTTATTCTTGGAAAAAATAAAACCCTTCATTCCAGCTTAGAAACCTCATCCCATCTGTGAAACTTAGTGTTAGTGGTAGTAACTTTCAAGCACCACTGTATATAGTCAAATTTTAGGTTTGGACTGGAAGTTTGTTTTTAGTCATGTTGAAGGAATACTAAATTTTTGCTTGAGTCATTATAATATGAATGAAATGAAGGCATTTCATGTTGTAGTAACAAAACTCTTTATACCAGGTTCATTTTAAATATTGCTGCACACACTGGACCAAACATATGCTCTTGTCCTATTCTGATCCTTTTAAATTCCTACAAATCATTTTTGGGCAGAATGAAAAATCAGATTAATGCCAGCAACTAGAGATGAGTGAATTGAATGTAAATTAATCTGATTAAACCTAAATTTTCCAAAAAAAATTGAGGTGCATGAATCTAATTTTGGTGATTCAATTTGGGCAAATTTTGGAGAGAAACAAAGAGAGAGAGAGAAAGAAAAAAGTGAGAGACTATAGAGAAAATATGACTCCTAGAGGACCTAAGAGTGTCATACACACATATTCATGTCATTTTGGAGCACTTACTTTTCAGGTAGAGTAATTTCAGACCTAAATCCAATTTGAAGGGGTTTGCTCATCACTAGCAGCAACCCCCTACCAGCTGTGTAGATCATCTTCTGACACCAATACCAGGGTGGTGTAGTACAGAGGATTTCCAACTATATTTTTGATCATAATTCAAATGTGTTGTGTTGCTTGCATCTTGTAACAAGGTTCTGGATCTATGTGTGTAACATTTTTCAATATTTAACTAGTATTAAATATATAGGTTTAGCATAACAGCCTAAAAAATTAAAGGACTAAACAAGAAAAAAAAAAAAAGAAATGGTCCAGTTTAAAATCTGCTGGAATGAAATTTGACAAATTTATTAAGAGGTTTAGAACTCTTAAAGGGGTTGTCCCATGAAGACAATGTATCTCCTATCCACAGAATAGGTAATAAGTGTTTGATCTACCGGGGCCCATCTGCTGGAGTCCACACTGAACTTGAGAGTGTGGGCACTAGCCCCCGTTTGAATGGAGCAGTGGTCACGCATGCCACTCCATTTGACTCTATAGCGGGAATGCCAGAAACAGCCAAGCGCTTGTACTTGGCTGTCTTTAACAGTCTCACAGAACAGAGCGATGGACAAGCCTGACCTACTATGTTATTTCTGGGGCAGGTCCTGTGGGAAGCGTTACAGAACACTGAGATCTTCTGATCTAATGTTCTTTGAATCCTTGTGTCATACAATGTCCCCTCAGACCTCCGAACCTTCAGTAGGCATAACAGTTTTGTGTGGAGTGTTCCTTTAAGAAGATCTATACTACTCAAAGCTAAGGTGTTTTAAAACCATTTGTAGATAGTGTGGACCAATAACTTTAAGGTTGGCCTACTTGGGCTCCAATCAGCTGAAGTCTGAATGGCATACGCATAAATGCCTTAATTTCAATGGAGCAATGTAATAATCTCCGTGCATCAGATGTCCTAGGGGATGTAACACTGTGAGAGTAATTTATAGAGAAGGATTTGGGTGTCCTTGTAGATGGTAGATTAAATAACAGCATACATTGTCAATCAGCTGCTTCTAAGCAGGATATTGTCATGCATTAAATGAGGCATTGACTTGCGGGACAGGGATGTAATACTACCACTTTACAAAGTGTTGGTGCGGCCTCAACTGAAATATGCAGTTCAGTTCTGAGCACCAGTCCATAGAATGGACGCTCTGCAGCTGGAAAAAGTACAGAGGAGAGCGACTAAACTGATAAGGGGCATGGAGGGTCTTAGTTATGAGTAAACATTAAAATAATAAAATTTATTTAGTCTTGAGAAGCGACGTCTAAGGGGGGACATGATTAACCCATACAAATATATATATATATGGGCAATACAAAAAATACAGTGAAAAACTGTTCCATATAAAATGCCCGCAAAAGACGAGGGGCACTGCCTCCGACTGGAGAAGAAAAAGTTCAGTCTCCAGAAGCGTCAAAGCTTCTTTACTGTAAGAACTGTGAATCTGTGGAATAGACTTCCTCAGGACGTGGTCACAGCAGGAACAGTGGACATTAATGCTTATGAAAACGTGGAGAAATCTGAGTCTCACATCCTTCTGGGATTCGCGTCCCCACCTATCCCTTGGTTGAACTTGATGGACTTATGTCTTTTTTCAAACGTATTACTATGTAACTATGTAACTATGTTATATACAGCTATTGCTCCATTAAATTTGATAGAACTTGCAAAAAAAAATATTGTCAAATTTGTCAGAACAGAAATGTTTCCAACGGTTTACCAACTGCGAGGACCCAACCCTTTCAGGTTATCACTGAGTGCCCCAATTTTCAGAACTACTACCAAGCCAACCGCCTTACATATCTGAATGACATGGCAGAAATAACATTTGTGGAAGAAGTACATGTGAAAGGCATGAAATATTGTCAACACCAGTCTCCGACATGTCATATCTGTAGCACTATCGGTTTTTATCACGCATACATTCCCCCTCAGTATTTTGGGATTAGTTAAAGGGTTTATGCCATGACTGATGTAAAAAATGAACATATGACATCATGAAGTACATGACAATACCTTTCTAACAAATCTAGAACTAGCCCTGTACCTCACATGGATCCAGAAATCTCTGCATTCATTGATCCAATTGCTTTGCTACATTATCTTCAGCCTGGCAGCGGAGGGGACATGTCCTTTCTGCTGCAGCTCTCTCCTTTCTAACTGCCACAGGTTGTAACAGAACATATGGCTGGTGGCAGTTGAAGATTTAAACTGAGCACGCTCGACCAGCAAAGTGATACGGACAAAAAAATAAGGAAAAGAACAAACAGCAGGTGGCGCTATACAGATACATTTTATTGAGTAACTCAATGGCTATACAAAATTATTAAATTACGTGCATTTACTAAACTATTCAGATCCAGGTGCTGGTTTGAAAAATGTAGAGTATGTTTCGTGGGACAACCTCCTTAAAGGACATATATTGTAATAGCTGCAGAATGGTAAAATAAATATTTTCAGATCATGTAGAACTGTATTAAGATATACAATATACAAACACATCTATAACTGAAAAGTTTTCATGGACAAAGGTGGTGTTTTTTGGACCAGTTAAAAAAATTACCCTGATATGTTTTACATGGACTGAGGATCGGGCCATTTATTGGAAATACAGCCTGTGTAAATGTGCCATAGATCAACCAACAAATGTGAAAAGTGTTTGCTTGTACTGTGATCTCTCGTTTATGCGGCACATAAAATCATTGTTTGTGAGCAGGACTTCTGCGTCTTTCAACAGGAGTGTGCTGCCAAGATATGAGTAATCCCTATGAGGATCAATGATCACAGTAGCGATCATTCATTCCTATATAAAGATTATGTTATGTGTGAATGCAGTTGAATGAGAAAGCAAAGATAAGGAATGCGCCCTTAGACATGGCTGCTCAGAGAGCAGATAAGTGACTAGACTACAGTTTTATGCAAAGTGTAAAGAAAACTAATGGCTGATAATAACTTTTTATAGTGCTAGACAGGAGAGGAAAAGGTGGGAGGAATAACCAAGATAAATGATTGCTAACATGTACAGAAATATGCAGATGGGTTTGTATTAAGATATCAGTAGACATGAAATAATATCTTGCAATGTTTCTTACAATGAGCATATTTCCTCCAATATGTGCTTGGGCTATCATCCTTATTCTGCTAAGACAGGACAACCTGTTTAGGCCATGTTCACATCTCCATTTAGACATTTCAGTAGTCTGTTCCGGCAGAGGTGTCTTTCTATGTGGCAAAAGGGTCTTTGGGCCCTCTCAGGAGCCTGAGCCCGATAGCGACTGCTACCTCTGCACCCCTATAGCTACACCCCTGCCATTGACTTTAATGTTATCTGATGGGGATCTGGCTGGAATCTGCTGGAACCGACTATGGGAATGCTTAAATGAACATGTGAACGTAGCCCCAGAAAAGTATCAGATCTTACTGTTCTGGAGTTCTGGAAGTGAGAACATTGGAGTAGAGCTGCACAATGAGGAAAATAATGGTCAAAATAAGTGGATTCCTGTGGACAATTGGCACCCGTTTTTTTAAAGGGGTATGCCATGACCCAGCACACCCCACGAGCCTACCTAAATTACCCATAACTCACCTATAGAAGAAAAATTGTAATATACTCACCATCTCAAATATGCATGGATCAGCTGCTCAAGACCTTGGTCAAGTGACACTCCTCTTGTGAAAATCCTGCTTCAGTCAATGTCATGCTCTTTACCAGATTTCTGGCCTAGACTATTGATGGGACATCACTTCCCAGGTGTGAGGCCAGAACTATTCAGCATCCTAATATATATCAAACTTTATTTTACAGTTGAGTTATGAGTGATTAAAGGGGTTATCCGGTTACATTTTTTTCACGTCATTTCGCCCACAGTGGCCATGTACGGCACAGTACGGCACAGAATGCTACAGAATTACATTGAGAGCATAGTGCTCTCCCTGTAAAGATAAAAAAAAATATGGTCATCCCATCCTATTCTTAAAGACTCACCACAGTGGATGAGGTGAAAAAAATATAATCAGATAACCCCTTTAAGGAAAAGTACTAATGGCCAGAGCCTCTAGTTTAATATATGGTCACCAATGTTACATCAGTCTATTTTTTTTTTTTGGATCATGGTAGAAGGTGGATCTAATGAACTTCTCATCGAGCCCTAAAAGAAAACTCAACCCTCACAGCCAAAGTCTAGCCCTAGCTAGAAAGAGCTAAAATTCAAGTATCCTAGCAAAGGCTCTGAATAATACACTATATTACAAATGAGGATACGTGTTCCCCTGTGCGGGATGCTTCGGGAGAAGACCAAATCATTTCAGCTGCAACATAACAGATATTACAAAATAAAATCCAAGACCAAAGTCCTTTCCTACTAGAAAACAAAACACTTTGCCTTATCAGACTCCATCAGAACACAGACTGACAACAACATATAAAAGTCCATAGCTTTTAGGCACAGGGGGTCATAAGTAGTTACACATGTCAGTCTCAGTAAAAAAGAATAAAAAAAAAAGCCTGCTGGAGTAAGATGCAACCAGTTTATTAAGAGGGGCAAGCCTAAATCTGTCGCATCAGTGATTTCGGAGAGCCAGAAATGGAAACCCTCACCAGCTCCTAAATTTCAGATTCTAATTTACACTAGTTTTCTGGCATACATTAATGTAAAAAGAAAGAGTGGCATAAAACTAAAATAGTTGCTAAGTTGTGCGCAAATGCCATTTGCCAGAAAATGCTACTTTTGTACTCCAGAAAGCTGGCATTCACATTTCGCAAATGACCCCCAATATACCCACAGCAACTGTTTCAGCTGGATTGGCACAGTACTGATACTAGAAAAGAGGAAAGTAAGGCCCCTTAACTTTTGTATGACGATCCGGGCCAGGATCCCTTAGGTGTGGTGCACTGAAGGGAACTGAAGCCAGAACTGATCCAATACTGTCGTTTTCTATGGGGTTGTTTATATACAGTTGCAAGAAAAAGTATGTGAACCCTTTGCAATGATATGGATTCCTGCACAAATTGGTCATAAAATGTGATCTGATCTTCATCTAAGTCACAACAATAGACAATCACAGTCTGCTTAAACTAATAACACACAAAGAATTAAATGTTACCATGTTTTTATTGAACACACCATGTAAACATTCACAGTGCAGGTGGAAAAAGTATGTGAACCCTTGGATTTAATAACTGGTTGAACCTCCTTTGGCAGCAATAACTCCCACCAAACGTTTCCTGTAGTTGCAGATCAGACGTGCACAACGGTCAGGAGTAATTCTTGACCATTCCTCTTTACAGAACTGTTTCAGTTCAGCAATATTCTTGGGATGTCTTGTGTGAATCGTTTTCTTGAGGTCATGCCACAGCATCTCAATCGGGTTGAGGTCAGGACTCTGACTGGGCCACTCCAGAAGGTGTATTTTCTTCTGTTTAAGCCATTCTGTTGTTGATTTACTTCTATACTTTGGGTCGTTGTCCTGTTGCAACACCCATCTTTTGTAGAGCTTCAGCTGGTGGACAGATGGTCTTAAGTTCTCCTGCAAAATGTCTTGATAAACTTGGAAATTCATTTTTCCTTTGATGATAGCAATCCGTCCAAGCCCTGACACAGCAAAGCAGCCCCAAACCATGATACCCCCCACCACCATACTTCACAGTTGGGATGAGGTTTTGATGTTGGTGTGCTGTGCCTCTTTTTCTCCACACATAGTGTTGTGTGTTTCTTCCAAACAACTCAACTTTGGTTTCATCTGTCCACAGAATATTTTGCCAGTACTGCTGTGGAACATCCAGGTGCTTTTGTGCAAACTGTAAACGTGCAGCAATGTTTTTTTTGGACAGCAGTGGCTTCCTCTGTGGTATCCTCCAATGAAATCCATTCTTGTTTAGTGTTTTACGCGTTAGCATATGCCAGAGACTTTTGTAAGTCTTAAGCTGACACTCTAGGATTCTTCTTCACCTCATTGAGCAGTCTGAGCTGTGCTCTTGCAGTCATCTTTACAGGACGGCCACTCCTAGGGAGAGTAGCAGCAGTGCTGAACTTTCTCCATTTATAGACAATTTGTCTTACCGTGGACTGATGAACAGCAAGGCTTTTGGAGATACTTTTATAACCCTTTCCAGCTTTATGCAAGTCAACAATTCTTAATCATAGGTCTTCTGAGAGCTCTTTTGTGTGAGGCATCATTCACATCAGGCAATGTTTCTTGTGAAAAGCAAACCCAGAACTGGTGTGTGTTTTTTATAGGGCCGGGCAGCTGTAACCAACACCTCCAATTTCATCTGATTGATTGGACTCCAGTTGGCTGACACCTCACTCCAATTAGCTCTTGGAGATGTCATTAGTCTAGGGGTTCACATACTTTTTCCACCTGCACTGTGAATGTTTACAAGGTGTGTTCAATAAAAACATGGTAACATTTAATTCTTTGTGTCTTATTAGTTTAAGCAGACTGTGATTGTCTATTGTTGTGACTTAGATGAAGATCAGATCACATTTTATGACCAATTTGTGCAGAAATCCATATCATTCCAAAGGGTTCACATACTTTTTCTTGCAATTTGTACATCCAGTGCATCGCTTTTGAGTGCAAATACACATTTATCGGTTGTGTCCGGCTTCACAAAATAGAAAAAAAAAACTGGATGGACACAACTGACGTATGTGCATAAAGCCATTGCCACTTAACCTGTGCTAATCCCCTTCTCACCATAATCCACATAATTTACAGTAGAGTGAATATGATGCCCGCTCCACTAAACTCGGCAGCATACAAGCCATGGCCTCCATTGCATTGGTTCCATCATGAATGTATAGAATTTATTCATCCGTAATTTTCCCATTCCAACCTGCCATGGATCCAGATTGACTTTTATATCCTGAGCATTTCAACCTATGTATATGAGTTCTACAATTATTTTCAGGACACGGTAGAGATTATTTTTTATCTAGTTTCCCTCCTGGAAGTTATTTTTCTTTTTTGAAATAGCATGTTCAAAACCTCCGCCAGTTCAGCAAATAATAATCCAATTTATATACCAGTAGAAGCCCAAGATCGTGAGAGCCATTGTGTAAATTTTCCACTTGACTTTTCATTATCTACCTGAAGAAAATCAATCTATATGTATGGGATCACCGCGCAATTCATGAGATAAATGTTAACTACAATGCGCTATGCATATCCCACAGATAAATGTCTCAATATGACTTTATTTGTTTCTACTCAGATATGTCAGATTAATTTAAGGACGGATGATTTTTTTTCAAGCCAGGAGGGTGAGTCCGTGTTTGCTTATTTGTTTGCTATATCGACCCTGTAAAATTGTGCTTGTTAATATGTAACTGTAGCCAGATATGGACACCACTTCTGCTGTTGGATCCGGGTGCTCTTGCTCTCACCATTCACTCAAACCCTTTTTTTCCTTTTCCTATACCATGGCCTTAAACAAACAGGACAGTTAAATATACATCAAAATGCAGTAAAACCACAGAAGCTGACAATTATTCAGTAATGTCTTCTTTACCTTGTGTCACGTTTGATTAATATGTTGTCGTTGTTAAAGGGGTTGTCTTACTTGAGTAAGTGGCATGTATCATGTAGAGAAAGTTAATACAAGCCACTTACTAATGTATTGTTATTATCCATATTGCCTCCTTTACTGGCTGGATTCATTTTTCACATTATACACTGCTCGTTTCCATGGTTACAGACCACCCTGCAATCCAGGGTGCACCTTAGTAACATATGTGACATGAGTGTAATGTGGTTTACACCTTAGTTATATATGTGATCTGAGTGTAATGTGGTTTAACACCTTAGTAATATATGTGATCTGAGTGTAATGTGGTTTACACCTTAGTAATATATGTGATCTGAGTGTAATGTGGTTTACGCCTTAGTAATATGTGATCTGAGTGTAATGTGGGTTACACCTTAGTAATATATGTGATCTGAGTGTAATGTGGTTTACACCTTAGTAATATATGTGATCTGAGTGTAATGTGGTTTACACCTTAGTAACATATGTGATCTGAGTGTAATGTGGTTTACACCTTAGTAATATATGTGATCTGAGTGTAATGTGGTTTACACCTTAGTAACATATGTGATCTGAGTGTAATGTGGTTTACACCTTAGTAATATATGTGACATGAGTGTAATGTGGTTTACACCTTAGTAATATATGTGATCTGAGTGTAATGTGGTTTACACCTTAGTTATATATGTGATCTGAGTGTAATGTGGTTTACGCCTTAGTAATATATGTGATCTGAGTGTAATGTGGTTTACGCCTTAGTAACATATGTGATCTGAGTGTAATGTGGTTTACACCTTAGTAACATATGTGATCTGAGTGTAATGTGGTTTACACCTTAGTAACATATGTGATCTGAGTGTAATGTGGTTTACACCTTAGTAATATATATGACATGAGTGTAATGTGGTTTACACCTTAGTAATATATGTGATCTGAGTGTAATGTGGTTTACACCTTAGTTATATATGTGATCTGAGTGTAATGTGGTTTACATCTTAGTAACATATGTGATCTGAGTGTAATGTGGTTTACGCCTTAGTAATATATGTGATCTGAGTGTAATGTGGTTTACACCTTAGTAACATATGTGATCTGAGTGTAATGTGGTTTACACCTTAATAACATATGTGATCTGAGTGTAATGTGGTTTACGCCTTAGTAATATATGTGATCTGAGTGTAATGTGGTTTACACCTTAGTAACATATGTGATCTGAGTGTAATGTGGTTTACACCTTAATAACATATGTGATCTGAGTGTAATGTGGTTTACACCTTAGTAATATATGTGATCTGAGTGTAATGTGGTTTACACCTTAGTAACATATGTGATCTGAGTGTAATGTGGTTTACACCTTAGTAACATATGTGATCTGAGTGTAATGTGGTTTACACCTTAGTAATATATGTGACATGAGTGTAATGTGGTTTATGCCTTAGTAACATATGTGATCTGAGTGTAATGTGGTTTACACCTTAGTAACATATGTGATCTGAGTGCAATGTGGTTTACACCTTAGTAATATATGTGACATGAGTGTAATGTGGTTTACACCTTAGTAATATATGTGATCTGAGTGTAATGTGGTTTACACCTTAGTTATATATGTGATCTGAGTGTAATGTGGTTTACACCTTAGTAACATATGTGATCTGAGTGTAATGTGGTTTACACCTTTAGGTGTATAGGTAGACCAGGCTCGTAGGTTGCGACTTTTTTGCAACTTTTCTAAAAGTTTCACATAGTAAATGTGCCGTAATCCAGGCCTAATCTCACTATTATTCCTTAAACGTAGACCACTGTGAAAAGTGGAGAAGAACACCAAATGACCTGCAACATTTTTAGACAACAAAACTGGCGTATATTCTTTGATAAATGACCCCTCTATATCTTAGAAAATGAAAGATGAGCTATGATTGGTTGCCATGGGTGACAATGACAACTTCCTCTGAGAAATGTTTAATACATCAGAGGTGCTTCATGCACAATCTACTCAGCTAACTAGTCCTCAAGATCTGAACCTTTTCCTTGGCTTAAGGCTTCTTGCACACAAACGTCTACATTCCGTTTTTGCGGATTCCGTTTGCGGTCCATATACGGAACCATTCATTTCAATAGGTCCGCAAAAACAACGGAAGGTACTCCATATGCATTCCGTTTCCGTATTTTCGTTTCATTCAAAGATAGAACATGTCCTAATATTGCCCGCAAATCACGTTCCGTGGCTCCATTCAAGTCAATGGTTCCGCCAAAAAAAACGAATGCGTACGGAATGCATCCGTGTGTTTTCTGTATCTGTTCCATTTTTGCGGAAACATCTATTGAAAATGTTATGCCCAGCCCAATTTTTTTATGTACTTACTGTGTAAACATAATTGTATGCTTCCGTTTTCGTTTGCGATCCGCAAAAAATGAATCACAAACGGAAACCAAATGGAAAAACGGAATTGCAAAACAGAACGGAAGCGGAAACACTACTGAAACTAAAAACTGAAAAACTGATCCGTTTAAAACGGACCGCAAAATACAGAAAAAGCCATACGGTCGTGTGCAAGAGGCCTAAAGGGGTTGTCCAGCTTTGTTTTGGGGTTTCTTCATACCCCCCAGTATTGCTGAGCCCACAGTGGTGACCATACATACCTCATCCCAACTGAAGTTGACACGGGTACTCGTCAGACCAGTGGCACCGAGGAGGATGAAGCCGGAACCCAGCAGCGGGAATCAGGAAAATATGCTCACCAACGCTGGGGGGGGCTGAAAAAAAAACACAACAACAGTGGAGAATCCCTTTAAAGAGGTTTATATGTTACATATAATGGAACCTTATACAATATTTCTGCAGGGTACATACCACAGACCAACTCATACAGAAATCCAGAAAATCCCTCAATTAAGCACCAAGTGTCCGTTTTGAGATTCGCAAACTGTGGATCCACATAAGGCTAGTTTCACACTAGCGGCAAGGAACTCCAGCAGGCTGTTTTGGTAGGTGAACAGCCTGTCGGATCCGTACTGCCGCTAGTGCACGCATGCCCCCTGGACTACTGCTCCGGCCCCATTGACTATAATGGGGGCGGGCAAGAGTTCCAGCGGCAGCAAGGCAAACATGCCGAGAGGTGGCCGGAATAAAATTACAACATGTTGTAGTTTTATTCCAGCCCCCTCTCGGCATGTTCGCCGTGCTGCTGCCGAAACTCCGGCCCGCCCCCATTAAAGTCAATGGGGCCGGAGCGGTAGTCCGAGGGGCATGCGTGCACTAGCAGCAGCACGGATCCGATAGGCTGTTCATCCGCCGGAACAGCCTGCCGGAGTTCCTTGCCGCAAGTGTGAAAGTACTCTAATGCAGATGGAGTCCATGTGATGTCGGCATTTTTTTTTTTTTTGTGGAACCCTTGATTTCAATGGGTCTGCAGTAGTGATGAGCGAACTTCTGTTTTAAGTTCGGCGTCTAAAGTTCGGCTTCCGGTTAGCGGAGAATCCCGATATGGTTTCCGAATTCCGTTGTGGTCCGTGGTAGCGGAATCAATAATCGGCCATTATTGATTCCGCTACCACGGACCACAACGGTATTCGGAATCCATATCTGGATTCTCCGCTAACCGGAAGCCGAACTTTAGACGCCGAACTTAAAACAGAAGTTCGCTCATCACTAGTCTGCAGTCCTCATTTTGCAGAATGGATATACAGATGATCCATGTGCTTTCCACATCCGTATGTCCGTTCCACCAAAGAAAAGAACATATCCTATACTTGGCGCAAAATGCAGACCACGGACCCATTGCAGTCAATGGGTCAGCAAAAATGTGGATGCAGCGCGGACGGTAATTTATAGACCACAGAATGCAAACGGTCATGTGCATGAGGCCTAAAATTGATGATTACCACTGCATGACCTTAAAGAGGTATTCCTGCCCAATAAAAAGAGTTACCCTGACAGCAAATGGTATAAAAAATGATATAAGCATTTACACTCACCTCAACGATTCCTGGCCAATGCCACTCCAATAGAGCCAGGACCCCTGCTGTGCGCTACTCCTCGGGGCTGTCTTGACATGGCAGGAAACTGCAGGAAATGCTGCTCAGCCAATCACTGGCCGCAGAAATGACCCACCCCAGGAAGTGTGGAACAGGAGCAGGAAGTAGGGAGCAGCCAGGACCTTGGCACTGCTGCAGTGGCAGCGAAAATTAGCGCGTTTATGTTTTTTATACCGTTTGCTACCAAGGGGAATTCTTTTTGCATTTGCTGGAACACCCTTTTAATGTTTATATTTGGCAGAGATGCTCAACCTGTGGCCCTCTGGCTGATGCAAAACTACAACTCCCAGCATGTCCTTATAGCTGTAGGCTATCCAGGCATACTGGGAGTTGTAGTTTAGCAACAGATGGAGGGCCGCAGGTTGGGCATCCCTGGTATATGGCATAAAAAGTAATATGCAACTAATTTTAAAGCACATTTCTATAATCTTTTATTCTATAATGAATCAACTTCATTTCCTGAATCCAGAATCTACTTTAGGTCCCATTCACATGTCCAGCCCTCCTGTCATCCCTCCAGTAATGAAAAAATGGCAGAGGGGAACTAATGACAAAACAGACACTTATATGGAGTCCTGCTTCTATATCCTATCAGTTCTATATTTTGAAACTTCAGGTCTCTGAAAAAAATCTAATACAATTCAGATGAAAATGAGAGATAGATAGATAGATAGATAGATAGATAGATAGATAGATAGATAGATAGATAGATAATAGATAGATAATAGATAGATAAATATAGAGATAGATAATAAGATTAATAGATAGGTAAATATAGAGATAGACAGATAGATAGATAGATAGATAGATAGATAGATAGATAGATAGATAGATAGATATAGAGATAGATAATAAGATTAATAGATAGGTAAATATAGAGATAGATAGATAGATAGATAGATAGATAGATAGATAGATAGATAGATAGATAGGTATTAGATAGATTAATAGATAGATAGATAAATATAGAAATAGATAATAAGATTAATAGATAGATAAATAGATAGAATAAAATATTCAGAAAAATATTCATAATTCAGAATATTCATTTTATTTGCTAGTATCACCAGAAGAATGACATTCCATCTATTTCTCCCCACACCTCCATGTTATATAAATGCTTGACCCTCACACACATCACTTCTTGTACCTGGTTGCAACAATTTTGGAAATGATCTCTGCCATCTGTAAGGTGACTGCAACAAGGAGTATTCCCATGGAAAGTGGGCAGCGACCCCAGCTCCTGGTGACATCCCTGATGAATGGGGTCCCGGCAGGTGCATCTGTGCCCATTGTGCCAGGCTGCCTTCTCACTGTCAGAGGGGACAATGCCCGGGGACTGCCATGGCCATTCTTCTTATTGTGCGTTTCTTCCTCAGGCATTTGTAATAAGTTTATCTCAATTACCGCTTCAAGGCAGAATTGGATTTGGAGGCCAGGAAACCGCATTGTAATATATATATAATAAAAGCTAGGTTGTAGATACTGGATAGATAGATAGATAGATAGATAGATAGATAGATAGATAGATAGATAGATAGTATATAATAGATAGATAGATAGATAGATAGGAGATAGATAGATAGATAGATAGATAGATAGTATATAATAGATAGATAGTATATAATAGATAGATAGATAGATAGATAGATAGATAGATAGAAAGGAGATAGATAGTATATAATAGATAGATAGTATATAATAGATAGATAGATAGATAGATAGATAGATAGATAGTATATAATAGATAGAGCTATAGATAGATTAGATTAAATAGTCAGTCTATGATAAAGGATGTGTGGCCCAGTTTCAGCAGACCCCTCCTCCCTTATTGCAGTGGGGAGAGCTATAATTCCTGTAATGTAATAACCCCCATGTAAAGGCCGCTGATCACAGAGCTTATTATCATCCTGCTCTCATCGGGTTAAGTGTTGCTCCTGGTACTTTCACCAATGACACTCTGGGGAGCCTTCAATCACAGATAAGAGCCAGGCACTTCCTTCAGGTTGGTGAATAGAATATTCTTGTATCAAGATCTATTCTAAATTACTATCCACGGATAAAACAACCCGGGTGCAAAAGCGGTCTGGGTGAATTTAGATAGAATAGATAGATAGATAGATAGATAGATAGATAGATAGATAGATAGATAGATAGATAGACAGACATATAGATATTAGATCGATAGATAAATAGATATGAGATAGATATCAGATAGATATTAGATCGATAGATGATAGATATTAGATAGATAGATAGATAGATAGATATTAGATAGATAGATGATAGATAGATAGATAGATAGATAGATAGATAGATAGATAGATAATATATGTAAGAGGGGGAGAGAGAGAAGTTGAGATAAGCGATGCTACAACGTTAGATCTCTAGATCCATGGACAGACAGAGCCCTATTCCATACTGTCCATACTGTCCCCCTACTTTAAGTATCTGAAGGAGAAGGTATTGGACCCCACAGCTCACATGAGGAGGTCCCAGCTAGGATGACTGAAATACACAAAAATAACAAAAACTACAACATTTGCTTCTAATATTCTAAGCTATAAAATACGATAATCAGCACACACGTCATCTAGTAAATGATATAAATTCTATTGGAAAAGATGGAGTCAAACAATCTCTATAATTGCAGTAAAGTTGATTTAAACAGCAAACAAAAAAGTGATTTCCCGATATTTTCTCCTGTATGACAAGCAGTCAGAACTCCTGACAGATCTAGATTCCCTGCGCCCCCAGTGCCGCATCAGCCCCCCCTACAGATTACGGCCAGTTTTTTTTATATTTCCTTTTATTTGTTTTTTCTATTGTATTTTTGTCCGTTTTTATTACTGTGTTTATTGCCTTTTTTTTTTCTTTTTGATGTTCATATTTGTATTTACCAGTTTTGTTAAATTATAAAACGGTAAAATTACATTATTCCATGACACAAATGTAGCTGCAGATTGTTCTGCGATGTTTCCAGCAGCCACTTTTAGTTCATTAAGGTGGTAAATATGAATTAACATGTAAATAGTAACTGTGCCCTTCCAGCCTTGGCGCCATATGCTGGGAGCCTATAAACGCCTCTCTCTATAGGTCCTTATTCACATCCCCGGGCGCCGTTATTGCTGTGACCCTTCAGGGCGATTCAATCTGCCATTTACAATGTGACTTTATGTACTGCAGCAAGGAAATGAAATTATACAAGGCTCTTACTAATGTACTGGGAGACTGATGCCTCTACTGGGAATTATACACAGCAAAATGACCTTATAATGGTTTATCGCATTATTCTCAGGTCTTCTAATTGCCTGTTTTTTCAAAAGATGGAGTGGAGGATGAGGGTTGTACTTCTCAAGTTTCTGCTATAAGAATAATAATAAACATTTTTCAATTATAATTTTTTTTTGGTTGTTGTTTTTTTAAAGAAACCTTAGAGACCCACAAATCGCATTTTACATTCGAAATCATGAACACGGTTATGACCGAATGAAATGAATTGCACAGCATTAAATAACGTTAGTAATAGTGATTATGCTATTATTTGTCTTATGAAATGCAAAAGGGCCAGTAAAATAATAAAGTCATATCGTAAGAGAAAAATAGTAATAATAGAAGGGGGAGTGGTATTAGTTTATTACATCAAAAATAATAATATAACCGGAAATAAAGATAATAATGGTAATAAATATAACAACCATAAATGAAAAAATATATATATATACAGTCTAATAACAATAATATATCCAACATGAAATGATGTCGATCATGACAATAATAATCGGCCCAATATACAGCAAACTAATAATAACATAGTACTGTTATTAATGTTAAAAATGTATAATAATATACCCTCTATTAAATAAATTAATAAACGAATAATATTTAAAATACACTGGTAAAAATAACCTCACTTTTGAAATATGTCTAATAATAAACTATATTTAATATTCAGTAAACTAATAATAATAAGATACATAATATTTGGAAATACGTCTAATAATAAATTATATTTAATATTTAGTAAACTAATAATAATAATAATAAGATACATAATATTTGGAAATATATCTAATAATAGCAATAATATAGAATAATGTAATCGCCTATTTGCCATTCATGTCCCCGTGGTCACCTCCAGGGTGACAGTGCAGACAGTTACACATACCCTGACCTGTGTGTCCTGCCTCTGTCATTGTCACCACCCTGTGAGATGTGGCTTTCAGAGCGGTAAGTATGCAAAACCCGGGCATCTAATTCTAACAGAGCCTGCTCCGCTTAACCTGTCCCTTCCCAGAACAGCAGGCGTGCAGTTACCTAATGAGCTGCTGGTAGCCTATGCATGACAATGGCCCCATGTTCTCTTCAGCGGGGACTCCACTTCCTCACCTATTGTTTCAGGTTGTCTGGAAATATCTAGGAGACAATCCTGAAGGAACATGATGGTGATTCATTCCCTTCACCTTCAGTGAGGCACATGGCATCATATTGAGCAGGAGCAATAACCATGAGCCCTAATAGTAAGAATGATTGGGTTTTCACTACACATATATCTCCCATATAATGCTAAGGAGAGGTGATTATGAGAAGGCTTTGCATATTTTCATCAAACAATATTTCTGGGTCTAATAATAATTAAGTACAAAACCTGTAGAGTAAATTTAGTGATACTTGAGTTTTGCATCCTGCAGACAGATATGATACAAGCTCTAGACTGACCTGAGGCTTCCCTTCTCTACTGGAAAAGTACAACCAATGAACTGCTTCCCTCATGTGCTTGTCATAGATAAATCATGTTTAGATAGACAGATATTAGATAGATAGATAGATAGATAATAGATATATAGATAATAGACGATAGATAGATAGATAGATAGATAGATAGATATTAGATGGATAGAGAGAGAGATAGATAGATAGATAGATAGATAGATAGATAGATAGATAGATAGATAGATAGATAGATAGAATGGTTGGTCAGTCCATAAACTGACAGGCAGTTAGGCAGACAAACAAAGAGACAAATAGATAGACATGCAGACTGACAGGTTGATTGATAGAGGGAGACATGCAGGCTGATAGATAAGGTGGCAGATAGACAACAGACAGAGGTAGATAGATAGATAGATAGATAGATAGATAGCTAGACTTATTAGAAAAAAATCCATGGCACTCCTAAAAAGTTAATTAAAAACCACTACTTTTAATTTACTTTTTGGGAGTTCCATGGAATTTTTTCAAGTTTATTTTATTGGATGTTGGGTCGCTTCCGCAGCCGGTGGCACAACATAACTACCTAACCTCTGTGCTGCTCACATCATTTTGAATTAGATAGATAGATATATATGGGATAGATAGATAGATAGATAGATAGATAATAGATAGATAGATATGAGATAGATAGATAGATAGATAGATAGATAGATAGATAGATAGATATGAAATAGATAGATAGATAGATAGATATGAAATAGATAGATAGATAGATAGATAGATAGATATGAAATAGATAGATAGATAGATAGATAGATATGGGATAGAGATAGATAGATAGATAGATAGATAGATAGATAAATAGATAGATAGATAGGAAATAGATAGACAGATAGATAATAGATAGATAGATAGAATCACTGACCTTACAACCTATAATATTTCATTCATAGTAAATTATTAATGTAAGCTTTGTAAGATATTATTTTTCCCTGTTTTGT
The DNA here is from genome assembly GCF_014858855.1 of Bufo gargarizans. Lineage (NCBI taxonomy): Eukaryota > Metazoa > Chordata > Amphibia > Anura > Bufonidae > Bufo > Bufo gargarizans. Next base: position 439,451,878 of record NC_058083.1, read on the forward strand.
TAAAGCGGCAGTGCACAAATTATCATCAGATATATTATTTGCTGATTTCTGTTAAAAATTATTTAAATGGCAGTAATCCCAATAAATGGCAGTGACTCCTGTACACGTGCTATGAAGTATTACCCGTCCATCCATCTTCAATTACAAATGCGTAAAAAGCATAAAGGATTTGGCTGCATTCAAGGTAAGAAGGTCAACCCCATATCACCAGGACGCCTGTCACTAGATGAGTATTTGGGCATCTTATTGCTAAGAGTATCAAGGGGATTCCAGTGCGAGGAACAAGCAGGGCCGAGAATGTGACACCTGGGTGCCAGACTCTGGCCTGGTGTCAGTGGGTAAGGTCATTCTTTGGCTCTTCAGTCTAATGTTGACTCTTCCCCTAAAATACATAATGGTTTTTGTTTGCTGGGTTTGTAAGGAAGGAGTCGGGGGCGGTTGGGGGGTGCTTGGAGGCCTGTCTGGTGTAATAATGAATGTAATATTGGAATGTACAGAGAAGAAGACAAGTGCCCAGACTCACTGGTGTGGAAAAAGACATGGGTTCTTCTTCAGTTGTTTACAAAGGAAAGGAACGAGCAAACTACTGCTCTAAACCAATCAATGCCAGAATGGAGTCTCCAGTTACAATGCTGACCTCTGGAAATGAGGCCTTCCTCCTGATAAGTGCAGGTTAGACACCTGAGATAAACCCCTTTCTGCTACTCTGATGGGGACTCAGATAGGAACATCTCATCCCTTATCTGCTGGGAGATTTAATTGCTTGTGAGCCTCTGTATAATAGAAAGGAAACTGTAAAAGGAACTTAATTATCCCCAGTTGAAGGGTAACCGTTATTGCAATGCATTATACAGCAGTGCTTCTTTTCAGGATATTGTCAAGTATCCTGGGCCCTGGGTTCACCTGCCAGACCGTGGATTCATTAATGGCTGTATGCTAGATACTTAGACTGCAAGGTCCAGTAGATTTATGGCCATTTCAGGTACAGCCCAAATGTTGGAGCCTTCTAATGTGGCAGCCGGTAGTTAGGTATGGTGATAAAACAGGTTTATATCACACAGAGGAGAGCCTTGGGACCTCAGTGCAAAGGCATTATCCAGATCCCCCACCTCATGTGTAACAACAGTGCCACATGTGATGACATCATGGTAGACTATTTGTATAGGCAACATAAAGGATTCATATATTATGGAAGCATATCATGTCATATACATGGGCGCCTCTGAAGTACGGGGCTAGTTGTGACTACTGTCTATGAAGTAGGGGTCTAGTTGTGACTACTGTCTATGGAGTAGGGGTCTAGTTGTGACTACTATCTATGGAGTAGGGGTCTAGTTGTAACTACTGTCTATGGAGTAGGGGGCTAGTTGTGACTACTGTCTATGAAGTAGGGGTCTAGTTGTGACTACTGTCTATGGAGTAGGGGTCTAGTTGTGACTACTATCTATGGAGTAGAGGAGTAGTTGTGACTACTATCTATGCAGTAGGGGGCTAGTTGTGACTACTGTCTATGGAGTAGGGGACTAGTTGTTACTACTATCTATGGAGTAGAGGAGTAGTTGTGACTACTGTCTATGGAATAGGGGAGTAGTTGTGACTACTATCTATGCAGTAGGGGGCTATTTGTGACTACTGTCTATGCAGTAGGGGGCTAGTTGTGACTACTGTCTATGAAGTAGGGGACTAGTTGTGACTACTGTCTATGGAGTAGGGGAATAGTTGTGACTACTATCTATGGAGTAGAGGAGTAGTTGTGACTACTGTCTATGCAGTAGGGGGCTAGTTGTGACTACTGTCTATGGAGTAGGGGACTAGTTGTGACTACTGTCTATGGAGTAGGGGATTAGTTGTTACTACTATGTATGGAGTAGAGGAGTAGTTGTGACTACTGTCTATGGAGTAGGGGACTAGTTGTGACTACTATCTATGGAGTAGAGGAGTAGTTGTGACTACTGTCTATGCAGTAGGGGGCTAGTTGTGACTACTGTCTATGGAGTAGGGGACTAGTTGTGACTACTATCTTCGGAGTAGAGGAGTAGTTGTGACTACTATCTATGCAGTAGGAGTCTAGTTGTGACTACTGTCTATGGAGTAGGGGACTAGTTGTTACTACTATCTATGGAGTAGAGGAGTAGTTGTGACTACTGTCTATGGAGTAGGGGAGTAGTTGTGACTACTATGTATGCAGTAGGGGGCTATTTGTGACTACTGTCTATGCAGTAGGGGGCTAGTTGTGACTACTGTCTATGGAGTAGGGGACTAGTTGTGACTACTGTCTATGGAGTAGGGGACTAGTTGTGACTACTATCTATGGAGTAGTTGTGACTACTGTCTATGCAGTAGGGGGCTAGTTGTGACTACTGTCTATGGAGTAGGGGACTAGTTGTGACTACTGTCTATGGAGTAGGGGATTAGTTGTTACTACTATGTATGGAGTAGAGGAGTAGTTGTGACTACTGTCTATGGAGTAGGGGACTAGTTGTGACTACTATCTATGGAGTAGAGGAGTAGTTGTGACTACTGTCTATGCAGTAGGGGGCTAGTTGTGACTACTGTCTATGCAGTAGGGGACTAGTTGTGACTACTGTCTATGGAGTAGGGGACTAGTTGTGACTACTATCTATGGAGTAGAGGAGTAGTTGTGACTACTGTCTATGGAGTAGGGGGCTAGTTGTGACTACTGTCTATGCAGTAGGGGGCTAGTTGTGACTACTGTCTATGAAGTAGGGGTCTAGTTGTGACTACTATCTATGGAGTAGGGGACTAGTTGTGACTACTGTCTATGGAGTAGGGGACTAGTTGTGACTACTATCTATGGAGTAGAGGAGTAGTTGTGACTACTGTCTATGGAATAGGGGAGTAGTTGTGACTACTATCTATGCAGTAGGGGGCTATTTGTGACTACTGTCTATGCAGTAGGGGGCTAGTTGTGACTACTGTCTATGAAGTAGGGGACTAGTTGTGACTACTGTCTATGGAGTAGGGGAATAGTTGTGACTACTATCTATGGAGTAGAGGAGTAGTTGTGACTACTGTCTATGCAGTAGGGGGCTAGTTGTGACTACTGTCTATGGAGTAGGGGACTAGTTGTGACTACTGTCTATGGAGTAGGGGATTAGTTGTTACTACTATGTATGGAGTAGAGGAGTAGTTGTGACTACTGTCTATGGAGTAGGGGACTAGTTGTGACTACTATCTATGGAGTAGAGGAGTAGTTGTGACTACTGTCTATGCAGTAGGGGGCTAGTTGTGACTACTGTCTATGGAGTAGGGGACTAGTTGTGACTACTATCTATGGAGTAGAGGAGTAGTTGTGACTACTATCTATGCAGTAGGAGTCTAGTTGTGACTACTGTCTATGGAGTAGGGGACTAGTTGTTACTACTATCTATGGAGTAGAGGAGTAGTTGTGACTACTGTCTATGGAGTAGGGGAGTAGTTGTGACTACTATGTATGCAGTAGGGGGCTATTTGTGACTACTGTCTATGCAGTAGGGGGCTAGTTGTGACTACTGTCTATGGAGTAGGGGACTAGTTGTGACTACTGTCTATGGAGTAGGGGACTAGTTGTGACTACTATCTATGGAGTAGTTGTGACTACTGTCTATGCAGTAGGGGGCTAGTTGTGACTACTGTCTATGGAGTAGGGGACTAGTTGTGACTACTGTCTATGGAGTAGGGGATTAGTTGTTACTACTATGTATGGAGTAGAGGAGTAGTTGTGACTACTGTCTATGGAGTAGGGGACTAGTTGTGACTACTATCTATGGAGTAGAGGAGTAGTTGTGACTACTGTCTATGCAGTAGGGGGCTAGTTGTGACTACTGTCTATGCAGTAGGGGACTAGTTGTGACTACTGTCTATGGAGTAGGGGACTAGTTGTGACTACTATCTATGGAGTAGAGGAGTAGTTGTGACTACTGTCTATGGAGTAGGGGGCTAGTTGTGACTACTGTCTATGCAGTAGGGGGCTAGTTGTGACTACTGTCTATGAAGTAGGGGTCTAGTTGTGACTACTATCTATGGAGTAGGGGACTAGTTGTGACTACTGTCTATGGAGTAGGGGACTAGTTGTGACTACTATCTATGGAGTAGAGGAGTAGTTGTGACTACTATGTATGCAGTAGGGGACTAGTTGTGACTACTGTCTATGGAGTAGGGGACTAGTTGTGACTACTATCTATGGAGTAGAGGAGTAGTTGTGACTACTATCTATGCAGTAGGAGTCTAGTTGTGACTACTATCTATGGAGTAGAGGAGTAGTTGTGACTACTGTCTATGGAGTAGGGGAGTAGTTGTGACTACTATCTATGCAGTAGGGGGCTATTTGTGACTACTGTCTATGCAGTAGGGGGCTAGTTGTGACTACTGTCTATGGAGTAGGGGACTAGTTGTGACTACTGTCTATGGAGTAGGGGACTAGTTGTGACTACTATCTATGGAGTAGAGGAGTAGTTGTGACTACTGTCTATGCAGTAGGGGGCTAGTTGTGACTACTGTCTATGGAGTAGGGGACTAGTTGTGACTACTGTCTATGGAGTAGGGGACTAGTTGTGACTACTATCTATGGAGTAGAGGAGTAGTTGTGACTACTGTCTATGCAGTAGGGGGCTAGTTGTGACTACTGTCTATGCAGTAGGGGGCTAGTTGTGACTACTGTCTATGAAGTAGGGGTCTAGTTGTGACTACTATCTATGGAGTAGGGGACTAGTTGTGACTACTGTCTATGGAGTAGGGGACTAGTTGTGACCAGGGGTGCACCAGCAATGAAGCCAGGTGAGGCGATCGCTTCAGGCAGCACCAGGAAGGGGCAAGAAGGGGGCAGCAGAAGGGTCATGGGCAATTAGCGCTTTCTTTGTGGCAAAGGGGTTAGGTTAAGAAATTGGCATGCGACGTTTCAGTTTTTGCCTCAGGCAGCAGAAAGGCTAGGTGCACCCCTGGTTGTGATTACTATCTTTGGAGTAGGTGGCTCGTTTTGATTACTATCTATGGAGTAGGGGGCTAGTTGTGACTACTGTGTATGGAGTAGGGGGCTCGTTGTGATTACCATCTATTGGCGGTTGTGCCCATAGGTCTACTTGATAAAAAGCTTCAGAAATGAAAGACCATAATTTTGCCATGGCCATGCTTCGCTGGGTGAATGATTGAATATATAAGCAAATGTAACCACTTGGAGTGCTGCCTTTAACTGGAAATTTGTTTACACCCCATAACTAGGCCGCGGTGCGTGGTACCTGTAATGATATAAGCGTAAGCTTTAGAGAATCCCCTTCAATATGTCCTAGCGACGCTTGGTGACCTAATGTGGTGGAGGGGACTTTTGCACTGCACCCCCCAACAATCCCTCATCAGTTTATCACAGAGACTGCCGGGCTTCAGAGGGACAAACAATATAAGCAGGTATTGTCTATATCAGACAGAACTCACTCATTAATGGGTCCGACATATCTCTTCCCTACATTTGCTATTCACATTGTATTTTAGCAGCCATTTCAGACCTCTCACCTCTCCTGAATGTTTTAGTAACTACCGGCATTCCCCAAGTGATAACAATTCTGGGTTGTGCAGACCCTCTATTTCCTATTGAACATTTGTCGATAAATAGATGGTACTACTTGAAGGTGTGCCCCTGCAGAGTCTGGGACCCTCAACATGGACTGGACAGCAGTGTCAGACTGAGCAGAAACACAGTCCCAACTGGAAACATCCAGCTGGCAATTGATTCGTAAACTTCTAGTAGGAATAATATAGGAACAGCACAACACAGAGCTGTAAGAAAAGATTCTCCAGGACTGTGGAAATGATTAGTTACTAAAACAGACATATCAGTAGAGGTGGCAGGTACTCCTGTATAGGATTACTGACATCGTATCTCCCATCTAAACCAGTTTGCCCTCATGCACACGGCCATTGTTCTGGTCCGCATCCGAGCCGCAGTTTTTGCGGCTCGGGTGCGGACCCATTCACTTCAATGGGACCGTAAAAGATGCGGACACCACTCCGTGTGCTGTCCGCATCCGTTGCTCTGTTCCGTGGCCCCGCAAAAAAAATATAACATGTCCTATTCTTGTCCGTTTAGCGGACAAGAATAGGCATTTCTACAATGGGCCGCCTGTTCCGTTCCGCAAATTGCACGGGGGCGGCTTCCGTGTTTTGCGGATCGGCAATTTTGCAGACCGCAAAAAACGGAATGGTCGTGTGCATGAGGCCTTTGTCTGAGCTAGATAAACCCTTCAACAACATCATTACATGGCAATCAGATGCAGTTGAGACTCTAAGGCCCCTTTCACACGGGCGAGTTTTCCGCACGGGTGCAATGCGTGAGGCGAACGCTTTGCACCCGCACTGAATCCTGACCCATTCATTTCAATGGGTCTGTGTACTTGAGCAATGTTTTTCACGCATCACTTGTGCGTTGCATGAAAATCGCAGCATGTTCTATATTCTGCGTTTTTCACGCAACACAGGCCCCATAGAAATGAATGGGGCTGTGTGAAAAAAAGCATAGCATCCGCAAGCAAGTGCGGATGCGATGCAATTTTCACGCACTGTTGCTAACGAGACGAGGGATGAGCAACCCGGGTCCCCATTTACTTTATTTTTTTCCATTATACTACGGTTATAATGGAAAATAATAGCATTCTTTAATACAGAATGCAAAGTGAAATGTCACTTGAGGGTTAAAAAAAATAAAAACATAACTCCCCTCATCCACTTGATGGCGCAGCCAGGATCCTCTTCTATGTTCTTCTTGAAGGACCTGCAAAAGGCAGTGGTGCCGCGGCCTTCTCGCAGCTCGCCAAGCACAGTACCGTACATCGTATAGCTGCTGTGCTCGGTATCATAGCTCAGCCCCATTCACTTCAATGGAGCTGAGCTGCACCTAGGCCACGTGACTGATGAACATGATGTCACGTGGCCTAGGCTGCAGCATTACTCTTAGGCCTAGTTCACACGAACGTTTTTTTTTTGCGAGTGTGCGGGCCGTTTTTTTGTGTTCCGTATACGGAACCATTCATTTCAATGGTTCCGCAAAAAAAACGGAATGTACTCCGTATGCATTCCGTTTCTGTATTTCCTTTCCGTTGAAAGATAGAACATGTCCTATTATTGCCTGCAAATCACGTTCCGTGGCTCCATTCAAGTCAATGGGTCCGCAAAAAAAACGGAACACATACGGAAATGCATCCGTATGTCTGCGTTATCCGTTCAGTTTTTTCTGAACCATCTATTGAAAATTTTATGCCCAGCCCAATTTGTTCTATGTAATTACTGTATACTGTATATGCCATACGGAAAAACGGAACGGAAAAATGGATCAGAAAAAGGAACACAACGGAAACAAAAAACTGAACAACGGATCCGTGAAAAACGGACCGCAAAACACTGAAAAAGCCATACGGTCGTGTGAACTAGGCCTTAGAGCCAGTTGGACCCCCACTGATCAGATACTGATGACCTATTTATTGGATAACTGAGGTCATCAGTTTAAAATATCTCAGAAAACTCTTTTAAGCTGCATTTCCGTGCACTTTATGGTGCAAAACAAAGCCTGGTGTGGATTTAAAAGGAATGGGAAATATATGTCTATATGTCTACTTTTCCTTCCTGCCGGATGCACTTCTGGCTTTAACTAAAAAAAGAGTCAGGCCTCTTTCACACGAATGTAAGGGCTCCATGCCCGTGCTGTGGACCGCAAATTGCGGTCCGCAATGCACGGGCACTGACTGTGGGGCAGCCGCATGCGGATCGCAGACCCATGCACTTGAATGGGGTCCGCGATCCATCCGTTCTGCAAAAAGATAGAACAAGTTCTATCGTTTTGCTGAACGGAAGCACGGAACACCACAGAAGCACTCCTTAGTGCTTCCGTGGGGTTCCGTTCCGTGCTTTCGTTCAGTTTCGCACCGCATCTCCGGATTTTCTGACCCATTAAAGTGAATGGGTCTGCATTTGCGGAATGCACATGAGTGGTGGCCCGTGTATTGCGGAACCACCGTATGCGGCCCGCAGCACGGGCACGGAGCCCTTACTTTCATGGGAAAGAGGCCTCAATCAAAAAGTACATGTGTATTTCCAGCCTAATGGCTCATGCACACGAACATGTGCCGCTCGTGCCGCGCAAGGGCACCGTCTGTGTGGCTTGTGCTGAGGGATGCAGACCCATTCAACTTGAATGGGTCCGCGATCCGTCTGCACCGCCAAAAAATAGAACTTGCTCTATTTTCTTTGCGGTGCGGAGGCACGGACCGAAATGCCATGGAAGCACGTCATAGTGCTTCAGTGGCCATCCGCTCCATGTCTCCAACTCCGTATCTTCCAGATTGCAGACCTATTCAAGTGAATTGGTCCGCATGCCCGTACATTGCGGACCCACTGTTTGTGGGATGCAATACTGGCACGACTGGCACACGTTCGTGTGCATGAGCACTAAGGATGGTTTCACACAGTCACAATATCAGCTCAACACATGTGACTGTTAAAAGGGGTTAAAGGGGTTGTCTGGGTTTAGGGATATATTCTCCATTTCCCTCCTTTACCATGTATGAGAGGAGCATCGGAGCATTTCCTTGCTCTGATGCTCCCCTTGCCTTGCGATGTATTGTGTATTGCGCAGGACAAGGTCTGTTTATTGTGAGCTGGTGATGTACCAGGCTTGTCATGAGTATGCTAGGTGGAGACTTCCGCCTAGCACGGAACCCGGTGACATCACTGGGGTGGTTTTAGAGGTGGGTATCTTGCCCTGTGTGATGCAGCGCAAGGCAAAGGGAGTATCAGAAGAAAAGGAAATGCTCTGATGCTCCTCTCATATATGGTAAAGGGTTGAGCCCTGAACCTGGACAACCCCTGTAAAGGGCACTGTATTATGGCTATGTGTCACCTGCCCATGCTGCTGTGATCACCAGTCACAAGTAACATTTTCCATACGGGTAATAGTAGGTCTGTAACTCTGTATGTTTTGCATTTTTATCACTAAAATCAGATAAGCTTTGATAATCATCTTATTCATTTTTGTCATCACTATGAATACTTTACACTGAGCATTTTACTTCTGGTTCCTGTTAATAGCCTTTCAGGAGAAAAAAAAAAGCTGGAATAATATTTGCATTCCAAGTCAGACTGGACTGAAAAGGTGAATCCTTCTGCTAATTACAAAGGAGTGGCCACTATGTCAGGGCGGACAGCAGTCGCTAGAATACTAAGCCCTGAAAGTAATAGAGTCACTTTTGTTTGCGGAGTCCATCAGGTAGGGTCAGGCAGAGTTCTGTGCTCCCTCCCTTCCCCGCCTGTCACTTTTTTTTTCAGCAAGCTTGAAAATTAACTTTGGCAAGGAGAGAATATTGTTGTTTTCTGAGCACTCGAAAGCACTACAAACTAATAAAAGCCTAATACTCCTAGCAGGCTACCCTTACATATGTGACCCCGCAAGGCTCAATAAAGACAATTTTCATATTTACATTGAAAACAAGAGGAAAATAGCAGTTCAAGCCGCGTTGTGTACCTTAGCAATTTACAACTTTCCTAGCAAGGTGTGAACTTTACCCAGTTACTTACCATGTTTAAATATGAGTAGGTCACTGCATGTGAACATGAAAGCCATTGGCTAAAGTTCACACCTGGCACAACATCCTGTAAGCAAGGACTTGCCATTAGTCAGCTGCCTCTCCAGTGACTCATTCTGTGTCCCCCGGCTGCTTATCCTTTATAATATGTGTGTGCTTTAATAGACATTTCTCTGGGTTTTGACCATTTTCCCTATGGCGCAAATCTGCTTCATACAACGTCCTTATTGCATTTAACCCTTTAAGGATGTTGCAAAATTAATTTGTTCACAAGAGCCAAAACATACGGAAGCCCTTGTCTGCCCCGTATGAAAGGATGAACCTGCCTCCATTTCTTAGCACAGGTTAATAAGTGTTGGCAGTGGTCTCCGACTTGTGGTACCCCAGCTATTGCATAACTACAACTCCCAACATGCTCTACAGTTCATGTGACTGGTATAGTTTCTAGTTGGTTCAATGTAATTGGTCTAGTTTGTGTATGGCACAAGGCTGATAATGTCATGCCTGTTTTCTAAAATGTCTTTTAAAGGACTCACACAGGGGCCACCTGGGAACTTAAACTGGTCCTGGGAAAATTTTCTAAAGTAGCCCCATGTGGTAGGCGAGTCCAAATTTATAGAAGGCGGGACAACAAAAGTAGACACGGCCAGCAATACCGTAGTGCAGAACAAATTACCGCCCCAGCAGAAGCAAATACCAAAGTGCAGCACAATATACCGCCCCAGCAGAGGCAAATACCACAGTGCAGCACAAATTACCGCCCCAGCAGAAGCAAATACCACAGTGCAGCACAATATACTGCCCCAGCAGAGGCAAATACCACAGTGCAGCACAAATTACGGCCCCAGCAGAAGCAAATACCACAGTGCAGCACAATATACTGCCCCAGCAAGGGCAAATACCACAGTGCAGAACAAATTACCGCCCCAGCAGAAGCAAATACCAAAGTGCAGCCCAATATACTTCCCCAGCAGAAGCAAATACCAAAGTGCAGCACAATATACTGCCCCAGCAGAAGCAAATACCACAGTGCAGCACAATATACTTCCCCAGCAGAAGCAAATACCAAAGTGCAGCACAATATACTGCCCCAGCAGAGGCAAATACCACAGTGCAGAACAAATTACCGCCCCAGCAGAAGCAAATACCAAAGTGCAGCACAATATACTGCCCCAGCAGAACCAAATACCAAAGTGCAGCACAATATACTGCCCCAGCAGAACCAAATACCAAAGTGCAGCACAATAAACTGCCCCAGCAGAACCAAATACCACAGTGCAGGACAATATACTGCCTCAGCAGAATGAAATACCACTGTGCAGCACAATATACCGCCCCAGCAGAACCAAATACCACAGTGTAGCACAATATACTGCCTCAGCAGAACCAAATACCACAATGCAGGACAATATACTGCCTCAGCAGAACCAAATACCACAGTGCAGCACAATATACCGCCCCAGCAGAACCAAATACCAAAGTGCAGCACAATATACTGCCCCAGCAGAACCAAATACCAAAGTGCAGCACAATAAACTGCCCCAGCAGAACCAAATACCACAGTGCAGGACAATATACCGCCTCAGCAGAACCATATACCACAGTGCAGCACAATATACTGCCTCAGCAGAATGAAATACCACTGTGCAGCACAATATACCGCCCCAGCAGAACCAAATACCACAGTGTAGCACAATATACTGCCTCAGCAGAACCAAATACCACAATGCAGGACAATATACTGCCTCAGCAGAACCAAATACCACAGTGCAGCACAATATACTGCCTCAGAAGAACCAAATACCACAGTGCAGCACAATATACTGCCTCAGCAGAACCAAATACCAAAGTGCAGCACAATATACTGCCCTAGCATAACCAAATACCGCAGTGCAGCACAATATACTGCCTCAGCAGAACCAAATACCACAGTGTAGCACAATATACTGCCCCAGCAGAACCAAATACCGCAGTGCAACACAATATACTGCCCCAGCAGAACCAAATACCACAGTGCAGCACAATATACTACCCCAGCAGAACCAAATACCACAGTGCAGCACAATATACTGCCCCAGCAGAACCAAATAACACAGTGCAGCACAATATACTGCCCAGGCAGAAAAAAATACCACAGTGCAGCACAAAATACTGCCACATGCGCCACAGTATGAAATTGTATCATCGTCCTGACAACGGCAATACAGTTGAGTTCAGAAGGGCGGCCACCGGGCAAATGCCTGATACTCCTACATTAATTAATGAGGAGACCATTAGATCTTTATGTACCTGGCTGACGGCTAAGAGGAGGGCTTGGGCGGTCCCCTGGGCATCGGCCCAGTGGGAAATTTCCCTGTAGGGTCTAAGGCCAGTCCGCCCATGGACTCATGTACACAACATTCTTATACAATGAGACTGTAAAAAGGACACAAAACTTAAGAGCTCTCAAAACTGGTGTAAGGAAAACTGTCTTAGTTGCCCATAGCAACCAATCAGGTTCCACCGTTCATTTTTCAGAGCTCCTTTGAAAAGGAAAGGCGGCGTCTGATTGGTTGCTATGGAAACTAAGCCGGTTTTCTTTAAACCAATATTGAGAAATCTCCCCCAAAGTCCTGTAGGCTCTTTTTGGGGGACATTTATCAAGACCGGCGCATTCTTACAATAGTCTTGATCTCCCTGCACTGGGGTGAGATGCACCTAATTTATTAAGAGGCAGATGTCTCTTAACTAGAGTTGAGCGAACACCTGGATGTTCGGGTTCGAGAAGTTCGGCCGAACATCCCGGAAATGTTCGGGTTCGGGATCCGAACCCGATCCGAACTTCGTCCCGAACCCGAACCCCATTGAAGTCAATGGGGACCCGAACTTTTCGGCACTAAAAAGGCTGTAAAACAGCCCAGGAAAGAGCTAGAGGGCTGCAAAAGGCAGCAACATGTAGGTAAATCCCCTGCAAACAAATGTGGATAGGGAAATGAATTAAAATAAAAATTAAATAAATAAAAATTAACCAAAATCAATTGGAGAGAGGTTCCATAGCAGAGAATCTGGCTTCCCGTCACCCACCACTGGAACAGTCCATTCTCAGATATTTAGGCCCCGGCACCCAGGCAGAGGAGAGAGGTCCCGTAACAGAGAATCTGTCTTCATGTCAGCAGAGAATTAGTCTGCATGTCATAGCAGAGAATGAGGCTTCACGTCAGCCACCACTGCAACAGTCCATTGGCATATATTTAGGCCCAGCACCCAGGCAGAGGAGGGAGGTCCCGTAACAGAGAATCTGTCTTCATGTCAGCAGAGAATTAGTCTGCATGTCATAGCAGAGAATGAGGCTTCACGTCAGCCACCACTGCAACAGTCCATTGGCATATATTTAGGCCCAGCACACACACAGGCAGAGGAGAGAGGTCCCGTAACAGAGAATCTGGCTTCATGTCAGCAGAGAATCAGTCTGCATGTCATAGCAGAGAATGAGGCTTCACGTCAGCCACCACTGCAACAGTCCATTGGCATATATTTAGGCCCAGCACACACACAGGCAGAGGAGAGAGGTCCCGTAACAGAGAATCTGGCTTCATGTCAGCAGAGAATCAGTCTGCATGTCATAGCAGAGAATGAGGCTTCACGTCAGCCACCACTGCAACAGTCCATTGGCATATATTTAGGCCCAGCACCCAGGCAGAGGAGGGAGGTCCCGTAACAGAGAATCTGTCTTCATGTCAGCAGAGAATTAGTCTGCATGTCATAGCAGAGAATGAGGCTTCACGTCAGCCACCACTGCAACAGTCCATTGGCATATATTTAGGCCCAGCACACACACAGGCAGAGGAGAGAGGTCCCGTAACAGAGAATCTGGCTTCATGTCAGCAGAGAATCAGTCTGCATGTCATAGCAGAGAATGAGGCTTCACGTCAGCCACCACTGCAACAGTCCATTGGCATATATTTAGGCCCAGCACACACACAGGCAGAGGAGAGAGGTCCCGTAACAGAGAATCTGGCTTCATGTCAGCAGAGAATCAGTCTGCATGTCATAGCAGAGAATGAGGCTTCACGTCAGCCACCACTGCAACAGTCCATTGGCATATATTTAGGCCCAGCACCCAGGCAGAGGAGGGAGGTCCCGTAACAGAGAATCTGTCTTCATGTCAGCAGAGAATTAGTCTGCATGTCATAGCAGAGAATGAGGCTTCACGTCAGCCACCACTGCAACAGTCCATTGGCATATATTTAGGCCCAGCACACACACAGGCAGAGGAGAGAGGTCCCGTAACAGAGAATCTGGCTTCATGTCAGCAGAGAATCAGTCTGCATGTCATAGCAGAGAATGAGGCTTCACGTCAGCCACCACTGCAACAGTCCATTGGCATATATTTAGGCCCAGCACACACACAGGCAGAGGAGAGAGGTCCCGTAACAGAGAATCTGGCTTCATGTCAGCAGAGAATCAGTCTGCATGTCATAGCAGAGAATGAGGCTTCACGTCAGCCACCACTGCAACAGTCCATTGGCATATATTTAGGCCCAGCACCCAGGCAGAGGAGGGAGGTCCCGTAACAGAGAATCTGTCTTCATGTCAGCAGAGAATTAGTCTGCATGTCATAGCAGAGAATGAGGCTTCACGTCAGCCACCACTGCAACAGTCCATTGGCATATATTTAGGCCCAGCACCCAGGCAGAGGAGGGAGGTCCCGTAACAGAGAATCTGTCTTCATGTCAGCAGAGAATTAGTCTGCATGTCATAGCAGAGAATGAGGCTTCACGTCAGCCACCACTGGAACAGTCCATTCTCAGATATTTAGGCCCCGGCACCCAGGCAGAGGAGAGAGGTCCCGTAACAGAGAATCTGTCTTCATGTCAGCAGAGAATTAGTCTGCATGTCATAGCAGAGAATGAGGCTTCACGTCAGCCACCACTGCAACAGTCCATTGGCATATATTTAGGCCCAGCACCCAGGCAGAGGAGAGAGGTCCCGTAACAGACAATCTGGCTTCATGTCAGCAGAGAATCAGTCTGCATGTCATAGCAGAGAATCAGGCTTCACGTCACCCACCACTGCAACAGTCCATTGTCATAAATTTAGGCCCAGCACTAGTGTTGAGCGGCATGTCCCATATTCGAATTCGCGAAATTTTGTGAATATTCGAAAGAATATTCGTAAAATATTCGCGATTATTCAAATTCGTTATTATTTCGCATATGCGATAATTCGAATTATCGCATAATACATATGCTATGCAAAATTCACATGTGCGCTAATGAAATCGCCTTACGAAGATTCGCAACTCAATTCAATCACTAATGTATGAATGCAATGCCCTTTGCCTCTGTTCTGGGACAAGTGTAGATATTCGCATGTGCGCTAATAAAATCGCCTTACGAAGATTCGCACCTCAATCACTTTCTAGGGAATGTGAGACTTTTGGGAATCAATCGAGATACAGTGGGGGGTGATGACAGTAGTTGACAGAGTACAGATCAATGTAATCTGTAAGGTGGAAAGTAAAATAAAAAATACGAATATTCGTAAATCGACTTTTACGAAGTTCTACGTATTCGCGAATATGGTGCTATACTATATGAATGCACAGGCCTTTGCCTCTCTGTTCTGGGGACAAGTGTAGATATTTGCATTTGCGTTAATAAAATCGCCTTACGAAGATTCGCAGCTCAATTCAATCACTAATGTATGAATGCAAAGCCCTTTGCCTCTGTTCTGGGACAAGTGTAGATATTCGCATGTGCGCTAATAAAATCGCCTTACGAAGATTCGCAACTCAATTCACTAATGTATGAATGCAAAGCCCTTTGCCTCTGTTCTGGGACGTGCCGATATTCGCATGTGCGCTAATAAAATCGCCTTACGAAGATTCGCGCCTCAATCACTTTCTAGGCAATGTGAGTAAGATCTGAGCTGTTGGACCTTTGGGAAACAATCAATTATATGTGTACTGTAATTTTGTGGGGGGGGGGGGGGAAACAAAAAACGAATATTCGTTTTTACGAATATATAGCACTATATTCGAAATATTCGCGAAATCGCGAAGTTGCGATATTCGCGAAAAAAATTTGCTTTTCGAATATTCGCGCTCAACACTACCCAGCACCCAGGCAGAGGAGAGAGGTCCCGTAACAGAGAATCTGGCTTCATGTCAGCAGAGAATCAGTCTTCATATCATAGCAGAGAATCAGGCTTCACGTCACCCACCACTGTAAGAGTCAATTTTCATAAATTTAGGCCCAGAACCCAGGCAGAGGAGAAAGGTCCCGTAACAGACAATCTGGCTTCATGTCAGCAGAGAATCAGTCTTCATATCATAGCAGAGAATCAGGCTTCACGTCACCCACCACTGCAACAGTCAATTGTCATAAATTTAGGCCCAGCACCCAGGCAGAGGAGAGAGCTCCCGTAACAGAGGATCTGGCTTCATGTCAGCAGAGAATCAGTCTGCATGTCATAGCAGAGAATGAGGCTTCACGTCACCCACCACTGCAACAGTCCATTGGCATATATTTAGGCCTAGCACACAGGCAGAGCAGAGAGGTCCCGTAACAGACAATCTGGCTTCATGTCAGCAGAGAATCAGTCTGCATGTCATAGCAGAGAATGAGGCTTCACGTCACCCACCACTGCAACAGTCCATTGGCATATATTTAGGCCTAGCACACAGGCAGAGCAGAGAGGTCCCGTAACAGACAATCTGGCTTCATGTCAGCAGAGAATCAGTCTGCATGTCATAGCAGAGAATGAGGCTTCACGTCACCCACCACTGCAACAGTCCATTGGCATATATTTAGGCCTAGCACACAGGCAGAGCAGAGAGGTCCCGTAACAGACAATCTGGCTTCATGTCAGCAGAGAATCAGTCTGCATGTCATAGCAGAGAATGAGGCTTCACGTCACCCACCACTGCAACAGTCCATTGGCATATATTTAGGCCTAGCACACAGGCAGAGCAGAGAGGTCCCGTAACAGACAATCTGGCTTCATGTCAGCAGAGAATCAGTCTGCATGTCATAGCAGAGAATGAGGCTTCACGTCACCCACCACTGCAACAGTCCATTGGCATATATTTAGGCCTAGCACACAGGCAGAGCAGAGAGGTCCCGTAACAGACAATCTGGCTTCATGACAGCAGAGAATCAGTCTGCATGTCATAGCAGAGAATGAGGCTTCACGTCAGCCACCACTGCAACAGTCCATTGGCATATATTTAGGCCTAGCACACAGGCAGAGCAGAGAGGTCCCGTAACAGACAATCTGGCTTCATGACAGCAGAGAATCAGTCTGCATGTCATAGCAGAGAATCAGGCTTCACGTCAGCCACCACTGCAACAGTCCATTGTCATAAATTTAGGCCCAGCACCCAGGCAGAGGAGAGAGGTCCCGTAACAGAGAATCTGGCTTCATGTCAGCAGAGAATCAGTCTTCATATCATAGCAGAGAATCAGGCTTCACGTCACCCACCACTGTAAGAGTCAATTTTCATAAATTTAGGCCCAGAACCCAGGCAGAGGAGAAAGGTCCCGTAACAGACAATCTGGCTTCATGTCAGCAGAGAATCAGTCTTCATATCATAGCAGAGAATCAGGCTTCACGTCACCCACCACTGCAACAGTCAATTTTCATAAATTTAGGCCCAGAACCCAGGCAGAGGAGAAAGGTCCCGTAACAGACAATCTGGCTTCATGTCAGCAGAGAATCAGTCTTCATATCATAGCAGAGAATCAGGCTTCACGTCACCCACCACTGCAACAGTCAATTGTCATAAATTTAGGCCCAGCACCCAGGCAGAGGAGAGAGCTCCCGTAACAGAGGATCTGGCTTCATGTCAGCAGAGAATCAGTCTGCATGTCATAGCAGAGAATGAGGCTTCACGTCACCCACCACTGCAACAGTCCATTGGCATATATTTAGGCCTAGCACACAGGCAGAGGAGAGGTTCATTCAACTTTGGGTAGCCTCGCAATATAATGGTAAAATGAAAATAAAAATAGGATTGAATGAGGAAGTGCCCTGGAGTCCAATAATATATGGTTATGGGGAGGTAGTTAATGTCTAATCTGGACAAGGGACGGACAGGTCCTGTGGGATCCATGCCTGGTTCATTTTTATGAACGTCAGCTTGTCCACATTGGCTGTAGACAGGCGGCTGCGTTTGTCTGTAATGACGCCCCCTGCCGTGCTGAATACACGTTCAGACAAAACGCTGGCTGCCGGGCAGGCCAGCACCTCCAAGGCATAAAAGGCTAGCTCTGGCCACGTGGACAATTTAGAGACCCAGAAGTTGAATGGGGCCGAACCATCAGTCAGTACGTGGAGGGGTGTGCACACGTACTGTTCCACCATGTTAGTGAAATGTTGCCTCCTGCTAACACGTTGCGTATCAGGTGGTGGTGCAGTTAGCTGTGGCGTGTTGACAAAAGTTTTCCACATCTCTGCCATGCTAACCCTGCCCTCAGAGGAGCTGGCCGTGACACAGCTGCCTTGGCGACCTCTTGCTCCTCCTCTGCCTTGGCCTTGGGCTTCCACTTGTTCCCCTGTGACATTTGGGAATGCTCTCAGTAGCGTGTCTACCAACGTGCGCTTGTACTCGCGCATCTTCCTATCACGCTCCAGTGCAGGAAGTAAGGTGGGCACATTGTCTTTGTAGCGTGGATCCAGCAGGGTGGCAACCCAGTAGTCCGCACAGGTTAAAATGTGGGCAACTCTGCTGTCGTTGCGCAGGCACTGCAGCATGTAGTCGCTCATGTGTGCCAGGCTGCCCAGGGATAAGGACAAGCTGTCCTCTGTGGGAGGCGTATCGTCATCGTCCTGCCTTTCCCCCCAGCCACGCACCAGTGATGGACCCGAGCTGCGTTGGGTGCCACCCCGCTGTGACCATGCTTCATCCTCATCCTCCTCCACCTCCTCCTCATCCTCGTCCTCCTCGTCCTCCAGTAGTGGGCCCTGGCTGGCCACATTTGTACCTGGCCTCTGCTGTTGCCAAAAACCTCCCTCTGAGTCACTTCGAAGAGACTGGCCTGAAAGTGCTAAAAATGACCCCTCTTCCTCCTCCTCCTCCTCCTCCTCCTGGGCCACCTCCTCTTCCATCATCGCCCTAAGTGTTTTCTCAAGGAGACATAGAAGTGGTATTGTAACGCTGATAACGGTGTCATCGCCACTGGCCATGTTGGTGGAGTACTCGAAACAGCGCAACAGGGCACACAGGTCTCGCATGGAGGCCCAGTCATTGGTGGTGAAGTGGTGCTGTTCTGTAGTGCGACTGACCCGTGCGTGCTGCAGCTGAAACTCCACTATGGCCTGCTGCTGCTCGCACAGTCTGTCCAGCATGTGCAAGGTGGAGTTCCACCTGGTGGGCACGTCGCATATGAGGCGGTGAGCGGGAAGGCCGAAGTTACGCTGTAGCGCAGACAGGCGAGCAGCAGCAGGATGTGAACGCCGGAAGCGCGAACAGACGGCCCGCACTTTATGCAGCAGCTCTGACATGTCGGGGTAGTTGTGAATGAACTTCTGCACCACCAAATTCAGCACATGCGCCAAGCAAGGGATGTGCGTCAAATTGGCTAGTCCCAGAGCTGCAACGAGATTTCGCCCATTATCACACACCACCAGGCCGGGCTTGAGGCTCACCGGCAGCAACCACTCGTCGGTCTGTTGTTCTATACCCCGCCACAACTCCTGTGCGGTGTGGGGCCTGTCCCCCAAACATATGAGTTTCAGAATGGCCTGCTGACGTTTACCCCGGGCTGTGCTGAAGTTGGTGGTGAAGGTGTGTGGCTGACTGGATGAGCAGGTGGAAGAAGAGGAGGAGGAAGCCGAGAAGGAGGAGGTGGCAACAGGAGGCAAAGAATGTTGCCCTGCGATCCTTGGCGGCGGAAGGACGTGCGCCAAACAGCTCTCCGCCTGGGGCCCAGCTGCCACTACATTTACCCAGTGTGCAGTTAGGGAGATATAGCGTCCCTGGCCGTGCTTACTGGTCCACGTATCTGTGGTTAGGTGGACCTTGCTACAGATGGCGTTGCGCAGTGCACACTTGATTTTATCGGATACTTGGTTGTGCAGGGAAGGCACGGCTCTCTTGGAGAAGTAGTGCCGGCTGGGAACAACATACTGTGGGACAGCAAGCGACATGAGCTGTTTGAAGCTGTCTGTGTCCACCAGCCTAAATGACAGCATTTCATAGGCCAGTAGTTTAGAAATGCTGGCATTCAGGGCCAGGGATCGAGGGTGGCTAGGTGGGAATTTACGCTTTCTATCAAATGTTTGTGAGATGGAGAGCTGAACGCTGGCGTGTGACATGGTTGAGACGCTTGGTGACGGAGGTGGTGGTGGTGGTGTTGGTGGTACATCCCCTGTTTGCTGGGCGGCAGGTGCCAACGTTCCTCCAGAGGCGGAGGAAGAGGCCGAGGCGGCAGCAGCAGAATAGGCCGAGGCGGCAGCAGCAGAAGAGGTAGCAGGGGGAGCCTGAGTGACTTCCTTGGTTTTAAGGTGTTTACTCCACTGCAGTTCATGCTTTGCATGCAGGTGCCTGGTCATGCAGGTTGTGCTCAGGTTCAGAACGTTAATGCCTCGCTTCAGGCTCTGATGGCACAGCGTGCAAACCACTCGGGTCTTGTCGTCAGCACATTGTTTGAAGAAGTGCCATGCCAGGGAACTCCTTGAAGCTGCCTTTGGGGTGCTCGGTCCCAGATGGCGGCGGTCAGTAGCAGGCGGAGTCTCTTGGCGGCGGGTGTTCTGCTTTTGCCCACTGCTCCCTCTTTTGCTACGCTGTTGGCTCGGTCTCACCACTGCCTCTTCCTCCGAACTGTGAAAGTCAGTGGCACGACCTTCATTCCATGTGGGGTCTAGGACCTCATCGTCCCCTGCATCGTCTTCCACCCAGTCTTGATCCCTGACCTCCTGTTCAGTCTGCACACTGCAGAAAGACGCAGCAGTTGGCACCTGTGTTTCGTCATCATCAGAGACATGCTGAGGTGGTATTCCCATGTCCTCATCATCAGGAAACATAAGTGGTTGTGCGTCAGTGCATTCTATGTCTTTCACCGCTGGGGAAGGGCTAGGTGGATGCCCTTGGGAAACCCTGCCAGCGGAGTCTTCAAACAGCATAAGAGACTGCTGCATAACTTGAGGCTGAGACAGTTTCCCTGGTATGCATGGGGGTGATGTGACAGACTGATGGGGTTGGTTTTCAGGCGCCATCTGTGCGCTTTCTGCAGAAGACTGGGTGGGAGATAATGTGAACGTGCTGGATCCACTGTCGGCCACCCAATTGACTAATGCCTGTACCTGCTCAGGCCTTACCATCCTTAGAACGGCATTGGGCCCCACCATATATCGCTGTAAATTCTGGCGGCTACTGGGACCTGAGGTAGTTGGTACACTAGGACGTGTGGATGTGGCAGAACGGCCACGTCCTCTCCCAGCACCAGAGGGTCCACTAACACCACCACGACCATGTCCACGTCCGCGTCCCTTACTAGATGTTTTTCTCATTGTTATGGTTCACCACAACAACAAATATATTATTTGGCCCAATGTATTGTATTCAAATTCAGCGGGATATAAATTTGAGGCCTAGTATTTAGGCGCTGGGTGACCGGTATGGATTTAGTGACAGAATTAGACTTGGAAATGCACAGAAGCGTGTGTGTGTGAAGTTATTCTGAATGACCCAATGTGCACCTTGAATATTATATACCCTTTTAGGGATAGATTTCAAATAGCTCTGATATAGCAGAAACCACTAAATTATGAAATTGCTAAATTGGGAATTGTACTTCAACCCAGAACAAAAAATGTGCTTTGACGGACACTAAATATCTTGCCCAGCAACAACAGTACAACGGTGGGTAACGAGAGATTTAGAGGGAATTAAATTTGAGGCCTAGTATTTAGGCGCTGGGTCACCGGTATGGATTTAGTGACAGAATTAGACTTGGAAATACACAGTAGCGGGTGTGTGTGAAGTTATTCTGAATGACCCTATGTGCACCTTCAATATTATATACCCTTTTAGGGATAGATTTCAAATAGCTCTGATATAGCAGAAACCACTAAATTATGAAATTGCTAAATTGGGAATTGTACTTCAACCCAGAACAAAAAATGTGCTTTGACGGACACTAAATATCTTGCCCAGCAACAACAGTACAGCGGTGGGTAACGAGAGATTTAGAGGGAATTAAATTTGAGGCCTAGTATTTAGGCGCTGGGTCACCGGTATGGATTTAGTGACAGAATTAGACTTGGAAATGCACAGAAGCGTGTGTGTGAAGTTATTCTGAATGACCCAATGTGCACCTTCAATATTATATACCCTTTTTGGGATAGATTTCAAATAGCTCTGATATAGCAGGAACCACTAAATTATGAAATTGCTAAATTGGGAATTGTACTTCAACCCAGAACAAAAAATGTGCTTTGACGGGCACTAAATAACTTTCCCAGCTACAACAGGACAACGGTAACGAGAGATTTAGAGGGATTTAAATTTGAGGCCTAGTATTTAGGCGCTGGGTGACAGGTATGGGTTTAGTGACAGAATTAGACTTGGAAATACACAGTAGCGGGTGTGTGTGAAGTTATTCTGAATGACCCTATGTGCACCTTCAATATTATATACCCTTTTAGGGATAGATTTCAAATAGCTCTGATATAGCAGAAACCACTAAATTATGAAATTGCTAAATTGGGAATTGTACTTCAACCCAGAACAAAAAATGTGCTTTGACGGACACTAAATATCTTGCCCAGCAACAACAGTACAGCGGTGGGTAACGAGAGATTTAGAGGGAATTAAATTTGAGGCCTAGTATTTAGGCGCTGGGTCACCGGTATGGATTTAGTGACAGAATTAGACTTGGAAATACACAGTAGCGGGTGTGTGTGAAGTTATTCTGAATGACCCTATGTGCACCTTCAATATTATATACCCTTTTTGGGATAGATTTCAAATAGCTCTGATATAGCAGGAACCACTAAATTATGAAATTGCTAAATTGGGAATTGTACTTCAACCCAGAACAAAAAATGTGCTTTGACGGGCACTAAATAACTTTCCCAGCTACAACAGGACAACGGTAACGAGAGATTTAGAGGGATTTAAATTTGAGGCCTAGTATTTAGGCGCTGGGTGACAGGTATGGGTTTAGTGACAGAATTAGACTTGGAAATACACAGTAGCGGGTGTGTGTGAAGTTATTCTGAATGACCCTATGTGCACCTTCAATATTATATACCCTTTTTGGGATAGATTTCAAATAGCTCTGATATAGCAGAAACCACTAAATTATGAAATTGCTAAATTGGGAATTGTACTTCAACCCAGAACAAAAAATGTGCTTTGACGGACACTAAATATCTTGCCCAGCAACAACAGTACAGCGGTGGGTAACGAGAGATTTAGAGGGAATTAAATTTGAGGCCTAGTATTTAGGCGCTGGGTCACCGGTATGGATTTAGTGACAGAATTAGACTTGGAAATACACAGTAGCGGGTGTGTGTGAAGTTACTCTGAATGACCCTATGTGCACCTTCAATATTATATACCCTTTTTGGGATAGATTTCAAAGAGCTCTGATATAGCAGGAACCACTAAATTATGAAATTGCTAAATTGGGAATTGTATTTCAACCCAGAACAAGAAATGTGCTTGAACGGACACTAAATAACTCGCCCAGCTACAGCACTAGGGACAGATTTAGCTGGATATAAATTTGAGGCCTAGTATTTAGGCGCTGGGTGACCGGTATGGATTTAGTGACAGAATTAGACTGGGATATGGCCAAAAAATGAACAGACTATTGCTGGTTAAATGCACTTGGTGTGACAGCTTCACCCTGATGTAGGCTTTAGCCAAAAAACAACCACACCATTGAGGGTTAAATGCACTTGGTGACAGGCGCAGCTTGCCCCTGATTTTGTATATGGCCAAAAAATGAACAGACTATTGCTGGTTAAATGCACTTGGTGTGACAGCTTCACCCTGATGTAGGCTTTAGCCAAAAAACAACCACACCATTGAGGGTTAAATGCACTTGGTGACAGGCGCAGCTTGCCCCTGATTTTGTATATGGCCAAAAAATGAACAGACTATTGCTGGTTAAATGCACTTGGTGTGACAGCTTCACCCTGATGTAGGCTTTAGCCAAAAAACAACCACACCATTGAGGGTTAAATGCACTTGGTGACAGGCGCAGCTTGCCCCTGATTTTGTATATGGCCAAAAAATGAACAGACTATTGCTGGTTAAATGCACTTGGTGTCACAGCTTCACCCTGATGTAGGCTTTAGCCAAAAAACAACCACACCATTGAGGGTTAAATGCACTTGGTCGCAGCTTGTGCTGGCGCACCACAAGACACAAAATGGCCGCCGATCACCCCAGAAAAATGAGACTGACAAACGGTCTGTGCAGCCTAAAAACAGTGAGCAATTGAGGATCAGCAGCTCAATGATCCACAGCTGCAGATCGATCAGTTAATCAAGTCCTTTGGAGGAGTTAATCTGCCTAATCTCGCCCTACTGTCGCAGCCGCAACCTCTCCCTACGCTAATCAGAGCAGAGTGACGGGCGGCGCTATGTGACTCCAGCTTAAATAGAGGCTGGGTCACATGGTGCTCTGGCCAATCACAGCCATGCCAATAGTAGGCATGGCTGTGATGGCCTCTTGGGGCAAGTAGTATGACGCTTGTTGATTGGCTGCTTTGCAGCCTTTCAAAAAGCGCCAAGAAAGCGTCACAAAAGCGCGAAGAAAGCGACGAACACCGAACCCGAACCCGGACTTTTACGAAAATGTCCGGGTTCGGGTCCGTGTCACGGACACCCCAAAATTCGGTACGAACCCGAACTATACAGTTCGGGTTCGCTCATCCCTACTCTTAACAAATCAGGTGCATCTCCCCCCTGCCGTGTGCCAGAAACTGAGGTCTACACGAGGTACAGCTTTCAGCTATAATTTCTGCCACTTTCTTTTTTTAAAAGCTTTATTGGAAATTCAAATGAAATACAGAGAAAAACTGCCCAGCATATATAACAAGCAGCTGTACATGAACATATAACAGGTAGATGTTAAATCGCAAGTCCCCTTTCTGTTCAAAAAGCTGTTGATAGCAGCTTGCCTCTTAATACCTCGAAACTGGCTATCCTCTCATATCCCACCCATAGACCATTGGATCAATAAGGTTGATACCATATATAGATTCGAAGAAATAGCGGCCTGGGAAAACCATTCTCACGTTAAATTCCGTACCCAGTGGAAAAACCGGGAAGAATTCAGACAATTTAAATGTTGATGTTCATCCATGTCAGATTCTTTGTTCCTAGAGATCAATGCTCAACAATGTATCCGATTTCTGCCACTTTCTAGCGAAAGTTATAGTAAATGCAATCAGTGGTGTGAATCTCCGCCCATACGCTAAGCCCCACCCTTTACCCTCACCACTTCTGAAAAGTGTCAAGACGCCTAAAAAGTCACGAATGATGGTGCACCATAATGTGTGACTTTTTTATGCCACAGAAGTTCAGGTTTGGGTTAGGTGTTGTGTAGATTTTATTATTTTCCCTTATAACATGGTTATAAGGGAAAATAATAGCAATCTTAATACAGAATGCATAGTACAATAGGGCTGGAGGGGTTAAAAAAAAATAATAATAATTTAACTCACCTTAATCCACTTGTTCGCGCAGCGTGGCTTCTCTTCTGTCTTCATCTGTGAAGAAAAGGACCTGTGATGACGTCACTGCGCTCATCACATGGTCCATCGCATGATCCATCACCATGGTGAAGAAGATCATGTAATGGACCATGTGATGAGCACAGTGACGTCATCAAAGGTCCTATTCCTCAAAGAAGAAGACAAAAGAGAAGCCGGGCTGCACGAACAAGTGGATTAAGGTTAAATTATAATATTATTTTTTTTGAACCCCTCCAGCCCTATTGTACTATGCATTCTGTATTAAGAATGCTATTATTTTCCCTTATAACCATGTTATAAGGGAAAATAATAATGATCGGGTCCCCATACCGATCGTCTCCTAGCCACCGTGCGTGAAAATCGCACCACATCCGCACTTGCCTGCGGATGCTTGCAATTTTCACGCAGCCCCATTCACTTCTATGGGGCCTGCGTTGCGTGAAAAACGCACAAAATAGAGCATGCTGCGATTTTCACGCAACGCACAAGTGACGCGTGAAAATCACCACTCATGTGCACAGTCCCATAGAGATAAATGGGTCCGGATTCAGTGCGGGTGCAATGCGTTCACCTCACGCATTGCACCCGCGTGGAAATCTCACCTGTGTGAAAGAGGCCTTACTTGAGCAAGGCCCAGTACTGTTAAAAGTGCTTCAGGCAGCTGCAGGGGCGTTGCTAGGTCAAAACATTCAGGGCCTGGGCCCCTGATGTTTTGTCCCAGGCCCCAAATGTCCTGCCTGCCTGTTAGGCTACTTTCACACTCGCGTTTGGTGCGGATCCGTCATGGATCTGCACAGACGGATCCGTTCAGATAATGCATCAGTTCAGAATGGATCCGTTAGTATTATCTTTAACATAGACATGACGTCATCGCGCCGCATGAACCGGACCACATTCTAAGTGCCCGACCGCTCAGTCAAGCCAATAATTGTACTTGCGGCGGTGTCCGAGCGAGGCCCCCACCAGCGTGAGGCCTTAGGCGGCGGCCTAAGTGGCCTAATGGAAGAGCTGCCTCTGCATGGAATTGAATGTTAAGGGGTAATGTTATTTACATAGGACTGCATGTTGGAGGTGGCTGGGGAGGGGGTGATTTTATTTACATGGGACTGTATGTTGAAGGTGTCTGGGGGAGGGAGTGATGTTATTTATATGGGGCTGAATATTATAGAGGTGATGTTATTTACATGGGACTGTATATTGGAAGGGGCAAAAAGATAATGTGATGTTATTTACATGGGACTGTATTTTGGAGGGGGCTGTAGATAGAGAGGGATGTTATTTACATAGGACTGTATGTTAAAGGTGGCTGGGGAGGGGTTGATGTTATTTACATGGGACTGTATGTTGGAAGGGGTAGGAAAGATGATGTGATGTTATTTACATGGGGCTGTATTTTGAAGGGGGCTGAAGAGATGGTGGGATGTTATTTATATGGGACTCTATGGCGGAGGGAGGGAAATAGTGTTATTTACATGGGACTGTATGGCAGAGGTGCTGAGGACTTATAATTTCTGAGGACACTAGACAGAGGAATATAACTACTGGGGGCACTGCAAGCGGCATTATAAATACTTGGGGCACTTCAGGGCTAGCAATATAACAGTAGGGGGCAATATAAATACTGGGGGCATTGTGGGGCCATTTTAAATCCAGGGGACATTAGGCGTTCTTATTACTACTGGGGGCTCTATAGGAAGGATCCGCATTATTTCTACTAAGAGCACTATGGGGGCCTTATTACTACTAAGGGGTCAGTAGATAGCTTTATTACTACTGGGGGAACAATAGGGGGGCCTTATTTCTACTAGGGGCTCTGTAAGGGCATTATTAATACTGGAGGGCTCTTCTACTAATGGGGGTACTCTTTGGGAGCACTATTACTGTTGGGGGCACTGTAGGGGGCAGTATTACTAATGAGGGCATTCTAGAAGGGAATTACTATTGGTGGGACTATGGGGAGCACTATTACTATGTGGGGCACTAATTTTTCTTCAGGATAGTATTTGGGGGTACAGAAAAGTAAGGAAGCTAAGATGTCTGTACGTCACACTCTGAGACGAAGCGGCTGAGAGAAGTGTCCGGACTGAATGGAGACGATGATGACAGAGAAGATCTACTTCCGGGGAGACGTCACCTGGGAGGCCCTGGATGTGACAGGTACGTGCTGCTGTATAGCAAGTACAGTACAATGTCTTCAGTGCTAGTGTTTGCAGGGAGGGGTGGATGCGGTTGTTCAACTTAGAGAATTGGGCCATATGAATTGGTGCTTGGGCCCTGGATTTTTTGAGACCCTAGTAACGCCCCTGGGCATCTGCTTTTGCATTTGTGAACGGTCATATTTTCCCGTTGCAAAAAAACAGCAGTAGTCCCCCATCATGTTGGGATTCCAGCGGCCTTGATACCTGTTCTCCATTGTAGAAATATCTTTATAGAACCGCTTTCCATGTTCGTCACTTACGTGTCCCAAATTGGGTGAAAAAAGTCAAGATGGGAATGTAAGAAATGCACTTTCAATGACATTCGGCAGCCAAGTTTTTCATATGCTGTAAGCATGTTGTCTACTAATTCAGCATAGTTTGTATAGTTTGTAGCTCGTCTGTTCCCAAGGAAGTTCTGCACTACTAGCACAAATGCATCCCAAGCTGCAAGACGCACTCACTTTGTCAGATTCTTGCGCTGATCATAAGTAGTGTATTTGCCACATATGTAGAAGAAATTGTCTGGATCGTTAACACATTTGTGTTTATCCATCTTAAATTTCAAAACTGATAGCACTATAACAGATCACTTTATCAAAATCTGTGCAGCTTGCCTTATATACTTACTGCTGACATCAGCCTGAGTGCGTCCGAGCAGGTCTGGACATGTCTATTGGAATATCTCCAATATAATGCATTAATATTATAACTGAATAGGCTTTGCATGTACTTAACCCTTTAACCAAACATGGCGCTCGCTCGCACGTGCAGCTGGCGCCATAGCTGCTGGGTCTCTGCTATTTTAAATAGCAGAGACCCGTGGCACATGTATGCGAACAGCCATAAGGCTGATCGCATAAATTTTACCCTTTCAGATGCCATGGTCCAATGTGACCATGGCATCTGCGCAGTCCGGAAGCGGAAGCCGCACACTTACGCTCCTGTAACAGCGTTCCCCGGCTGAGATTGGGGAACCTGTTACATTGATCTAATAGGCTGAAGCCTCAAGCAGGCTTCGGTGCATATTAGATGACTATACCAATACAGGCCACTAGGTGGCAGCATTGTATTTGTATAGTGCAAATGAAGTGTTCAATGGTGTCCATACAGACATCAATGAACACAATAGGCAATCTAATGATTGCCAGTTATTGTCACCCAAGATGACTTAAAAAAGTAAAAAAAAGTTTTTGCAAATATATAAACAAATAAAAAATAAAAGTTCAAATCACCCCCTTTCCTTAAAAAAAAAAACAACTTAAACAATAATAAAAATAAACATCATGGGCATCGCCGTGTGCGAAAATGTTAATGGCATGTGGCAAATGGCGTAACGGTAAAAAAAATAAAAACTAATTTTTTGTCACTTCAACTACCCCAAATTTTATTTTTTTAAGTGATCAAAAAGTCGCACACACTTCAAATTGGTGTCACTGAAAAAATAACCCTCACACAGCCCCGTACACATAGTTATAGGGGTCAGAATATGGTTATATTTTCCACAAAGGTTTTAATTTTTATTTCAGTATTAAAAAGCAAGAAAAATTATACAAGTGCGGTATCATTAAAACCGTATTGACCTGGAGAATGAAGATAACAGGTCAATTTTACCGCATAGAGTACAGTGTAAAAAAATAAAAATAAAAACCTTTATCAGAATTGAATTTTTTCCCAATTATGCCCCATTTGGATTTTTTTTCCCCGCTTCCTACTACAAGGTATGCAACCGTAAATGGTGCCATTAGAAAGTACAACTTGTCCTGCACAAAATAAGCCCTCATAAGGCTATGTGAAGGGGAAAATAAAAAAGTTAGGACTATGGGAAGGCAGGGAGTGAAAAACGAAAACGCCAAATTGAAAAATCCCAGGGTCCTTAAGGGGTTAAAACCTAGATGTGTCAGGCAAATTCCGAGTTCATATTTGGAATCAGCACGCTCATTTTAGTATAAATCACATGTTTTTCTCTCAGTAGCAAAATCATTGTTGTGTCGTGTAATCGGCCATTATTTTGGACTGTGCAGGCCCCTGTAGCTCTGCCAGGTTTCTACTAGGTTCCCACTAGTATTGTTTTTAACAACTTCATACTCCATTGCCCCAATTAAGGAAACACATAGAGTATGTATTCTGCAGATGAAAGAACCAGGCATTATATAGCTACATACTATGAAGTGACATCTGTAGAGGCCAGTTCACACAGAGTTTTTGGTGCTGATTTAGGAGTTTTTCTGCCTCAAAATCAGCTCCATGAAATGCCTCATTTATTTCAATGGGAAGCAGCACTTGCTTTTTTTTTGTACCCTATCTTGTTACAAAATTTGCCCTGATTCTCCCATTAAAATGAATGAGAAGATTAAAAAAAAAACGTGTCCATGTTTTTTTTTGTATTTTCCCAACAGTTTTGGCGTGAATCCGTGACAAAAGCCACAAGCTAAAAATTCAGTTTTGTATTGAAAAAAACACATTGTTAAAAAACTAAATTGAAAAACTGCATAAAAAAAGTATAAAAAACATGAAAAATGTGTGACAAAACACACTAAAAGAAAATTGAAAATATTGTAGCAGACTATTAAAATCCATCATGTGAACATACCCTTTTTTGCTGTCCGCAAAAAACGGATCCGCAAACAACACGGATGACGTCCGTGTGCATTCCGTATTTTGCGGAACGGAACAGCTGGCCCCTAATAGAACAGTACTATCCTTGTCTGTAATGCGGACAATAAAGGGACATGTTCTATTTTTTGGCAGAACGGAAATACGGCCATACGGAAACGGAATGCACACAAAGTAACTTCCGTTTTTTTGCGGACCCATTGAAATGAATAGTTCCGTATACGGTCCACACAAAAAAAAAGGGACAGACACGGAAAGAAAATACGTTTGTGTGCATGAGCCCTTAATTCGCACATCAGTGTTTTGGTCAGTGATTTCCATCAGTGATTTTGAGCCAAAACCAGGTGCGGCTCTAAACACAGAACAGGAGCAGATCTTTTCCTTATACCTTATGTCTGTGAAGGGTTTATTCCTGGTTTTGGATCACAATCACTGATGGAAATCACTGACCACAACACTGACGGGTGAATGAGGCTTAAGAGTACAGCCACATGTTCAAGTCAAAACCAAGATTGAATTAAAAAAAGAGAAGAAGTCATGATATCATGTCCATTATACTTTCTCTACTTCTATGATCCCCTTCTGATTTTGACTTCCAAACCTACATCAAGAAACTTGACCACGTGACCGTA
This sequence comes from Bufo gargarizans, assembly GCF_014858855.1. Taxonomy (NCBI): domain Eukaryota; kingdom Metazoa; phylum Chordata; class Amphibia; order Anura; family Bufonidae; genus Bufo; species Bufo gargarizans. The sequence continues at coordinate 439,482,579 of NC_058083.1, forward strand.
CCCTGGAGACAGTCCTTGCAGCAATGGGGTCTTGGCTTCTAATCCAACCAATGGTAAAGTCCACACGGAGATGATGTCCCCTATGTTCTCGCTTGGGTTTCCTCCAGTTTCCTTCTGGTTTACATAAAACTCTCAGACCGGTAATGAATAATATGATGTTTCCCTTTTCCAGAAGCCCTCAGATGAAAAACCCAGAGTACCTGCCATATCTCGGTCCAATCCTTATAACAATAGGCCTCCAAGAACAGGAAATTAGACTGTAAACCCCTATCTGCGCCTGAAAATCACCTAATTTAGGCGTATTTCAGCCTAGTAAATGACCCCCCCTATATGTATATCATAGGAAATAAACATTGAGAGGCAAAGCTGTCTCATCTGAAAGACATTTTCCAAAGATATGTAGCTGATGTGGCAGGAACATGCGTGGTCAATAGACTTTGCCGTAACAGGTCAAACCTGTTGTAGAAGAAGTAGACGGAACATGGCTAAGACGACATTTTAGCTAAAGAATAAATAACTGCTGAAGTGTGTTCTCCCCCTCCAATAAATACGTCTGTATGTAGACGTCCTCGTTTGCACTAATAGATGTGAAACTATTTCTAGAATTGTCCCCCTTTGTCTGGATAAGTGGTTTCTGCTAATGACAGCGCCAGTATGTGACAGTGTTTGTTCCCAGCTGTGTACACTGCACTTACTTAAATACTTATGGAGAACTGCTGAGAGGGGCCGCGTTTCACTTCACCCCATGCAGCAAAGTGACTACGTCCACCCCTGAGTGATAGACAGAGTCATTAGAGTGATATTCAGGCAAATGTTACATTTTTAAATAGAAGATGATACCATGTGCCCAGGCAGTCATACGTATATGTATACAGATCTCTACGTATATATGTCTGTATAAGGGCACTTTCACACTTGCGGCACTGCCTGCCGGATCGGGCAATCTGCATGCATCCGGACAGCATTTGTAGACGGATCCAGATGCGGGTCCGTCTCACAAATGCATTGCAAGAACGGATCCATCTGTCTGTTTGTCATACAGACAAACAGATCCGTTTCTATTTTTTTCCCCACATTTTTAAAGGTCTGCACATGCGCAGAACGGAAGGACGGATCGGGCATTCCGTCATTTTGAATGCCGGATCCAGCAGTAATACATCAGGCTAGTGTTCAGTTTTTTTGGCCGGATATAAAACTGTAGCATGCCGCGGTATTATCTCCATCCTGATCAAAAAGACTGAACTGAAGACAATGCATGGGGATAAAACAGAATGCATGGGGATAAAACTGATCAGTTCTTTTCCGGTATTGAGCCCCTATGATGGAACTCTATTTCCCAGAAAAGAAAAACGCTAGTGTGAAAGTACCCTAAAGAGACTAACATAGCTCCCATTATTAAAACTGTCATTGTCACTATTTAAAGGCGTTATCCCACGAAAAATATTTTACATTTTCAAACCAGCACCTGAATCTGAATACTTTTGTAAATGCATGCAATTAAAAATTTGAGTACAGCCACTGAGTTATTCGCTGAAGTCAATCTGTATAGCGCCACCTGCTGTTTGCTCTTTTTCAAAACTCTTTGGCCTCTTTCACACGGGCGTCATGTTTTTGGTCCGGATAAGAGCATTTGCTCGTTCATCAGGTACTGCCAGATCATCGCTAACAAGCATTCCTACAAATGCTTGTTAGCGATGATCTGCCCGACTATCTTCTGTAGTAATACAGGCTTAAAGGGGTTATCCCATGAATAATGTAAAAAATGAAAATCAGAACATTAAAATACCTTTCTAACAAAGCTAGAACCAGCCCTGTACCTCACATGGATCCACAGATCGCCATATTCATTGCTCTTCTATATGTATATCAAGCTGACTGCTCAAGGGGAGTGTCTTTTCTGCTGCAGCTCAGAGGGCGTGTCCATGCTCTACCTATCACAGCTCAGGAGACAGCTGAAGGACGAAACTGAGCATGTGCGGCCACCTCAGTGAGCCGGACAAAGAGATAAGAAAAAGAACAAACTGCAGGTGGCGCTATACAGATACATTATATTGAATAACTCAGTGGCTATACAACATTTTTTATTACATGCAATTACAAAAGTATTCAGATCCAGGAGTTGGTTTAAAACTGTAGAATATTTTTAATGGGACAACCCCTTTAAGACAGGCTTTCTAAATCTGCAGCAGATTTATCACAGAGGCTTAGATTGGATGATAAATGTGGTGCAGGGATAGACACTGTTCACTAACAGTACACCAACTTTTGCCTGGCTTATGTTTACAGCAGAATTGTGCTGAAAGTTTGGAGAATAATGGCGCATCATAGACTCACCCCTTTCCAACAAAGGCTGGGTTCACATTACGTTTTTGCCCTATGTTTAACGTAGATGTTTGGAAAAAAAGATACAAAAGGGGAGTACACTATGGTTTTCCATCCTGCATGAAAATATATACATTAACGTATATATTTATATATATATTTTTTTTTTTTTTTTTTTTACAACTCTATGATGACAGATGCCAATGTATGGCATCCATCTGAGGCGTCCTTTTAACGTATATATTTTTTAAAATATTTTAAACAAAAGACAAAATGTGAACTCAGCCAAAGCTCTGCCCATTTTCTGCTAAGCCCCGCCCAAATCTAGTGTAAAAACCTTAGATTTGCCAAATTGTAAAAATCTGTTGTTTGACACGTCCTATTTTTTGACAGCCGCTATTCACTCGTCATTAAAAAAAAAAGCAGCTATGTAAATAGCCCCATAGACTTTAATTGGCTCCAAAAAAACGGCTGTGAGATGACCGTTTTCCACCGCCATGCGCGAATGACCGTGGTGGACAGAGGAAATATAGTATCTTCAAATCGATGACATCAATGTAGGCAATCTTCTAAGTCACCTCCCAAAAAAAGCTGTGAGTGAATATTTATACTGCCTTCTTTTAGCTAAATTTTGGTAATGAATATGAATATTTACTTCCCCTACTTAAACATAGCAGCTTGGAATATTTAATTATGTTTAATTGCCTAAGGGAAGGATATATAAATTTCAACCATTCAACCTTCATTTGTATCACTTACATATAATGAAGAGCTTCAATTGCAAAGCAATTTCTTTCTTAAACAGGTCACTGGCAGAGATGATTGCGGTGGAACCCTGAGACCATATTCACCGTTTTACAAAGGGCTAATCCATTGGGAATAATGCAGACGGCTTGTAAAGGCAGAATGATCAAAGTGCCGGGCTACAAACTGAATGTTAAACAACCCAACTTATATGATTTTTACGGAGTGGTCCAGGGCTCCGTAAGGCATCATGCACATAGAAGTCTGAAGCAAGCGGCAGAATTGAGTGCTGCCTAGGAAGGACAATATTCCCCAAAATGTACTCCCTAATGACTAATTACAATGGGGACACACACCATGTTTTGAAAAATACCACTGACATTTTTTATGCACTTTTTAAGCAAGTGCCAGAAGTGGATCCAGGAGAATTCTGCCGCCAGGGGCTATCCTGTAAAAAAAAAAAAAAATGGCAACATTTAAATGGTCATAATGATGAGATTGTTCGGATCTCATATTAATATCCAGACTAAAGTCAGCATCATGTAAGTAAAATAATTACTCTAATCACCATCTGATTTAAGCTTCTTCTTATTCCCCTTTACTTCTGGGGTAAGTTAACCTGCCGCAGACTTGTTCCAGAAATTTCTGTGTCTGAAAATTAGGTCCATTTCATCTGAATAGGGTTGTTTGGTGGCAAGACCACAGCTTTCTTCAAGCCCAATTCAGATGGGACAGTCATAGAAATTTCTGCAATTTCTGCTGGATTTTATCACATCCTTATGTCAGTATGTAGGTCGTAGATGGAAAAATATAAGGGGATGGCAGAACAGAATTCATAGGTTGATCCAGTTATCAAGAAAATAATTATATGTGTATATTTTGTTGTTTTTGTATTTCCTTTAAATAATTAATTTCCTTTTTGCAATACCAAAAACATTGCTCTGAGATGTCTAAAGTCTTCAGCTATCACTTCAGTAAAAAGATATCTCCTTTCAGTCTCCTTCAAGGCAATGTCGAGGTAAGCCTCCTTATTCCAGAGACTCTTTGGTGGTGATAAAAATGTGATTCAGATTCAATTCATCAGGCCATTTCATTTGGGTCTGAATAAATTTGACTCTAATGGAAAGTGTTCCAAATGACCTGAAAAATTGTGGATAACATTCTGGGGTCTCCTAGGACTGTATGCAACTCATGTCAAGCTTGATAACGCCAAACCAGCCTTAGTAATCTTACATTGACAGCGATATATATGGCTATGGGCAAATGCATGGCTGTTGGTGGTAACAAACTGTAGGATGCACTGTAAGATGGTCTGAAAACATTTTTGCTTTTTGGCAGCAAATTCTTGCCATTGTGTATACACCGATACACCGCCTGGGGTCAAGTCAAGTGATCCTCCTTCTTCACTTTTCATGTCTTCTGATCTGAAAAATGTCTGACGCCATTTTGAGAAGTTTGCCAGAATAGAATCACCAAAAGTTCAGATTCTATACAAAGTTTTTGGAAAATACAAATTGTCAAATTCAATTTGTTTTGAATCTCTACTCTTATCTCTACTCCCTGGTTAGTCCTATTTAGATGATCATTTTTAAATTCCTATAAAATTCCCATATTATCATTCTATCAAAAATATAAATGAAATAATTATTTTCACCCCCATATTTAATTTCCCTTATTAGTTTGCAATCATTTTACAATGAATGGAAAGGAAAATATTACAGCTGTGTTTATTTACCCATCCTGAACTGTGGCTTTAACATATGCTCATGCAATTTGTCATTGCAATTATGATCCTAAATGAAGGGATTCTATTATAAATGCAGATCTGAATTAATCAAGACTCGTGTAAAATTAGTCACAAAAACTGGCCAAGGTTAATTAAGTTTCCCGCATTATCTCAAGTAAGCTTTTAATTGTGGTATATGCCCTTTGGGATTTAATTGAAATCCATAGAAAAAAATTTAATGCAATTAGATTTCCCTGATTCCTGGATGTGTATGTTTTCTTCATTTTTTTTTTTTTATACAAAAATCCAGTGCTTTTTTTTATACTGGATGCTACAGCATTCTTATTGGTTTGCTAACTTTTTGGGATATTTTGCATTATAATTCTCTGAAAAACCTGAAAGACAAAGAACAAGGCTGAAAAATGTATTACAAAGGCTCATGTTAACATACTCTTTAAAACAGTTCTGTAACCATTTCATACTATTTTTTCTTTTTTAGAAGAAATTTGTCCTCCTCACACATGGTCCAATTCTACTCGAACAAGCAAAGTATTAGATAGTGGTTTAATTTGTGGATAACCTCCGTTATAAGAAATGCATTGCATAGTATCTCTATAAAAGGGAATATCATGATGTATGACATAGTTTTATTATCATGGATTCTCACAAACTCTGTACTAAATCCTGTCTGACCAGTGGTTGGCTTTAGCGTTAAGCGAATTTAATTCCATGAAGTGCATGTCGATCTAAATCTCAAGAAAAATTTGATTAGCCGCGAAGCAGAATTTCCTCATGCTTTGTGGTAGCGAATGGATTTTCCCTGAATGGCAATAAAAAAATTGAAAAAATCATACTTACCTCATCCGCGAAGGGCCAGCTGCCTCCATCATGATTGACGATCTCGCACAAAATCCCGTGCGCGGTGATGTATGACATCATCACGGGCAGCGCAAGATTTTGCTCTAGATTTTCAATCAAGATGGCGGCTGGCTCTTTGCGATCAAAAGGATGAGGTAAGTATGATTTTATAATTTGTTTTACAAAAATGACACTGTATTATTAATGTCAGATGCCGCCATGAATGCAGCATCTGAGGAGTACAATGACAGGGGACAGCGCAATCGCCACTCCTTGGCATTGCACCCACTACTTACAAAGAAATGTGCTTAGATTACTTTGTAAAATTAGGCGAAGCAGCCAAACCTAATTTTTCAATACTTCGCTCCTCCCTGGTTGGCATGTGTCTTTTTCTCTAGTCGTATTAAGGGTGGCATGCCTTGCTGTCATACTTATTCATTTTGAACAGTTTTGGAACTGGACAGCGGCACTCAAATCCATCTCAACAATATATTTAAGTGAGAAAAATTGGGCAAACATAAGGATATGATCAACTTAGACAAGATCCAAATTGTTATGGATAGATGATGATCTCCAAAACAGTAGGTCCTAATACGCAGTGGTTAGTACCAGTGGTACAAGGAAGGACAACCAGTAGCAGCATCATAGACTTCCAAACCTCATTGATGCGTGTGAGGAGTGAAGTCTAGCCTGTCCGGTCCGATACAACAGAAGAGCTATTATAACATAAATTACTGAAAAAATTAAGGCATTAGAAGACACAGTGTACTGCAGCCTGGGGCTGCATAGCCACAGACTAGTCAGGGTGCCAATGCTAACCCCTGGCTACTGCCAAAAGCACCTACAATGGTCACATGAGCATCTGAACTGGACCATAGAGCACTGACAAAAGGCATTCTTGTCTGATAAATGATGATTATTATTTTTTTTGCATCATGTGGATGGCTAAGGGCTTATGCATTGCTTACCTGAGTAAGAAATGGCACCAGGATGGACTATAAGAAGAAGCCAGTGAAGGCAGTGTGACCCTAAGTTTCCTAGCAATGTTCTGCTGTACTTTGAGATGTACCACCTACCTAAAAATTGCTGTAGACCAAGTATACCTCTTCATGGCAGCAGTGTTCCCTTATTCAAAATGATAATGCACCCTTCCACACTGCAAATCTTGTTCAGGAATTATTTGAGGAACGTGACATAGAGTTTGAGGTGTTGACATGGCCTAAAGGATCTCATTCTGATCAAGCATCTGTGGGATGCACTGGATAAACAAGTTTCATACACACCAGTAAGATTGCATGATATGTTGCATGACAACATGTTGCTGAACTTTGCTCTTCAACAGATCTGTATATACCATAAAGGAAAAAAGGATGCGTTTTTAGGGGCAGCATGTCAATGTTATTGATTTGTTTACTTTTTCTAATTACCCTATTGGGCACAATAGCTGATCTATGGTAGCATCAGCAGTGAATACAGGCCTGACCACAAGATCACACCCGGTGCATGTTTATGACCAATGTGCATCTTTAGATTGGATGGTGGGCAGACATAGTTTTCTCCATTATAAATCAGAATGTAATATTTTGCATTTGTTCTGACCTTGTTCCGCAATTCAGGACCTGATAAGGCATCAACTATGGAACGTGTTGGAAGGATTTTTATCATGTGTGTTCAGGCGCAGTACACATCACAGCCCTGTACCATCACATGGTTATAAATGGAAACAAAGCGAGAGCACAAAAAGAACTCCCAGAATGAAAACGCCATACAATAGTACTTACAAGTTACAAAGAAAACGATAAAATAAAAACTTGACATGAAAAACTGTTTTATTTTTTTATGTTGATGTGGATCCATTCTGGACTTTTTGTGTATAAATTACATTTGTAATTGCTCAGTTTCTTGTGCTAGAACCTCTGAAATCAGCAAGTGAACGAAGTCTATTTACATAAAATCCCTCATTCTTTCACATCAGGCAGATCTAGTTAACTTTCCTCCTCCCTCTGGCCTCTCTGGCAGTGAAAGGGTTATACAGAGAAGTGCACGTGTTGATGGGTCTTTAAGAGTTGGTAGGAAGACTAATTATAGCTGGTGCAAGGAAGCTGGAACACCCAAGTAGATGTGTCTCCCAGGATACTGATGGAGACCTATTTTACAAGCTGTAATTCTGCTTTACCCTATTGCATGGGAGGACAGTTCACACTACCCTGGTTTATCTCCTATTCTTTGGGAATATTCCTAATCCTATATTTCAGCAGGGGAATCTCCTATCCTTATCCCTCGTTCCTCACATAACTCACTGAGCTAAAAATCACACAAACAGGTGTGTGTATAAGAAAGACCCCTAATTCCAGACTTATTGCACCGGTCCTTGTAACCATTTAGCTTAAAACCATTTCACAGCAGGGACTTCAGGGATCTCCAGATACTTTATCGACTCTATGGGAAAGGTACTAAAGAAATTTATTTAAAAATAAATAGTAATATAATCAATAAAATAAAATTAATATAACCAGGAGTTGTAAACACAACACCGAAGAGTCAAAGACTGGAGAGGAGGGCAGAAGAGAACAGGAAGGAATGTAAAAGCCACCCTAGAAGTGTCTGGAATAAGCATCGTCTGGGAAAGAAATATTCATTAGTTTGAAGGATCCCCTAGTTAATAATTGGAGCAAGGAACAACATGTCTGAAAGAGTTTCCCTTTAAGAATAGAATAGAGATTTGGCCAAGACCAAGATCAGTTCACTTTCTAATTTTACAGTGTTTGTATTTGAATGGGCTCAATAGATATTGGCTGAATGGTCCTTCCACCAACAGCTATACCTCCAGACTTCCCTATACACATACAATATATAAGTTGGGTCTGGCTGAATGAGTATGTGTATTCAAAGTGAACAAAGGAGAAAGCTGCCAGACAGAGCTCAGCTGCAAATGGAAAGTAGCCACACATGCAACACCCCACCTAGTACCTACAGTTATCGGACATTTGTAGCATATCAATGCTGCAATATGCCATAAATGTTCAGATGGGGCAACCCCATTAACAGTGACTTTACCATCTGGATTCACTGACTGCCAAACTACTTATATAAAAAAAAGTAAGGGGATATACGTTGCTACCAGGTCAAATATCTCCAGGAGAATCAAAAAGGACAGGAAGTCCAACCATACAAATCCACCCCCCACCCCTCTCCCTGCAGTAGGTCTCAGGGTCATTTGACTACATGCAAATCCCATCAAAATTGGAACAAGCCATATACAAAAAATCTACAGTACAGTTAAATGCAACCTATTGTTATCTGTTGGAGGTAATTTCAGACTGAAAAGAAAATGGGAAACACGGCTGCCTCATGATTACTACTTTACACCACATAGGTACTCTACTGTACTTCTAAACACCTTCAGAAATATTTCTATACTATAGGGTTCATTTACATGGCTTGACTGAGCAGGAAATTATCAGGAATGAAGCTCATACAGATTAATTGTTCCTGGACAGCAGATCTCTGTTTACACAGGACAATCTTCTGCCTAGAAATAATGATTTAGGTGTCCTCATCAACAATGTTTTCAACCTATGAATGAGTATTTGAGAGATGATTGGCAGTATCTTTACACAGGCCAATTATTAGGAAATAGGGTCCATGAGAACATTTGTTCCTAATAATCAGCCCATGTACAAGGAACCTTCTAATCCAGTGAAAACTTGGTTGGGGGCAGGGGTCTGTGTGTAGTATTTGTATTATGGCCCTATGAAGCCAGCTAGTGCAGCAGATACAAACTTATGGCATATGTGATGTATGAAATAAACCTTTGCATCACTTTTCAATGTATTTCTTCTTGGATCTGGTTATTTTTTTTGACCCACAAAACATTTTAGCAAACTCTGAAAAAAATCAAACTCAACTGATAAAAAATTGTGTAAATGTTTTCATTAGTTTACACAATTTTTCATCAATGCTTGCCTCATTTTACAGAAATGAATAGAATCTATTTTATTCTAACAGATATCAGAAATAATAATTATTTTTTATTTGAAAGCGGCATTAATTCCATGGCGCTGTACACCTAAGAGGGGGTTGGAAACATATATAATATAAAACAACACAGTGAGTCCAGTGAGTATGACTTATTAACAGACTGGAACAGAGGGGGTGAGGAGGACCTTGGCCCGAAAGCCTACGATCTACAAGGCAGAGGGGAGGACACAGTAGATAAGGGTAAAAGCTGCTTGTTCGGCTGATGGTGGAAGTATACTTATTGCAGGTGGTAGGCTTTCCTGAAGAGGTGAGTTTTCAGGTTGTTTTTGAAGGTTTGGATGATGGAGGAGAGTCTGATATGCCAGGGTAGGGAGTTCTAGATTATGGAAGATGCACTAGAGAAATCTTGTAGACAACTGTATGAGAAACACAAGAGAAGAACAAAGAAGGATCGAAGATTACATGTGGGGATGTATCGGGAAAGCAAGTCCAAGATGTAACGAGGGGGCACATTGTGGACCGCTTTATATGTTGTTGTTAAGGAATGCTATTTTGCCATTTCCCAAAAAATAAAAAATAAATAATTTCCAAAAATTCTGATTAACAAATGAGATGGATCTGATTCTCTGCAATGTGAATCATTCTGAATCACAGTGAATCACTTCCACTGTCTTTAGTTGTCACGATGGAAGCAATATTTGCCCAAAAAGCTTATCATCAGAGTGCCTCAGACCACTTTTAGAGGAAAATAAGTGAGACAGCACAGAAGGAATATTAGAAATGGAGCGGGAGATAAATTAAATAAACGGATGGACCTTCCAAGAGAAGAAAGGAGAGAAAAGGTTTGTCCACAAGTTTAAGACTTAAAAATTTTAAAAATATTCAGTCTTTATGTTCTTACGCAATTTTACAATGAAAAAATAAGAGAAAAGTGTTTTTTGTGTCTGTTTGCCAATTTATGCAAAAGTAGTGACTGGAAAGAGATGCAATTAAATCAAGTTACAAAAGTGAGAAAGATCAACAAGCTGTAGAGGAGGCCATAGTTGGCCTTGTTGCCATGACAACGGAATAGCTCCAGCCTGTGATGTAGTTGAGACTTAAGCAAAGGCATTTCTGGCTCAGCTGACATTTTAAACCTTTTTGTGAGAGATCCGTCTGATTTCTCCGAAATGGAGAAGTGCCTTCTCGCCTTTGATTGATAAGAGTAACCTTGCACATTGCAATCCAGTTTTGGAGATAGGGAGCCTAAGGCCAAACCCTTTCTCAGATGTAAAGGAGCTGCAAATTATCTGTATGCGCAAATCCTCTGTGAATTAGATGAATCGAAATGAATTCAGCGTTTGAAGGTATTAGTTTGGCTGACAAAAAAAAAAAATCACATTTTTAGCATAATCAATTAAAGCCTGCTCTAAAGATATAAAGGGGGCTTTGAAAATGATCTGAGGGATTACACGTTTCCAATACTGTATGAAAACGGTTGGGGTGACGGATACAAAAACACACAATGGAAGACTTATGAAATCCTCCACGTTAATCAGAAATTTTTTTCTAGGCAGTTGGCCTGGATAAGGGAAGGAGCTCATGGCCTTAGCTCTAGGCCTCTTGTACATGAATTATATTTTTTTTTCCGTTTCGTGTTTTGTGTGTTCCGTATACGGACTGTTTACGGAACTATTCATTTCAATGGATGCGCAAAAAAAAAAACGGAAGGTACGCCATATGACTTCCATTTCCATATTTCTGTTTTTACGTTCTCTTCAAATATAGAACATTTCCTATTATTGTCCACATAATGGACAAGGATAGTACTGTTCTATCAGGGGCCAGCTGTTCCGTAAAAAATGGAATGCACACGGACGTCATCCGTATTTTTTTGCAGATCTGTTTTTTGCAGATCGCAAAATACTGAAAAAGCCATACGGTCGTGTGCAAGAGGCCTTATGGCTAGAGGATAAAGCAGAAATTCTTAAGATGGTGCCACATTTTTGGAGAAGAGATTCTTGAGTAGAAAAGGATGCTTTTCATTCCATAAATGATTCTTCATGCTTTGTCAGTGAGCTCAACGGGACTCTTGTATCAATTAAAGAACTGCAGAAAAATGGGACAAGTACATTGGAAAACATGGATTAGGATAGATGTTCCTTATAAATTAATGTACTGCACCATTCCGACACTCCACCCAAAAAATTTAATAAAATATCAATAAGCATTTTCACATTTTATTTTTATGGAGGGAAGGCTAAGCAGGTACAATGGTGTAACATGCAAGAAATAAATGGCATACACATAGTTGCGGTGTAATTATCATTCATATCAGTGGCGTAATTATTTTTCATAGAGCCCCATAGTAAAATAAGATAGGGCCCCCACCAGCTTTAAAATTAAAACAGTAGCATAAGTAGCAATAATTAAGGTATGTATAATAGCGCCATATATATGCAAAACCCACAGTATAGCAAAAAGCAACCATATTGTTATTCCCCAAAAATAAGTACAATATTCTTGCAACTGATAGATCCCCCCTCCCCCAACCTTTGGCCCCATGAGCAAGTGCTATGGCTGCTGTGGCTATAGGTATGCAAATAGGACAGCTTTCTGAAATGTATGAAATATGTGTGGCATTGACACTTTTCACAGCAAGAACTAATATTTTATAAAAAATACAATCTTCATTCTGGACCATTAATGATTGATAGATAGAACATAGATAGCTAAACAGTAGATAGAAAGATAAATAGATAGACGATAGATAGATAGATAGATAGATAGATAGATAGATAGATAGATAGGTAGATAGATAGATAGACATATATACAATAGATAGATAATAGATAAAGTTTGATAGATAGACATATAGAGTTTGATTGATAGATAGATAGATAGATAGATAGATAGATAGATAGATAGATAGACATATAGAGTTTGATAAATAGACATATATACAATAGATAAATAGATAGATAAATGATAGATAGTAGATATAATAGACAGATAGATGATAGATATATAGATAGACATATAGAGTTTGATAGATAGGCAGACAGACATATAGATAGATAGATAGATAGATAGATAGATAGATAGATAGATAATAGATACATTTACATTTAGTGCATGAATCTTGTGAAGCATTTCTCATCAAATCTATTAAGAATATTGTATTTATAAATGATTGAAATCACTCATTGTAAACCATATTTCTACAGGCCAGGCTTTCCTTCCAAAGTACCACTGCATTAAAAAAAAAGTGCCCATCCTGAACCAGAGCTATCAAAAGGCCATTCCCATCTCAGGCGGCATTGAGTGGCCTCTGCTGGGGTTACTCCTCTATCAAAGGATTGGAAATGAAGTACGTGGGTATACACTCATTTAAGGACAAGTAATTGACAAATCCAAAGACCTGCATTACTAGTGAAATGGGAAGATATTAATTATTTATAAACGATTAGCCTTTCTGTGTGTCCTGTACAAATTCTATCTTGTACTAGAAATATAACATGTCATACCAGTCAGGGGACAGGGGGCTGCAGGGATGACAGATATTATATAAGAATTGGGGGAAGGGACAGTGGAATTAATTCAGTAAAATAAAATGGGGATAAATGATAATGAATTATTATTATCTTTCTTAATGTTATTTATAATTATCCAAGCATCATGTGTATTTCCCTTCCCTCCCTACAATAAACTTTTTTTTTCATTTTGCATATTTATTTTCACCAGAATCAGATACAATTAATACATTTGACCTGTCTGCCTATGAAATATTGTTACAGGGCTAATGTTATGTAGTACGTGAGTAATAAAATCATTGAAAAGAGTTTACCAGGTGTCTAGTTTAGCATGCAGTAAGGTTGTCCTAGGGCGCAAATGTTCATACATCATATAAAATATTAAAAGGACTTAGTGAGGCAAGTACTTCTGTGAATAGTTTCTCCTGATTATTTTACTGAAGTAATGATTGATTTAAATTTTTATATGTTATATTATGTTATAGTAAACCATTATTATTATTAGTAGTAGCAGTAGTAGTAGCAGCGAAGTGAAGTAGTGAGTAGTTTTACTGGATCTGAATAGTAGCAATATATTAATGTAATTATTTTTAATATTATCAGGAATATGATCTGGATCTGACCTGTATAACAAATGCTTGTAAAATGCAATTATTTGCAAAAAAATAAATAAATATAATGTACTGTATTAATATTAGTTATTATTATTATTATTATTTTTTTTTTGTTGTTGTTAATCCTGAATTGTATAAAAATGTTATACATCATATGTTTTCTTATATGAAACAATAAAAAATGAGCATTAATAGGTATAAATGTTTTTCTGTTTTCATTTTTTTCCTGGATTTGAACTGTAAAAAGATATTTTTTATATGCTAAAATAATAACTATTATAACAGTTATAGCAAAAATATAAAACATCATAAAAATTATGTCATGTTGATAATACTGGCATGTCAAAATACATAATTTCATAATAACTAAAAGAAATGGTTATTTTTGAACATTAATACAAATATTGTTATAACTATATATCTGTAATAATACTTTTCTTATATGAAATAACAAGAAAGGGCAATAGTTATTATTATTACACTTCAGATTTGGTTAAAAAAAAATATTCTTTTTTCATTCTTTTACTGGATTTGAATTGTAATCAATCTATATTTTATATTCTAAAAGTAATAACAATAAGAAGTTATTTTAAAATGTTACAAAAAATGATATCATAAAAAATAATTTCCTAATAAATGATGATGATATTATGTGTAGTAATAATAATAACTATTTTATACCTTGTAATATATTTATCATGAAAGTATATTACTTTTTTAAATCCAGATTTTGCTAATGTAATAACAAAATCATGTTGTTCTAACAACTTGATGTACATAGAGTAGCTCTGAAAAATTAGTTGATAGGTTCAGGCTGCCAAATGGCATTGTGAAGATCTTTCTAAAAGACTTTAATGACATAAAAAGGGAATTTGGACCTGAAATGTCTGCGCTGCTTTGTATGGCGCTCACAAGAAGCAAGTGTCTGGGCTGGGAAGAGGATCCCTACCTGCTGGCCGCCAAGCTGTTGCTGGTGACAGCTCGAGAAGAGCAGAAGCTTCAGCTGCCTGGGGTTGTGACGTCTCCCTCCTGCCTTTATCGGAGAGCAGAGGCTGCTTTTGTTGACTTTCGCACAAAGCAAAGATTTCTGCTGCCTTCCAGCTTCCAAACAAAAAGGAATATTTTACCAAGATATTGATCAGCTTTTTAAAATTGACTTCACGATAATGATGAAGAAAACAAGTGCAAAATGCAGAAGTGTGTGTCAAGGATGACACATGGTGCAAAGTTTACCCTCCTGGAATTTGGATCTCCAATTTTGTGTTTACTGTCTCTGTTTATTCACAGATCACAGATGCTTAAACCAGTAAGCACTTGGAAAATAAATGTAGTAGTGCCTTGTGTCACCCCCCCCCCCCCCCCCCCATAGTACAAAACCCCAGGCCCAGGCCCCTGGGTGGCAGACGAGCCACAGGGTGGCTAGGCGCAACGAGACTGACATGGCTGTGACATCCTTTTCTGTGTATCGGGGGTACAGAACTACATGTTATCTGTTAGGATCAGTCAAGTGAGAGACACTAAGTAGTTTAAAACGAGCAGTTAACAATGGACAAGTGATAGGAACATAGCAGGTTATAGCATCACATTCATAGGGCATTGTTCACAAATCAGCCCCATTCCTGGCTCCATTCTCTCTCTCCGCAGGAAGCTTTTATGTGCTAATGAAACACATTTCATGCTCCCTTTTCAACGTGTGTGTCCTTGCAGCCTGTGCCCTGCCTGCTGGAGCCTCCTACCAGCTACACAATGTGCATGGGAAGGAGGATTTCAATGCTATTTTCTGGCCTCACCCTATCACTGCCTGGACGCGTGGGAAAAGTCGATTTTTTTTGAGTTGCAAATCATATTTTCGGAAGAAAGAGTTGAGTCTTTATAGTTTTCATTTGTAATGCTGTTTTGAATGCTGGGAAACTGTTCAAAACTCATTACTATCCAAACTCCCTAGACTGAAAGAAGCAGGGAAAGATCTGCGTAGGGTACGGCCAAATGGTCATTGGTCAGGTTTCTGCATGAAGTTTTGGAAGCCAAAATCAGGAGTGGATCATAATGGGAAAAAAGTATACAACTTCTATTCTGGTTCTGGCTTCCATGTAGAAATAACCAGATGGACAGGACACACTGTTAACTTTAGTAGAAGCAAGACGGATAATAAATATAGATTAGGTTGAATAGATAGATACTGTATATAGATAGACAGACATATAATACATATAGAATATATCAATTAGAGATAGATAGGCAGGCAGACAGATAATAAATATATACAGATTAGATAGAGATAGATAGATAGATAGATAGATAGATAATATAGATGGATTAATGGATAGATAGATAGATAGATAGATAGAATAGATTGGAGAGATGGATTAGAGAGACAAGCAGGCAGAGAGACAGATAATACATATAGCTAGATTACATAGAGATAGATAATATAGATAGATTAAAGTGATAGATGGATACATGGATCTAGATAGATAGACAACAAATTAGGTATAGTTCCCTATAGTTCTTTGTACATTAGTGTAGTGGTATCATGGCACACAATCTTGATTAGAAAAAAAAAAATAGAAAGAAAGAAGGGATAATACATAAATATATGAAAAAGAGAAATAGATAGGTTAGAAAGATAATAGACGATAGAAGACAAATGGAGATAGATAGTAGACAAATAATAGATAGTAGACAAATGATAGATAGATAGTAGACAAATGATAGATAGATAAATAGATAGAATTATGTCCACTGCAAAATCAAAAACAGACTATATAAAAGCAAGGAACTGAAAAGAGATGGGTGAGGGAGAAAACTAGAGATGAAAAAGATATAATTGTAAAATGAAAGAGAGACAGATAGACAAATAGATAGATCATAGGATGTTATTTTGTTCCAGCCTTAGGGTCTATATAGTAATAGTAGAATGTATGAGGTTTGGGAAATATACCGTATATATACCATTACATTTAGCATAAATAACTTTATAAATGTCCAATGGCCTTGACTAAAAATCTTTTCTACACTTGCACTCTTTCCCAGATCTGCCATACTGCCTGCAGAGACAATATCGGCACAGTCTAATTCTCTCAGAGTTTCTCTACATTGTACATGATACATTTCCCTTGTATTTATTTTTTCATTTATAGGATCCCACCTGCCAAAATACAATTCTACATCTATTGCAGTGGGTGCTTGGATCTAGATGGGTTTTAACAGAAAATTAAAACTTTAAATGTACTTTTTTGGGGCTTGACAATGTATTCATGACTGCTGCCTCCCGAGCTGCCTATGTGTCAGTTGTATAAAATAGGCTCTAGTCACACTGGTGTCATGCGTTTCATTTATAAAGGAGCCATGAACGCTATGGCCAAGCTGTTAAAAGTAAAGAAATAACTGAAACCCAAGATCAATCAGGTGCATCAGAATTTGTCAGTATTGTTTGAAATCAGTGTCAGTGTCAAGACTTAATATATCTAGAACTCTCCTCACCTCCCTGGTATAAGATATAGAGACCATCTGCTTGATATCACAGCAATTGTCATAAATACTAATCTGTATATGAATATAATTGCCCTTTATATCTCATGCGTCATTCAAACTAATAAATAAAAATCCAGAAAGAAATGGCAATACGATTTTAATAGAGATTGTTAAAACCTGACTGGGACAAGTCAGAATACATAGTCATAAATAAAGTGTACAGAAACCATAAATTAAGCCTTTTCAAGCATTTTACTTAAAAAAAAAACATTAAACTTTTTTGTGAATTACAACAATATTTCCTTTTTTACATAAAGAATTTTACAGACTTTTGGTCCTTTGTAGAAACTACACAGCATATAAGGATCCACCACATTCACAAAAAAGAAACCCCCTGCAACAAAGTGGGAACACAAAATGTATTCAAACATAGTAGGACAAACCTGACAGCTAAAGGGGGTAAAAACAAACTGTACAGCCGAAGGAAAGGGGTAGGGAACACATACTATTGTAGTACATAGATTTATACAGTCACTGTAAGCAAGTCCATTATGCCTGTTGTCTAGAATTAGGAAGAGTTCATTATGGGTCTGGAATACACACCTTGATAGTATGAGGTGTCACTTGAAATGGGTGAAGACTCTAAGCCAGTTTTGTTCGTTACTGTGCTCATTGCTAAACTACCTGCCATGGGGGAACCATATCCTGAATAATGCATCACCTGTTCATAGGCTTTCAAGTCCATTTTATGGTGGTGGTGACTGTGGTGATGGTGGTGGTGGTGATGTTGCTGTTCAGAGGACATTAGGTTGTTGATGGAGAAAGGGTGGTTGAAAGAATAGTGATGTTCTGGTTTGAGGTGGGATTGGGCATCATGGGACAGCACAGAGTGGTGTTGTGAGAGCAAGTGTTGGGCTTGGGAGACAGGAGAAGCAGTATGATCTGGGCTCAAACCTTGATTTGACTTCATGTCTACAAGGGTCCTCTTCTGTTCCTGGCATGGGGATGAACTGGAATGTGGAGACTCGTTGCCCCCAGAACTTTCTGAGCTGCTGTTGGCAGCAGAACCTACACTGGATGACCCTTCAGAGAGTTTCTTACCGCTGCCATCCCTGGGGGTGTGCTTTTTGTCGCACTTGAAGCGCTTCTGGCGTCTCAGATAGCAACCATTCTCAAACATGTTACCAGAGTCCGGATGGAGAGTCCAAAAGGAACCTTTGCCAGGTTTATCTGGAGACCTTGGTACTTTGAGAAAACAGTCATTAAATGACAAAGAGTGGCGGATTGAGTTCTGCCAACGCTGCTGGTTCTGTCTGTAAAAGGGAAATAGGTCCATGATCCACTGGTAGATCTCACTCAAGGTGAGCATCTTGTTAGGAGACTGCTGGATGGCCATAGTAATAAGGGATATGTAAGAATATGGAGGTTTGGCATGAGTGTAGCTCCGTCGGTAAGTTTTAGGATCCCTGGATCTGTTAATATTGGATTGTCCATATATAGGGCTCATGGAATTGATGTTGGTATAGGGTGCCAGCGCATTCATGGATGTTGCCTGGGCACTCATGGGGCTCATGCTAGGACTCAGGTGAGTAGCCATACTTGCTACACCGGAGCCCATTCCACCCATAGCACCAGTGCCAGGAGACATGCCAGTGAGAGAAGGGCTCATTCCAGTGTTCACGTAGGACATGTTCATGGAACTTGCTGTCATGTTAGCCGTGCTGCTCATTGCAGACATACTCATGTAAGTGTTCATGGTGTTCATGCTTAATCCAGCATTCATGTTACCTACTGAGGAGTACGCCTGAAAAATTAAAGGGGCACAGTTACTATTTAGAATGAAATTGGGATAGTGAATAGAGCTACAAATACCATATACAACTTCACTGTAATATATTATACATATAAAGTATTCTGCTAAAATAGGAGTGAATACTGATCGTTCTCTTCTTCAAAGGTGAACCAACCTAAATGGGTAAAAAAAAACTCATACCTAACATCTACCATAATGGTTAAACAATTCTTAATTTATCATTGGAAACTGCAAGTCTGACAGATAATGACTTTATGTTTCCAATTCCACTACTATTACAATCCATTTACTGCTTTCAAAATTGTAAATTTAATAGCCGAAGACAACTCGTGAAGGACACCTTGTATTGCCCCAACACGAAAGACAAAATTAATCCAAGGAACCCTAGAAGGGAACCCAAGTGCTGCTCAGTATTCTGAGTGGTGACCTACTTCTTGATAATCAGATGAAAATGTCATTTAGGTTGATTCTCCTGAAAGTTTGATTAGTTGTTATATTTACAAGAACTTTTTTTACTCTCTCTCCCCCCAGTCATCCCCCCCACCCCACCCCATGCCAAACATAACGTTGTTGGGATAGTGTGTGGCTCAGTCATCGAAGAGGATTTGGAGGCGCCACAAGTCAATATTTGATCACAAAGTTAATATTATCCCAAGGCTAACAGTGTGCTATAAAGAGAGAGAATGACAGAAAGTGAAGAGAAAGAGCTGCTTACCTCTGGTTCTGTGTAGTAGCTGCTCCAGTCTGAATGTTCATGTCCTTCCATTTTCACAGCTCCTAGCATACTGGAAGCTGAGTGCAAGGCAGTTTAAAATTTAACAGCAGCAACCAACAACAGTGATAGCAACAAAAAGAGAGAGGGAGCGAGAGGAACCCTCCCTCCCAAGCACTCCCTCTCCCTCTCTGAACTAGGAGGGGGAAGGAGAGAGCTGCAGCTTGGGTTGTGCCACTGCTGCTGCAGATATGAAGTGTGGCTCCTGGGCTGGAGATTGAAGGGAGGACAGCAGCTCAGGCTTGTGTAGTAAGTAGTAGGGAGAATGGCAGCTCCTATCCTTCAAACAGTGGTGGCGGTGATGATGATGATGATAACAGTGCTGTGGTGACGTTGCTGCTGCTGGGTGATATAGCTTGCAGCTCTAGAGGAGCCTCCAATCCCAAAGTTCTCAGCAGACCATTTGAATAATCAGCTCACACCTAGGCGTGAGACTCTTCCTTGGCCCCCCTATTGTACACCTGCCTTACACTCAAAAGAAATGCAATTTGAATAGATTCATTAAGCTTTAATCTGATTGTCCAGTGCGAAGGGGAGGAAGGAGGAATTTAACACTAGGACACTGTTATGTCTGCCCTGGATTCATTATATTCATTCCTTTTTATTCTACAATTATTTTTAAACAATATGTACTAGTTCACATTTCTACAAAGGAAATCAGTGCACCCATACACTATGCTACATGTCCACAAAGAAGTCAGCGCACCCATACACTATACTACATACATTAATACTACATGTATACAATGATATCAGCGCACCCATACACTATACTACATACATTAATACTACATGTATACAATGATATCAGTGCACCCATACACTATACTACATACATTAATACTACATGTATACAATGATATCAGTGCACCCATACACTATGCTACATGTCCACAAAGAAGTCAGCGCACCCATACACTATACTACATACATTAATACTACATGTATACAATGATATCAGCGCACCCATACACTATACTACATACATTAATACTACATGTATACAATGATATCAGTGCACCCATACACTATACTACATACATTAATACTACATGTATACAATGATATCAGTGCACCCATACACTATGCTACATGTCCACAAAGAAGTCAGCGCACCCATACACTATACTACATACATTAATACTGCATGTATACAATGATATCAGTGCACCCATACACTATACTACATGTCCACAAATAAGTCAGTGCACCCATACACTATACTACATGTCCACAATGATATCAGTGCACCCATACAATATACTACATACATTAATACTACATGTATAAAATGATATCAGTGCACCCATGCACTATACTACATGTACAGAACAATATCAGTGCATCCTTACACTACACTGCATGTACAGAATGATATCAGTGCAGCCATACAATATACTACATGCACCAATACTACATGTATACAATGATATCAGTGCACCCATACACTATACTACATGTCCACAAATAAGTCAGTGCACCCATACACTATACTACATGTCCACAATGATATCAGTGCACCCATACAATATACTACATACATTAATACTACATGTATACAATGATATCAGTGCACCCATGCACTATACTACATGTACAGAACAATATCAGTGCATCCTTACACTACACTGCATGTACAGAATGATATCAGTGCAGCCATACAATATACTACATGCACCAATACTACATGTATACAATGATATCAGTGCAGCCATACAATATACTACATGCACCAATACTACATGTATACAATGATATCAGTGCACCCATACACAGTACTACATAGAAAAAGAGCAGATCTGCACATGGAATCAAGTAAATCCAGAAACATATTCTACATTCAAAATATATGCACACATGAAAAGGAGTGAATATAAACACTATACTAAATACATAAAAAATACACTGCACGCACTCATGGAAATGGATGCAAGTGTGGACATTACACTGATAATACAAACACACAGATATCAGTGTGCTCGTGTATACAGTACATACAAAGTAGGACATAGATGGTAATTAAATATATAAAAACATAGTACATGCATGCATACTATACAATACACACATACATACATATATACATTAACAATACATGGATAGAAAATGGATATAAACAGGAATGTCATCACACACACATATATGCTGTATATATATATATATATATATATATATATATATCTTTTACATGAAGATACCATTATGACAATCACACACACATATATGCTGTATATATATATATATTACATGAAGATACCATTATGACAAGACAGAAAGAAAATATATCTTATAGATATGATAATAATGTATAAGAAAACAAACTGTGTATTTTGCAATAAAGAACAATACATAATACATGAATAATATTTAAAAATGTCAGATTCTCAAAAAAAAATTAAATAGAAAAGTATTTTATATATATATACACACACACACACACACAAGTTTACTCTTTTAAATCCGTTTTATTGGTTTTAGTTGCTTACAGTAAATAAAAGTGCAAAAAATGGTACATAATAGAATAAACAAAAACAATAGTATTAACAAAATGATCAAAAATAAACAAAAAAAACCACTTTCTTAAAACACACACACACACATACACACACTCCCCCTCTCTCTCATCATTAGGGCGATAAAACTTTCTCAAAATGTAATCTAGATCTGTTTTTTACAGCTTCAAACGTATCTCCCTACATAACCATATTGATTCAAAAATTTCATCAATCTCAATTCCTCACCTTTCCAGTTATGTGCGATATGAAGTATAGCTGCTCACACTGTATTTTCTCTCAATTAATATATATTCCAAATGAATACCCCTTCCATCCTCTCACCATGGAGGAATATTGTAGGCGATGTTTTAATTTCTTCCATCATTCATTTTACAATTCTTTTCCAAAAATTCTTCACTATATCACATTCCCACCACATATCCAAAAACCGTGCCAACCATTCCACAATCCCTATGATACTTGTAATTCCTTTTCCCACAAACTGTATCAATTCTATGTGGTGTCAGGTAAGTTCTGCGTTCCTTGCAGTGACGCTTGCCTATCCCCTCTGCTTAATTCTGCAGCCCCCTTATACTATTTTTCCAAAGCAAATTCAGTCCATAGATCATTTCAACATAAATTAATCTCCTTGATTTCATCTAACCCAAAATATATTATTAAGATTGAAGCCTTTCTCATAGATGAGTAGAAATAAAACACAAAAAAAGAAATGCAATCAGCTCACCGTCTTTGCCAGTCCTTGGGGCACGGATTCTTAGGAGAAGCAAATCCACATGTAGAAACAAAGTAGCGGGTCCAGCTCTCGGGTTTGGGATAAAACGATAGATGTCATGAATAAGGACTGAGTACAGTCCGAAATGCGTTGACTGGTGTGGGGAGATGTCCTCCTGTGCACCTTTTTTTTTTTTTTTTAGATATTTAAAATAAAAAATCTATGGTTTTATCAAAGACCCAACTGCTGGATCCACTACTTTGTTTCAGTAGAAATAAAACCTTCCAATTTGTCTATGTCTAGTTGTTTCGCCTTGGACTATGGAAAGAAACTTAGTATTTGCCTTAATCTCAAAATATCTTCTCCAGTGATTTATTTATTTTATATACTAAATTATTATTATTATGAATTGTACCATTATTAAAAAAAAAAATTACTTCCCCTTCTGTTTCCACCATTGGAAGCCAATCACTTCGAGACCTGGCGCAAATAAAACAAAAACAAACCTATCGGATAATTTATATATTTTTTTAATAACCTCTTTCCAAATTTCCAAAGAATCTTTTAAAATCTATTTATTTCCCTGATCCCATCACCAGCACAGATCCATGACAGACGAGACCGGCTATAGTTACACCCAGCAATTCATTTTCCAAATCTACCCACAAGGTCTCTCTATCCCCGGCTGTAGCTTTCAACATTTCTACTATTCCGGCCACTTAAAAATACTTACTCAGGTTTGAAACAGAAACCCCCCCCTTCTTTTTTTTGAGAAGGGAATACTCTTCGCGACTCCAGGTTTTCCATAAAGCCCCACAAAACACATAACTGTCCTCTGAAGATCGGCCATATCACTCTTCTTTCTCCGAATACGCAGACACTAGAAAATACAATCAACTAGGAGAAAATTATTTTAATAACGTTACTTTTCCCCAAAAATGATATATATTTTTTGACGTCCAAATATTTTTTTGTCATTCTTTACACTTTTATGATATCGTTATGGTAAAGGTATAGCTTTATATAAATCAGACCAATTTTTCGTTCACTTAATACCCAGATATTGCATATAAATCGTCTTCTATATCAAAGCCAAAGTTTAGATCAGTCCGATCTCCCTACTCTTTTTGTTCCCGATAACATGGGGAAGGAATTCTATTCGTCACCGGAGAGGTAGTCAGTCATCCGAAACGGGCAGCAGGTAATAAGTGCGGAATATTGGGCAAATTCAAATAGCGCTCGTGTTCTGGAGTGACAGTTGTATAATTGCGAAAAAGCAAAATCCAGTCTCCGCTCATCCGATTTTTTTTCCTCGACCAGGACGAATCTCTATTCTTTTTCGAAAAGTAAAAATAAAATAAAATAATCTCAGTAGAGCAGCCCCATCCCTCTAGGTTTGGGACTGCATAATCCAAGGTAGCGGCGGCTGCGCTCTCTATCATCCTGAAGTCCAGCAGAACCATCCCAATAAATCATCAGCAATTAAAGAGGAGCTCCATGACAGGGGTGCACTGGTGGTGAGGGATCCGGCAGCTCCATCCCCGCTGCTGCCTTCCCCAGCTCTAGGCAGGCGAGCACTGCTGCCTGCTGCAACATATATTTATTCTACAGGAGACGTTTGCTGTGTGAGATATTAAACAAAGTAAAGTTTATTTAACGTGTTTGATCATCACAGATTTAGCAGATCGTCTCAGCGATGGTCAATAAATTGGGCCTTAGGAAAACAAGGGAATTCTCAGCTAGAATGGAGCCGCGAGTTTGGTTTGTACAGTCCTGTACACAGTGCTAGTCATATAGATAGAAGGGATTATAGCTAAATATTTGTGTCTCTCTATTTATAGGCATCCACATACATGTAAAATACACACTCGTGAGCGCTCAGCGTGGGTGACACTGCGATCTGCTGGTCCAGGAACCAGAAGGGAGCAATTATTAATAAGCTGATGATTAGTCATATGATAGAATGGGCTATTTTCATGGGGAATGTATCAGAAACCATGTTGTTGAAGACCGTTGCTGCCCTGGTAAATGACAGAGCATAGGCTGTTGGCTTTATGAGACTGCCGAGTCAAATCTACACAATTATAAATACTATACACATATATAATATATATACATACTATATATAATATATATCAGTCACAGGGTGTGGGAGGTTGGAGGCAGCTGCGGAGGTAAAACTGTGCAATGGATTCATTTGCAGATCGCACAGGTACATGGGAATTATTAGGAGGAGAGCTCCCCCTATTGGTATCTTATATGTACTGCTGCCTATAATTTTATTAAAACTGGTGTTTCTGTGTTTGTGGTGGACACGGCTTGCCCCCTCCCGCCCAAACTTCACTCACTTTTGGTGAGGGTGTTGGAAAGAGGGAAAAAAGAAGAAGATTTTTAGCAAAAAAAATGGTGACTTTTCGACACCAACAAACTGGCATATAACACTGATTCACTCCCCCACAGCCTTCTCAGTAAAAATGCCACTTTTTTATGAGTGATTTTTTTGCAGCCAAAGAAACCCAGTAGCCAGATGTTATCTGTAAGGCAATAGGAGCTTCTGAAATGCAAACAGTGCCTTGTTTCCTTCATTTGTCTTATGTATATAGGTTCATGGCGTTGTTCTTCCGTAGTGCAGTATGCTTTAGGTATGGCGTCTTTTTCAGCCATAAATTGTTTACGTTTTGTCAGTTCTGTAATCTGGTGGTACCGGTTTCGTCACTGGATGTCTTCTTGAGCTGGATAGAGAAACATTGCATCGTCTGTGTCCAGCTCTGCCCCGGCACAAATGACATAGGTGAACAGAAATGTCTTATTTTTCTCATACCGAATTGCTGTGACAAGTTCATGAAATAGTGTATAGGTACTGGCTGCTATTGGGGGACCGTTGAGCTGGCCGTACGTACAGAAGAGCTATGTTGAAGGGACAGTGTCACCTATCATTTTTCAGCCAGTTAAAACAATATAGCGACTTTATTTTTTATTTTTTATTTGCTTTTGTTTTCTGATTATATAATGTTTTTATTCTCTTTCCTGAACATGATTATGGGGAGCTGCAATCTTGCCGTAGACACAGTGGACAGTGGCGGCACTTCTATAGGAAAGTTTATTTGGCATGCTCTGTGACCTGTGCAGAGGGCAGGAAGGAGTAGATAAGCTGTGATATCACCTACTGTGAATGGTGGATCCTGTGTTATCTATAGTGATGAGCGGCAGGGGCTTTATTAGAATTTGCGATATTTCACTAATATGTGGGCGAATATTCATCATATATTTGTGAATTCGCGAATTCGAGATTATTTTCTTGATAGCAAAAAATTGGCAATGTAATATTCGCGTAATGCGTGCAAAATACAGGCGTGGGTCACTTTTGCTACATTTTTCAAGCTGCTAGAAGTTTCCTGAGACTGGGGAAAATGGTTGGCATGGCAGAACATTACAATAGCTTTATATGCAGATAGAGTGCTCCAATATATTCACGATTGCGCTAATAGAGTGAATATTTTGGCGCAATATGTGAAACTTCACCTTTTAGCAGGTCTGCATGTATGTATGGACACCATAACCTATCACACTACCTAACACCCTGCACTGGAACTTATCAGTTACACTATATCAGGATATAACCTACACTAACTATCTCCCACTAACTATCTGTATTATATATATAAGCTATCTAACTATCTATCTAATGTAATGAGTGGAAAGCACAGAGCACAGCAATGTCACTGCTCTCTCTCTCAGAACTCCAAAAAACTATAGAACATGGCTGCTGGGGAGGTTCTTATATAGTAAGGGGTAAGCAACTTTCCTATTGGTTGCTAGGGATGTTGCTAAGCTCAGACAAAGATATTGCAGCCTTCTCATTGGCCCACAAGCAAGAAGGGAGGTTACTGATGAAAAAAAATCTAGAATATTCAAAATTACGAAAATATATCACTATATTCTAAATATTCGTGAATTCTCGATTTTCACAATTAATATTCGCGCCCAACACTAGTTATCTATATATAGAGGTGATAACTGCAGTAAACTGATCTGAACAGACCAAGAAGTGCTGCCTATTTTTAGGCCTAATGGCCAAGGCGAAAGATTTTAGATTTTTTTTTATATATATATATAGATAGTGGCATGTAAAATTAAAAATAACATCCCCAAAAATTCTTTAAAATATGGTTAACATAAAAACTTCTGTTCTGATAACAGATTCCCTTTCATTCACTATTCAAGGGGTAGTGAGAACAAGAAGCAATGCCACCCTTGGCCATGGGCTCTGCCTGATACTGCAGCTCAGCCCCATTTGAAAACATTAGATTTTTAGGCAACACTGACCAACAGATTAGAAGAAATTGTCTTTCATGAGCCTGCTAAGGAATCGGTTAATACAGAATTATTATTTAAATTTATTAATTAATTAATTAATTAATTAAAACTGCGATTAACTCCATACATATATCCCATGTACATTCCATTTTTTAAACGGGTCATACTAAACTGAAGAAGAAGCCAGTATTAGCTTGTGCAATGATAAAAAAACTCAATGGGTTCTTTTATTATATACTATTAGTTTATTATATGATTATTTATTTAGTTTTTCACACATTTTGATACATTTTTATTGCTATTCTTCATATGAACAAAACATCAATCGTAATATCTACCACTGGAGAAGAAATGTGAAGTGGCTCTTTTTTTTTTGTTTGAGATTGAAAACAAAACTGTTTCTTATTGATTCTATAAGAAACAGTTTTCTCAATTTTATAAAAGTAAAAAAAAAAGAGACACTTCACATTTTTTTCCCCAATGATCTCATAATCTATTCTTTTCAAGCCTGACACAGAACAAATATAAAGTCATAGGAAAACATGTGTTAATGTAAGATATGGCCCATCTCCAGACAGCTTCTTTCAAGGAAGATAAATTGAGCATCTTCAAATCAAGCGACATTTAGGAATCTTTGTATGTTAATGTGCCATAAACCACTGCCTCTTTGTGCGTTTCCTTTTTAAGGTTAATGTGGGTTTTCAGGTGCTTAACTCCCCCGCTACAGAATTATAAAAAGGAAAACTGCTGCTGGAAAAATATTCAGTGATGGGTTTTTATTTTATATTTTTATTTTTTATCACATCCAGCAGCGGAGTACACTATGACTATCTATAACTATAGTACCACCCCTGCTTTCCGTTAATATCTGTGCATTAACCCATGGAAAAATAAATCAGAAATTGTTGACTGGTGAACTTTGGACATGATTTTTTTTAAATTAACCTCAAGAGCATATTTCTATGATTACCTCAATTTAAAGTTCCATGCCCACAGCAGGACCTATACAGAGATCCGATCTGGAGTCTGATCTGAATACATTCATGAATGAGGAAAAAAAATTATGGTAAAGTATGGTCCCATAGAAGGTTATGGGTGCCAGATTACGGATCCTATAATATGGCAGTGTACATGAAGCATTACCCTCTAAGTACATAGAAAATTTGGGCCTAAAGGTATATACACATCTAAATAATGCCACATAGATTTGAGTTGATTTTACTTGTCAAAATCCATGTAAAATTCACATAACATCTGTTTCCCATTCAATTGGAAATTGCATATGTGTATACAGTCCTGATCAAAAGTTTAAGACCACTTGAAAAAATGGCAAAAAATCCTATTTAGCATGGCTGGATCTTAACAAGGTTCCAAGTAGAGCTTCGACATGCAACAAGAAGAAATGAGAGTGAGACAAAACATTTTTTGAGCATTCAATTTAATGAAAACAACGAATAAACTGAAACAGGCTGTTTTTCAGTTTAGGACCACACCTCCAAAAAAAACGAAACTTCCCCAAAACAGAAATACAACTTCCAAACACAAACTCAGTAATGAGTAGCTCCGCCGTTATTGTTTATCACTTCAAAAATTTGTTTCGGCATGCTTGATGCAAGCGTTTCCATGAGGTGAGTGGGAACATTTCTCCAAGTGGTGAAGACGGCCGCACGAAGGCCATCTACTGTCTGGAACTGTTGTCAATTTTTGTAAACCTCCCTTGCCATCAATCCCCAAAGGTTCTCAATTGGATTTAGATTAGGGGAACACGCAGGATGGGCCAAAAGAGTGATGTTATTCTCCTGGAAGAAGTCCCTTGTCCTGCGGGCATTGTGTACTGTAGCGTTGTCCTGTTGAAAAACCCAGTTGTTACCACACAGATGAGGGCCCTCAGTCATGAGGAATGCTCTCTGCAACATCTGGACATAGCCAGCGGCCATTTGACGCCCCTACACTTCCTAAAGCTCCATTGTTCCACTGAAGGAAAAAGCACCCCAGACCATTATGGCGCCCCCTCGGCTGTGGCGCGTAGAAAACATCTCAGGTGGGATCTGCTTGTCATGCCAGTAACGTTGGAAACCATCAGGACCATCGAGGTTCAATTTTTTCTCATCAGAGAATAAAACTTTCTTCCACCTTTGAATGTCACATGTTTGGTGCTCTCTTGCAAAGTCCAAACGAGCAGTTCTGTGGTGTTTAAGGAGACGAGGTCTTTGAAGACGTTTTTTGTTTTTGAAGTCTCAGATGCCGTCTGATGGTTATGGGGCTGCAGTCAGCACCAGTAAGGGCCTTAATTTGGATTGAGGATCGTCCAGTGTCTTGACGGACAGCCAATTGGATCCTCCGCTCAGTGCTGATGACATTTTCTGGGGTCTTCCACTTGACCTTTTTGTTCCATAACCTTCAGGATCATTTAAGAAATTCCAAATGACTGTCTTACTGCGTCCCACCTCAGCAGCGATGGCGCGCTGTGAGAGACCCTGCTTATGCAGTTCAACAACCCGACCACGTTCAAAAAGGGAGAGTTTTTTTGCCTTTGCCATCACAACGTGTGACTACCTGGCAGAAAAGGACAATGAATCCACATCTTTGCACAGATTTAGCCTTTTAAAGGAATGTGGTCCTAAAATTTGGATCAGCTGAAAAACAGCCTGTTTCAGTTTAATCGCTATTTTCAATTAATTGAATGCTCAAAAAATGTTTTGTCTCGCTCTCATTTCTTCTTGTTGCATGTTGAAGCTCTACTTGGAACCTTGTTAAGATCCAACAATGTAAAATAAGATTTTTTGCCATTTTTCAAGTGGTCTTAAACTTTTGATCATGACTGTATATGGCTATTAGAGATGAGAGAATTTTTCAAAAGTTTGATTCGGCTGATTCACCGAATTTTACAAAAAAGATTTGCTTTGTGACGAATTACTTTGTCACGAAGCGCATTTTTTTTGTAGTAGTGGGTGCAATGACAGGGAGCTGCACCGTCATTGTACCACTCAGATGCCGCATTCATTGCGGCATCTGAGTGTAAAAGCAGTCTGACATTAACATAAAAAAAATTAAACCAAACTTACCCGTCCATTTGCTCGCAACGGGCTAGCCACCGCCATCTTGCTTGAAGATCTGGCATCATACATCACCACGCACGGGATTTCGGCCAAGATCTTCAATCAAGGTGTCGGCTCATCGCGAGCAAATGGAGGAGGAAAGAATAATTTTTTTTGTTTTTATACTATTTCAGGTTAAATCGATTCACTTATACGAAGAATGTGGAAATTAGGCTTCGAGGCGAATCAAATTTATCCTGAAATTCGGATCGAATTCGACTTTGTGGGATTCGATTCGCTGATCTATAATGGCTATACAGCTTTTGTAGAATTTCAAATCTACGTCAAGGAGTCACATTTTACTTCTTGATGCAGTTTCCATTACATATACCCTGTAACTATGTAGTTAATACTCAGGTCTGTAAGCCAACCTATGGTCCTACTGTGTTGAGCCTGAGGAAGGCAAAAACACAAATGAGGTGGATGCCAATTGTGCCTTTTTGGGGGATAAAATCTCCAAATGTAACAAAGTGAAGAAATCCACAGATCGACATCTCATCTCTAGAAATGTAATACCCACAGCTTACTTCCAAGAACGGCATCCAGGCCCAGTATGAATTACCAAGACAACATCCTGTGGCAGAGAGTTCTATAGTCACTGCTCTTACAGTAAAGAACCCTGGAACTTGTATATGTTGATTGCTTTTGAAGTTGTGCTGAATAAAACATTCATCATAATTGATGTCATAAATATATTGTACAAATTGTTTTTTTAAAAATCATCTTTTTTTTCTTACTTATTTGTTCTGCTTTACATACATTTAGTTTTTATATTTATATCTCATAAAAGGATCTTAACTTGTGATCTTTATTTTTTGAGTATACTGCAGGACATATGCACACCTGGCCATTCAAATGAATGATGTAATATCCAGTGGAGTATTCAATGTAACTGATTTTGGAGTTGATGTTATTGACTGGATCTGATGTGCAGGTTGAAATCGTGAGGGGTGGGGTTGAGCTCTGGGACTCTTATGAGGGATATTATGACTTTCATGGTAGCATTGCAAATGGTATGAGAGACCTTCTGACGCTCATGGGGTCCTCGTGACTGGCATAGGGGTATTGAGGATGTCTTTAAGGAACCATTTTGGCTGTGACGGTGGACAGTCTGTGTCAATGAGGGGTACATGGTAGAAAATCAATAAACTAAAGATGTCTGCTTGGCAAGCTCTGCAGAGGCACCTCATTACTAGAAGAAGTCTTCTTGCTGGTCTTGGCCAGATGAAAAATATGGAGAAAGCAAATTACTACAATCTGAGAAGATGTCAACTGTGAGTCAATGGATTTCTTCTTTGTTTAGGCTATGTTCACATTCACAAAAGTTCCTGGCACACATGCTGAACATATCCATTCAGCTAACAGATGCCAAAAGAATGTCCTTTTTCAACTGTACAGAAAAGCATACTCTACTGGGCTTTTCTATTCATATTTTTCCCACAGAGGGAAAAAGGCTCAAATGTGGTTGAACAGAAGCTAATTCTCCCTCTGGATGCAAAACATGCTATATGTTTTCACATGGAGGTAAATTATCTGGTGGTGGGGCTAAAGCAGGACATATGCTTATGGGAAAAATCTTTGTACTACTACTCCTCTCATTCTGCTGGATGATGTAGGTGAAAGAAGTATATATAGCATTCAACCCAACTGACAAGACAAATATCATTGTTTTACAGCACCACATATAATAGAAATCTATATGAGGGAGAATACTCCTAATGTGCTCTATATGACGGACTCGGCAAGAACACCTGTCGTGAAAGGCACAGATCTCTATGGATAATGCATGGACTGTTATAAAGCTGTATGCAGAAAAATAGAACAGGTGGAGCGGATATTGATTTTTGTAGATACCATTTTCTGTCATAACAGGTGTTCTTAATTCACTATAAAATGTACAAACCCACATGGGGATAGTCAATGGCGCAAAATAGAGTTTGACTTAAATCCATTGCAGCTATTGAATGATGTTTATATAGTATTCATAAATCAGTTCTTTAATGGATGGATGGATAGATAGATAGATAGATAGATAGATAGATAGATAGATAGATAGATAGATAGATGATATATAGATAGATAGATAGATGATATATAGATAGATAGATAGATAGATAGATAGATAGATAGATAGACAGATGATAGATAGATAGACAGATCATAGATAGATAGATAGATAGATAGATAGATAGATGATAGATAGATAGATAGATAGATAGACAGATGATAGATAGATAGATAGATAGATAGATAGATAGATAGATAGATAGATGAATAGACTGTGCCAGCAGTGCAACCAGGAGGCCGTGGAGGATGAGGCTCATTTTCTGCTGCGGTGCCCCAAATACTCAGCAGTGAGGGAGACTCACTTCAGGAGACTGTCTGATCTCTGCCAATACTTCACCTCCATGGGGGAGGAAGAGAGACTCCCCATACTGCTGGGGGAAGAGGAGAACACAGAGGCCACAGCAGCACAATATATTACTGCTTGCGATAGACTGAGAGAAGCCTGATATATACCATGGACTCCTTTATCCCCACCCTGGATGTGTCCCCACCCCCCAACCCTACCCAATTATTTCCCACTTGCTTTGGCAATGCTAAAATGCGATTAGTCCTGGAAATAAAGCTTATTTGATTTGATAGATAGATAGATAGATAGATAGATAGATAGATAGATAGATAGAGAAAAGTTATTGGGAGGACACAAAGAAAAATACAAGAAAAAACTGGAAAGGAATATGAAAGAGATCTGCTATTCTATGTTTTTCACCATTATGAAACCAATATACCTAAAGACACATACCGGTATATGATATTGTGAACAGCAAAGAAAGCCTTGTTAAAGGGATTTTTCTACTTTTTGTTTACTGAAGTGATTACCTATCCTTTGTAGGGTGGGGGTCCGATCAGCTGTTTGAGCTATGAGCGCTGCGGCCTTCTTAAAGCTTACCCTAGGCCAGTGGTGGTGACCCTATGGCACGGGTGCCAGAGGTGGCACTTAGCGCCCTCTCCGTGGGCACCCACACCCTGGAAAAAGTCTATGGTGTACCAATATGCCTTAGACTTTTCCTGCCAGGGCACATTTAATGTAGGCTGACAATTATAACTAAATGATAAAGTACATGAAAGATATACTATATTGGATTGTAGTGTTCAGGTTAAATTGCCATGTTGGCACTTTGCAATAAATATGTGGGTTTTGGTTTACAGTTTGGGCACTCGATCTGTAAAAGGTTCACCATCACTTCCCTAGGAGGCCATTGACATCACGTTCATTGGTCACCTGACCTAAACGTGGCTCTGTCCCATTTAAGAGAATGGGGCTGAGCTACAATACCAAGCACAGACGCTATACAATATATGACGCTGAGCTTGGTAAGCTGTGAGGAGACAGAGGCGCTCACTGGATCACCGTGGTCTCCCTAAAAAGCTGATCGGCTGGGCTCTTGGGTAGGTCATCAGTATAAAAATGTCACAAAACCCCTTTAAATGGGTGGTTGGATGAGAAGCTACCAATAGATTATCTTATGAAGCTTTTGAATAAGTTGTTATTAATGAAAGATAATATAAAGCAGGAATCAGGTATGTGTCACCGCAGCCAAGGGAGGGGGTCAGGAAGGGTTTGGTAAAAATTTACATGGTCCAAAACCTGATATAACTCAGACACATATATACAGAGCAAAAAAGCAATATACCATTTACATTTTCACTTAAAGGGAGTCTGTCAGCACATTTACCCCTTTTCAACAGTTCCCATAGCGCTGTAGCCGCAACACAGATGATTAAAACGGTACCTTTATATGCTTTTGTGAACTTGTAAAACTGCCAAAAATGAACTTTGATGCATATGTAAATGAGGGCTCGCAAGTGCCCAGGGCGGCGTCCACCGTGTTGGTGCCCAGGCAGCTCTGCCTCTTCGGCTCTTATCCCCGCCCAGCCTCTTCCTCTGTCCGCCCATCTGTTCTCTCTCCCTCTCAGCGAGATCCTGCGCCTACGCGCTGACTTCCTTGGTCAGGGCATGCGCATAAGCTTCTGCGATGCCGTGCCAGCAATGGGCATCATAGTGCGCATGCCCTGGCCAAGGAAGTCATCACGCGGGCGCGGGATCTCGCTGAGGGGGAGAGAAAACAGATGGGCGGACAGAGGAACAGGCTGGGCGGGGATAAGAGCCGAAGAGGCAGAGCTGCCTGGGCACCAACACGGTGGACGCCGCCCTGGGCACTTGCGAGCCCTCATTTACATATGCATCAAAGTTCATTTTTGGCAGTTTTACAAGTTCACAAAAGCATATAAAGGTACCGTTTTAATCATCTGTGTTGCGGCTACAGCCCTATGGGAACTGTTGAAAAGGGGTAAATGTGCTGACAGACTCCCTTTAAAGAGAGGCAGAAATCATGAAGCTAAAGCCGAAGTAGCCTGGGTCTGGTCATTCTAGAACTAGGTGAAGGTTTCATTGATGAGTCAAAAGATAAAAGTGACATAAAAATGAGACACCTCCTATGAGTCTGCACTATTATGGTATATGCACGTCATACAATGACCCCACTCTGGACCCCTCTATATGCACCACAGAGGTTCCCACTCTGGAGGACTTGCACATGGATCCCCATTTATCTATTGACCACCTTGTTATACTACATTTGTCTGGTTCACTGTGGCTTCTTTTAGCAAATCATTCGTTTTCCAGGGGTGCCAGGAGCGAGAACTGCATAAGCTTCAGTCTAAAAATGGTTGCCTGTGATGAGACAGACAACCCCTTTAGGTGTGACAGAACCCCACACTTTTTTTACTTGATTATTATATCTTCCATTTAACAGAATCTGAATCTGAAATGTCAATAAAAAAGGAATGTGACATAAAACAATGACCTATTGTTTAAATCATGTTTTTAAGTTAACCTTATTTTTTAAGAATTTTTGGTGAGGTTGTTTTAAATTTTCTTTGCCACTATATACACTGTATATATATATATATATATATATATATATATATATATATATATATATAAAAAACATACATAATCCTGCAATTCTCACACTGGTCACTAAACCCAATTATAGGTCATGATTTCCTGTTCTGTACAGGAAACTTTTCAGTTGCCATTATCATTATTACCACAGGCAGAATAACAATGATAAGTAACACCTCCGCATAGATAACACAGGATCTACCATTCAGAAAAGGTGATATCACACTCCATTTAATTCAGCGCACCGCACTTTGGTTGATGTCATCTTGATCACGTGTGAGAGGGAATCCCAGTGAGGCCATTGCTGACGTCAGGACTACGCTGAAGTGCGCTCCATCAAACAGAATCTATGAGCGCTACCCCACCCCACGTGAAACGCCGAAAAGCCCGTACACAGATACAAACAACGAGCGGGACCTACGGGACTGTGGAGGGGATAGAAAACTTCTGGAGAGGTAAGCGTCAGCTAGATACAGAAGAACGTGTGGGACGCCGCGCTGAGGTACACCGGCTTGAAACCTATTTACCCCCGTTTGCAGGTCCTTCATTAACCACTTGGCGAATTTACTCTATATCTTTCAAGCGCTGATACTGGTAGCCGTTCTATTAGGTATTATCATTCCAATCATAGTTCAACCAATTGCCCTGAACTTGGATATATTTTTGCTATTTTGTCATCAACTTTGTACTGTTCCAACTGTTCCAGGACATTGATTTGAACTAGAGCTCCATGTATCTTTTTTGAAACCGGAACATCTACTGACTTTGTTGCTGCTATAGAGACACCTTGATGTGTATTTGCTGCTGACATTCATTCCTGCTCCTGTACCCCATTATTTATTCACAGGACATTTTTGTCACCTATATATGCTGCTATTTTCCTGCACTTTATTTATTCATTAGTGCAATTATTCCTTGTTTTTAGACATTAAATACGTACTCCATATGTAAGTGTGCCAGCTACCATTTGTTAATTTGATATCACATCTTATCAGCCCCCTTCTGCCCTTTGCACAGGTCACAGAGCATGGCTAGAAAGTTCTCCCATAGAATTCAGTGGGGTCTGCTCCTGTCCATTGTGTCTATGGCCCATGTGGCTGCTCTCAACAGACAGGAAGTCTTAAAGGGGCTTTGCAGTAACGCAGATTTTTAAGCAAGAGCCCATTGCCTGCCCACAGAAAAAGACGATTCAGACCTGCGATGCTAGGGAGGCTCGTCCCCATCGCGGCCTGCTATTGGATGTTTTAATCCATGTGACGGGGAGATACAGCAGCGGCCGTGCGGGGTTTAGAAGCTACACGGGTGCCGGGGAGTGTAGTAAGTATAGTCTTATATGAGGGGCCCAGGAATTGGGGGCATGTTTTAGACGTTGGATAACCCCTTTATGGACCAGAAGGACTATTCTTGCATCAGTCAAGAACATAGGTAACTATATCACTTTATGCCTTTCTGGTTCATGTATCTACTGTATCTCTAGTGAAGAATTCTCTTTGCAGCTCAACTACTTTAAAATTCCTGGGCCCTGCAGCTGGTTTTGCTGTGATTCTGGAAAATCAGCATAAACCTCAGACACTTCCTGAAGACTCTCTGAAATACACAAGTTTGAAAGCTGTCACCCAGGACTTTACACTCTTCGCCTTCTCTGACTGCCACTGTTTGTACACCTGAAGCACACAACCACCACTACATCCTTGAGAACAGAGGAAGAAATTGCAGCTGGATTTGGAATAGTCCAGGAAGTGTCTTCTGCTCCCCAGGATAGATTTGCATGACAAGGAGAACATTATTTCCTACAGGTGGAAAGCTGTGTTTGTCTTTTACCCTAGGGAGCTGATGAGTTGGGAATGTGAAGACTGTCAGTTCCATTATTCCTTGGCTGTAAAATACTCAACGATCTTAGTAGAAAATTACTGTGGGCGATCCAAGGCTATGTAAACACAGGTTGGACTCTTAACGTTGACACAACTGAGCAACATGCTGCTAGAACATACTGCCAGGCCTCCACATTGAATGACTTGAGTACTGGACTAGACTCACTCACATGCTGAAGAGACTGTAGGCATTCCACAGCAGGCTTGTCTAAGAGGACATGCTACTATGGCAAGCAAGGTTTCTATGACAAGGCGTCTTCCTAATAATGCCTTCGAGAAAGCAAATGTTGATTCAGACATTAGGAGAAGAGGAATAGCTATCCAGTCCGACACACAGGCTCGCACACAAAGACATCCCGAAATATTTAAGCTTCGTAACAAATATTTAAGAAGGTAATTTATCAAGAGACCTTTAAAAGGTCATGCCTGTTAACGCCAAAGATTACATGAATGGCATTAGGAACCCAAAGTATCAAGGTTCCCAAAGAGTTCCAGCCATTCACAACCTTATTAGGACTGATACAAGTTTAAATATCGCGAAATGATCATGAAAGGGGTTTGGTAGTAGTCCATTTCATACTGTGGGTTCACTTCAGACAAGCTGATAGAAGTTTTGGTACTAGAACTAGTTTTGGTACCGATAACTGAGAGCAACTTGCCAAAGAGACATGTCATTACATTGTGTAACCATACCAGCAGTGATTGGACGGAGTGTATGGACACCACCAACTGGTAACATCCAGCTGTCAATTTATTCATAAACCTCTAGGAGGAATAACAGAGGAATGCTACAATGCAGCATTCTCGAAAAAGATGTCACAGAATGGTTCTTTCATTTAAAATACAAGTATTTACTTAAAACAAGATATATCAGGAGAAAAGGCAGGTCCTTTTTAATATTGACAACCTATCCTTAGAATAGGTTATAAATATCAGATTGTCAGGGGTATGACTCCTGGCATTCTCTCTGATCTGATATTGATGACCTATCCTAAAGCCTGTATTACATGGTCCGAAAATTCGGCTGATAATCGCTAACCAGTGTTCGCATTATCTGGCAGTGAAATACTACCGCCGATTGTCCAATGAATAAGCAAACGCTCAATCATCGTGCAATCCAAATCTTTTGACATGTTGACAAAATATCGTTTGCGGGCGGCAGATCGTGGTGTTTAATTACGATCTGTCGCTGGCAAACCACTATACAGCATGGGGACAAGCGATGGCATAACGATCGTTCCTCCCCATGGTGCAGAGAAGATCACTGCATGTAATAGCAGCAGTCATCTCCACTAGCGAGCTGGCGATTGCCGGGAGGGAACGCTTTGATTGCCGGGAAACAATGCTTCCCTCCCGACAATCATCTGCCACATCGGGCTGTGTAACACAGCCTTAAGTATAGGTTATCAAAATTAAACTCCAAAGAAATCTATTAGCTTACTTAGAAAAAAAACTCTAAAACGTAACATTTAATAGTACATTATAAAACTAATAATCAGAAAAAATATATAACCCCCATATAAATAATATACATAAAGATGATAGATGTGCCCACAAAAAAAGAGTGTAGCTAAATATACTGAAACAGATACTTGGGTATATCCTGGGCAATTATACATGGACAATACCACATGAAAACAGTGTGGGCTGTGTGGTGAATTTACTCATGGTTCTTGTAGTTTAGGATATACGCCCACCAGGGTTGGTCACCACAGATAATGTTGTCAGGAGATGAACTGTCCCTGGGTGTCCCTTTTGGCTATCCCTGCCTAAAAGCGGAGCACCCGCCCCGAAAGGGGCGACCCCACTTATCGGTAGCTAAACCCTGAAAAATGCCCTGAAAAGCCCTAAAAAGCACTTGTTAGAATAGGTCCCGATGCGTTTCCCCATTGCAGATGGTCATGGTTAATCAGGGGACGAAAAACAATAACAGATGAGGTAAAGATGCTGACTACCAAGATGATGTGGGCGCCTGCGTGCCAGCATGGTGACATCATGCATCATCCCGCATGGTATTTTAAATCAAAATGGCCGCGAGGACTCGCTCAACACTCAACGTGTATAAAAGTCCATGGAAAAAACCCATGGAACTCATTATCTCACCAGGTTGTAGA
This sequence comes from Bufo gargarizans, assembly GCF_014858855.1. NCBI lineage: Eukaryota > Metazoa > Chordata > Amphibia > Anura > Bufonidae > Bufo > Bufo gargarizans. Next base: position 439,521,995 of record NC_058083.1, read on the forward strand.
CATGTGCAGGATTTGCTCCCCATGTTAAAAATTCGCAACAGCATATGGGGTTTTGAGCATTTTCTGCCTTTTATGACCACTTAATTCTGTTATTCTGTTTGTACATGCACGCCTGTAGGTGTGGCAACTCCAGGTTTGAATGTGCCTTGATTTTAAACTATGGGTAACATTCAGGAGCACCTGTGCGGCCTGCGCCACATGAGTCAGTAGTAGGTGGGACTCAAAGCCTCCTCCCTTCTCCCATTGTATGTGTGATTTCACTCTCGAGGTAACTGGGAGTTGCTTGCTGTTTGTCGGACCTTATGACCCTGTAATAGCCCATATGGCCGCTGTAATTGCCCATACGGCACAGGTAGGTTAGCATTAGGTCCACTTTGAAATACCTTGACGGGGAGCGCGGGCTCCAGTATGTTCTTGATATAAGAATATATTGGCGAAAGTCTAATTTTAATATCAGTGTCAGGGTTTGGCCATATATTGTCAACTGCATTTACCATTGTAGTGCACCAGTTTTTGTAAATCAGACTTGGGGAGAAACTTAGGTTTGCAATTAAAGGAGCTAACAGGAGGTGATTTTAGAGAAGAATGTAGGTTGCATTTTCCAATCTAGTGAATCCCACAAGGCTGGTGCTTGTGAAAGATTGGGCGCTAGTATTCGGGAGTGCTGGTTGGGGCTAGAATATAGTTGCCCAACAGCATAGGTAGGTTTAGAGTAGGACCTGCTTGACTCAGACCACCTTGGCGCCGGTAGGCGGGCACAGATGCAAATGTAGCCATGCACATCTGCATATTTATTTACCATATCGTGCAGGATGTTTTTATCTTTGTTTTTAATCTTTTTTCCATGATTTTTGCAGACTTATGGAAGGAATCCAGCAATCCGATGTGATACAGTATAGCTGCACCCATTCCAAGACTCCCATTAAAATGGTTCACATATATAGACATATAGATAAATGTAGTTTCAAATGTTTCCATGCAGAATGTTAATGGACAATGCCAAAAAGGTTATTAGGCACCAAACCTGAGGGACCCCACATTGGGAATACAAGTGGTTCTAAAAGTTGTGTAACACTCTTCATAATGTTACGTAAACCTCCTTTCTTAGGTTCATGTGTATAATAACATACACATCTGTCTACGTAATTGAATTTTCAATACGGGAAGCATAGTTTATTCTCAGAAATAGACTTAAATTATGGAGATCCTAATTAAGGTTACATGGGACTTCATCATATATGCAGGTACCTACATATGTAGAATTGCCCTCCAATTTCTAGATCTGATTTATTTATTTTCTTACGTAAAGGCATTCACCAGTCATGTTTTAGTGCGTGCTGCAGGCATTAGCATTCTACTAAGATTGACCTTTTATGACCTACACAGCTCCTGTAATAGAAGGATCTGTAAAAACTCATTACATGGATCAGGCATGCAGATTCCCTTTCTTTTGCCTATTAGTTCTGTAGGTCAATCATAAAGGAGTGAAATTAAGAACAATCCCATTCATACATTCTAATCATGCACCTACAGCAATTATATTACAAGCTGGAATTATATGTACATTTCATATGACAAAAATAAAATAATTTTGAAAAAATTTAAATATTAAATGGTTTTTTTTTACAGTGTGTAAGTGTAGGATATTTTGATTCTATACCCCTTCAATTTTATGACAAAATCAAACTGTCTGTTCATCCTCAGTCTTCATCTAGTAACCCCTGAACTAAAACATTAAACCTATATAACCAACTAAGAGAGACCATAGGCCTAACTAACTGGGACAAAGTTTTAAAAAATAAAAATACAGCCACAAAATCTAATTGTGAGAGGTACATACCTTATGGGAATAGAAAGTTAAGGAACAAGAAAAAAACAATGTGGATAAATAGAACTGTAAAGAAAGTAATAAATGACAAAAAGAAAGCATTTAAATCACAGAAAAAAATTGAATATGTAAAAAACAAATAAAAGCAGCAAAACTAGAGATCAAGAGATTAATTGCCAAAGAGAGTAATACTAGCCCTAAAATGTTATTCAATTACATAAATGGTAAAAAGTATAAATCTGAAGGTGTCGGACATTTACAGAGTAATGAGGGGGACTTTGCAGAGAGCGATGAGGAGAAAGCAAAGCTATTAAATATTTTTTTCTCCACTGTACTCACTGAAGAAAATAAACTGTAGACAAATCACCAGGACCAGATGGCATACACCCCCGTATCCTAAGAGAATTAAGTAATGTCATAGCCAGACCCTTATTGCTGATATTAAAGAACTCTATACTGACAGGGAGTGTTCCACAGGATTGGCGCATAGCAAATGTAGTGCCAATATTCAAAAAGGGTCCAAAAACAGAGCCCGGAAACTATAGGCCGGTAAGTTTAACATCTGTTGTGGAAAAACTGTTTGAAGGTTTTTTAAGAGATGCTATCTTGGAGTACCTCAATGAAAATAAGCAAATAACGACATGGCTTTGTGAGGGATCAGTCATGTAAAACTAATTTAATCAGTTTCTATGAGGGGGTAAGTTGTATACAGCGGTGAATCAATGGATGTCGTATATCTGGACTTTTCCAAAGCATTTCACACTATACCACATAAAAGGTTAGTATATAAATTGAGAGTGCTTGGACTGGGAGAAAATGTCTGTATGTGGGTAGGTAACTGGCTCAGTAATAGAAAACAGAGGGTGGTTATTAATGGTATACCCTCAGATTGGGTCACTGTCACTAGTGGGATACCTCAGGGGTCAGTATTGGGCCCTATTATCTTAAATATATTTATTAATGATCTTGGAGAAGGCTTACACAGTAAAATATACATTTTTGCAGATGACACTAAACTGTGTAAAGTAATTGAGACGGAAGAGGACAGTATACTGCTACAGAGGGATCTGGATAGATTGGAGGCTTGGGTATAGAAGTGGCAGATGGGGTTTAATACTGACAAATGTAAGGTTATACTCATGGGGAGGAATAATGCATGTCACCTGTACATACTAAATGGTAAAACACTGGGTAAGGGTCCATTCACACGTCCGCAATTTTGTTCCGTATTTTGCGGAACGGAATTGCGGATCCATTCATTTCTAGTATTGATGTGCTGGCCGGATCTGGAATTGCGGATCCGCACGTGGGTCCACAATTCTGTTCCCGAAAAAAAATAGAACATGTCCTATTCTTGTCCGCAATTGCGGACAAGAATAGGCATTTTCTATTAAGTGCCGGCAATGTGCCGGACACCTGAAGTACCTGTGTGCCAAATTTGGTGAAGATCGTTCGCACATAAAGAACGTCCAGACAGACAGATGTCCAGACAGAAACTCCTTTTTATATATATATACTAGCAGAAGGACCCCACTACGAACCGGTATATGTCATCTATTTAATTTTATGTTTCCGTGTGTCGTAAAAAGATATCGACAGTTTCCCCCATAACAGTGACCTCTTGTCACGGATGACGTTAGCAGATAGCTGGAACATATAAATAAACAAGCGACTGGCTTGATCCCAAACTAAGGAGCTTAAAGGTGAGCCCTATAAAACCCTAAGAGCTCTCCCTGACTGCTATGCACATGCAAGGGTCTGTATGGTAGACGATTGCATGCCCGTGTATCTAATCCTGTGTGACACCTGAAAACCCTATAATAGTGAGGGGACACGACCACCGGCTCCCTGCACTTCATACGGACAGAGTCAGGGTCACCTAGAATCAAGCCAGCAAGGAAACACAATAAAGTAAAAGACTTATCTGAACAAACAGCAGAAGCAGCCTCCAGCAGTGAACACCTCATCCAGGAAGTAGCATAAACCGCAAAGTGAGGCAGTATGGGAGGGATTATAAAGGAAGACGATTAGTCGAAATAAGTGACACCTGGCAGAAGGAAAGGAGATGAGAAAGTGAAACCAAAACAAAGAACATCATACAAGAGGTAGAGAAGAACGTCTGCCAGATCTTCTCACAGAACTGGCGGTGACACCTTTACAGTACCGGCCCCTTTAAAATTGACCTTCACAGTGGCCGCCCCTTTAACATTGACCTCCACAGTGCCCACCCCTTTAACAATGACCTTCATAGTGCCTGCCCCTTTAACAGTGACCTCCATAGTGTCTGCCCCTTTAACAGTGACCACCCCTTTAGCATTAACCACCCCTTTAACAGTAACCTTCATAGTGGCTGTTCCTTTAACAGTGACCTTCACATTGCCCGCCCCTTTAACAATGACTTCCACAGCACCCTCCCCTTTAACAGGGACCTCCACAATGCCCGTCCCTCTTAAAGTGACTTTCACAGTGATCGCCCCTTTAACAGTGACCTTCACAGTGACCGCCCCTTTAACAGTGACTTTTACAGTGACCGCACCTTTAACAGTGACTTTCACAGTGACTTCCTCTTGAACAGTGACCTTCACAGTGACTGACCCTTTAACAGTGACTTTCACAGTGACCACCATTTTAACAGTGACCGCCCCTTTAACAGTGACTTTCACAGTGACTGCCATTTTAACAGTGACCACCCCTTTAACAGTGACTTTCACAGTGACCGCCCCTTTAACAGTGACTTTCACAGTGCCCGCCCCTTTAACAGGGACCTTCATAGCACCCGCCCCTTTAATAACAGTGACCTCCACAGTGCCCGCCTATTTAATAACAGTGACCTTCACTGTGCCCGCCCCTTTAAAAACAGTGACCTCCACAGTGCCCGCCCCGTTAAGCCCCGTTAAGCAGTAAAGAAAAATGGCTTGGTTATTATGGAAACCTGAAGTAAAACTGTGTTTATGGCAGTTGGGATTTGAAGAGAAAGACTTGCAGGCTTGTATTGGCTAATCTGGGTAATTTTTTGGGAATATCTCAGGAACTGTACGTCCTAGAGAGCTGAGACCTGGTCTAAAACTTTCCCAGACACCTGATGTACCTGTGTGCCATATTTGGTGAAGATCGGTCCAGTCGTTTGGTCGCGTATAAAGAACAGACAGACAGACAGAAACTCTTTTTTATATACAGTATATAATAGATAAGAGACTAGCAAAAGGCTTCGCACGGGTATATTTCATCTATTTAATTTAAACAGTATCCCCCATAACAGTGACCTCTACAGCACCCCACCCCCTTAACAGTGAACTCCACAGTCCCCCACCCCTTAACACTGACCCCCCACAGTTCCCTGCCACCTTAAAATGGAACCTCCACAGCAGCCCATCCTCTTAACTTTGACCTTCAAAGCAGCCTGACACTTTAACAGTGAGTTTCACAGCACCCCACTCCCTTGACAGTGACCTACTCAAGAACCCGTCCCCTTAACAGTGACCTCTACAGCACCCCGCCCCTTAAAACTGACCTCCATAGGGGACTGTCCCCTTATCTGTGACCTCCACTGTTTCCTGCCCCCTTAACAGAGACCTCCACAGCATACGTCTCTTTAACAGCGACCTCAACAGTACCCCACTCCCTTAACAGTGACCTCACAGTACCCTGCTGACCTCCACAGCAGTTGCCCCTATAATAGTGGCCCCTGCCCCCTTAAGAGGGACCTCCACAGTGTCCGTCCCTTTAACAGTGACCTCCACAGCGGCCTGCCCCCTTAACAGTAACATCCACAGTGATATAAAAATGTTGCGCGACACATGAGGCAATGTAGTTGTGCCCTATATGTCGTGCAACTTATTGCCACAGCAGTCCCCCACGCTTTACCACTGACCCCCCCATAGTGCCCCGCCACTTTAAAATGGGACCTCCACAGCAGCCCATCCCCTTAACTTTGACCTTCACAGCAGCCCGCCCATTTAACAGTGAGTTTCACAGCACCTCACTCCCTTGACAGTGACCTTCTCAGGGGCCTGCCCACTTAACAGTGACCTCGCAGTACCCTGCTGCCTTAACATTGACCTCTACAGCCATTGCCTCTTTAATAGCGGCCCCTGCCCCCTTAACAGTGACATCCACAGCGGTCTGCCCCCTTAACAGTAACATCCACAGTGAACACCTCTTTAACAGTGACTTCCACAGCGCCCATCCCTTTAACAGTGACCTCCACAGTGCCCTGCCCCTTTAATGCTAGGGCTACACGATGACATGTGTCACACATTTTGTCTCAACAATTTTTGTAATAATGTGCTATGGTGTCGCACTGTGACATGTGTGATACTGTCTGCTGAGTTGTGTATCTAATCCTATTCTGTGTGATACTGTCTGCTGAGCTGTGTATCTAAGTATGTAAGGTGTGATACCGTCTGCTGAGCTGTGTATCTAATCCTATCCTGTGTGATACTGTCTGCTGAGCTGTGTATCTAATCCTATCCTGTGTGATACTGTCTGCTGAGCTGTGTATTTAAGTATGTAATGTGTGATACTGTCTGCTGAGCTGTGTATCTAATCCTATCCTGTGTGATACTGTCTGCTGAGCTGTGTATCTAATCCTATCCTGTGTGATATTGTCTGCTGAGCTGTGTATCTAATCCTATCCTGTGTGATACTGTCTGCTGAGCTGTGTATTTAATCCTATCCTGTGTGATATTGTCTGCTGAGCTATGTGTCTAATCCTATCCTGTGTGATACTGTCTGCTGAGCTGTGTATCTAATCCTATCCTGTGTGACACTGTCTGCTGAACTGTGTATCTAATCCTATCCTGTGTGATACTGTCTGCTGAGCTGTGTATCTAATCCTATCCTGTGTGACACTGTCTGTTGAGCTGTGTATCTAATCCTATCCTGTGTGATACTGTCTGCTGAGCTGTGTATCTAATCCTATCCTGTGTGATATTGTCTGCTGAGCTGTGTATCTAATCCTATCCTGTGTGACACTGTCTGCTGAGCTGTGTATCTAATCCTATCCTGTGTGATATTGTCTGCTGAGCTGTGTATCTAATCCTATCCTGTGTGATACTGTCTGCTGAGCTGTGTATCTAATCCTATCATGTAAGATACTGTCTGCTGTGTATGTAAGTCTATTGTGTGATACTGTCTGCTGAGCTGTGTAGCAGTCACAGCATTTCACATGTCGCAGTGCAACACCATAGACTATCATTATAAAAATTGTCACGTGACACATGTTGTCCTGTAGCCCTAGCCTAAAGCTGACCTACAGCAATGAAGAAAAATGGCTGGGTTGTTATGGAAACCTGGAGTAAAACTGTGTGTATGTGTAGACTAAGAGCCTGCGAGCTTCTATTGGTTTATAAGGGACATGTGACTGTGTGTATGGCAGTTGGGATTTGAAGAGAAAGACTTGCAGGCTTGTATTGGCTAATGCAGGTCATTTTTGGGGAATATCTCAGGAACGGTACCTCCTACAGAGCTGAGACCCGGTCTAAAACCTTCCCGGATGCCTCGTTTGGTCACGCATAAAGAACAGACAGACGTCCAGAAAGACAGACGTCCAGACATAAACTCATTTTTATATATACAGTATAAGACCGAAACGTCACTGCTTTGACATGTGTGAATAAAGACACATTTTCTTCACCATTTACAGAGGAGTGCCGTGGATTTTAATTCATATCTGTGTACCCAGAATCAAGGGTCGAACTCTGGCACCCGGATTGCTGTCTTGAGAGAGTGCTGCTCTATTTCCTGAATTATATATATATATATATATATATATATATATATACAGTACAGACCAAAAGTTTGGACACACCTAAAAGAGTTTTCTTTATTTTCATGACTATGAAGATTGTAGATTCACACTGAAGGCATCAAAACTATGAATTAACACATGTGGAATTATATACATAACAAAAATGTGTGAAACAACTGAAATTATGTCATATTCTAGGTTCTTCGAAGTAGCCACCTTTTGCTTTGATTACTGTTGTGCACACTCTTGGCATTCTCTTGATGAGCTTCAAGAGGTAGTCACCTGAAATGGTTTTCACTTCACAGGTGTGCCCTGTCAGGTTTAATAAGTGGGATTTCTTGCCTTATAAATGGGGTTGGGGCCATCAGTTGCGTTGTAGAGAAGTCAGGTGGATACACAGCTGATATTCCTACTGAATAGACTGTTAGAATTTGTATTATGGCAAGAAAAAAGCAGCTAAGTAAAGAAAAACGAGTGGCCATCATTACTTTAAGAAATGAAGGTCAGTCAGTCCGAAAAATTGGGAAAACTTTGAAAGTGTCCCCAAGTGCAGTCACAAAAACCATCAAGCGCTACAAAGAAACTGGCTCACATGCGGACCGCCCCAGGAAAGGAAGACCAAGAGTCACCTCTGCGGAGGAGGATAAGTTCATCCGAGTCACCATCCTCAGAAATCGCAGGTTAACAGCAGCTCAGAGTAGAGACCAGGTCAATGCCACACAGAGTTCTAGCAGCAGACACATCTCTAGAACAACTGTTAAGAGGAGACTGTGTGAATCAGGTCTTCATGGTAGACTATCTGCTAGGAAACCACTGCTAAGGACAGGCAACAAGCAGAAGAGACTTGTTTGGGCTAAAGAACACAAGGAATGGACATTAGACCAGTGGAAATCTGTGCTTAGGTCTGATAAGTCCAAATTTGAGATCTTTGGTTCCAACCAACGTGTCTTTGTGCGACGCAGAAAAGATGAACAGATGGACTCTACATGCCTGGTTCCCACCGTGAAGCATGGAGGAGGAGGTGTGATGGTGTGGGGGTGCTTTGCTGGTGACACTGTTGGGGATTTATTCAAAATTTAAGGCATACTGAACCAGCATGGCTACCACAGCATCTTGCAGCAGAATGCTATTCCATCCGGTTTGCGTTTAGTTGGAACATAATTTATTTTTCAACAGGACAATGACCCTAAACACACCTCCACGCTGTGTAAGGGCTATTTGACCATGAAGGAGAGTGATGGGGTGCTGCGCCAGATGACCTGGCCTCCACAGTCACCGGACCTGAACCCAATCGAGATGGTTTGGGGTGAGCTGGACCGCAGAGTGAAGGGAAAAGGGCCAACAAGTGCTAAGCATCTCTGGGAACTCCTTCAAGACTGTTGGAAGACCATTTCAGATGACTACCTCTTGAAGCTCATCAAGAGAATGCCAAGAGTGTGCAAAGTAGTAATCAAAGCAAAAGGTGGCTACTTTGAAGAACCTAGAATATTACATATTTTCAGTTGTTTCACACTTTTTTGTTATGTATATAATTCCATAAATATATACATAGTTTTTATGCCTTCAGTGTGAATCCAAACTTTTGGTATGTACTGTATATATATATATATATATATATATATATATATATATATGTATATATATATATATATATATATATATACAGTGGAGGAAATAATTATTTGACCCCTCACTGATTTTGTAAGTTTGTCCAATGACAAAGAAATGAAAAGTCTCAGAACAGTATCATTTCAATGGTAGGTTTATTGTAACAGTGGCAGATAGCACATCAAAAGGAAAATCGAAAAAATAACTTTAAATAAAAGATAGCAACTGATTTGCATTTCATTGAGTGAAATAAGTATTTGAACCCTCTAACAAAAAAAGACTTAATACTTGGTGGAAAAACCCTTGTTTGCAAGCACAGAGGTCAAACGTTTCTTGTAATTGATGACCAAGTTTGCGCACATTTTAGGAGGAATGTTGGTCCACTCCTCTTTGCAGATCATCTCTAAATCCCTAAGGTTTCGAGGCTGTCTCTGTGCAACTCTGAGCTTGAGCTCCCTCCATAGGTTTTCGATTGGATTAAGGTCCGGAGACTGACTAGGCCACTCCATGACCTTAATGTGCTTCTTCTTGAGCCACTCCTTTGTTGCCTTTGCTGTATGTTTTGGGTCATTGTCGTGCTGGAACACCCATCCACGACCCATTTTCAGTTTCCTGGCAGAGGGAAGGAGGTTGTCGCTCAGGATTTCACGATACATGGCTCCGTCCATTTTCCCGTTTATGCGAATAAGTTGTCCTGTGCCCTTAGCAGAAAAACACCCCCAAAGCAAAATGTTTCCACCCCCATGCTTGACGGTGGGGACGGTGTTTTGGGGGTCATAGGCAGCATTTTTCTTCCTCCAAACACAGCGAGTTGAGTTAATGCCAAAGAGCTCTATTTTGGTCTCATCAGACCACAGCACCTTCTCCCAGTCACTCTCTGAATCATTCAGGTGTTCATTGGCAAACTTCAGACGGGTCTGCACATGTGCCTTCCTGAGCAGGGGGACCTTGCGAGGCCTGCAGGATTTTAATCCATTGCGGTGTAATGTGTTTCCAATGGTTTTCTTGGTGACTGTGGTCCCTGCTAATTTGAGGTCATTAACTAACTCCTCCCGTGTAGTTCTAGGATGCTTTTTCACCTTTCTCAGAACCATTGACACCCCCCGAGGTGAGATCTTGCGTGGAGCCCCAGAGCGAGGTCAATTGATGGTCATTTTGTGCTCCTTCCATTTTCGAACAATCGCACCAACAGTTGTCACCTTCTCTCCCAGCTTCTTGCTAATGGTTTTGTAGCCCATTCCAGCCTTGTGCAGGTCTACAATTTTGTCTCTGACATCCTTGGACAGCTCTTTGGTCTTTCCCATGTTGGAGAGTTTGGAGTCTGCTTGATTGATTGATTCTGTGGACAGGTGTCTTTTATACAGGTGACTAGTTAAGACAGGTGTCCTTAATGAGGGTGACTAATTGAGTAGAAGTGTCTAACCACTCTGTGGGAGCCAGAACTCTTAATGGTTGGTAGGGGTTCAAATACTTATTTCACTCAATGAAATGCAAATCAGTTGCTATCTTTTATTTAAAGTTATTTTTTCGATTTTCCTTTTGATGTGCTATCTGCCACTGTTACAATAAACCTACCATTGAAATGATACTGTTCTGAGACTTTTCATTTCTTTGTCATTGGACAAACTTACAAAATCAGTGAGGGGTCAAATAATTATTTCCTCCACTGTATATATATATATATACAGTCCTGATCAAAAGACCACTTGAAAAATGGCAAAGAAAATCATATTTAGCATGGCTGGATCTTAGCAAGGTTCCAAGTAGAGCTTCAACATGCAACAAGAAGAAATGAGAGTGAGACAAAACATTTTTTAAGCATTCAATTTAATGAAAACAACAAATAAACTGAAACAGGCTGTTTTTCAGCTGATCAAAAATTTAGGACCACATGCCTTTAAAAGGCCAAATCTGTGCAAAGATGTGGATTCATTGTCATTTTCTGTCAGGTAGTCACACGTTGTGATGGCAAAGGCAAAAAAACTCTCCCTTTTTGAACGTGGTCGGGTTGTTGAACTGCATAAGCAGGGTCTCTCACAGCACGCCATCGCTGCTAAGGTGGGACGCAGTAAGACTGTCATGGAACCATGAACCAGACGTACAACAAGAGATAAGTGGAAATAAGAAGGCTTTATTGAAAATCAAGCTGTAAGCAAAAGTCCAAACGGATGGCTAAACCGAAGCAGGGTCTTGCGTAGCCAGAGGTCAGGAACCAGAGGGGTAGTCAGACGAATCCTGGATCAGGAACCAGCAGGGTAGTCAGACGAAGCCAGGATCAGGAACCAGCGGGGTAGTCAGACGAGGCCAGGATCAGGAACCAGAAGCAGCAGCAGTCTTAGAAGCATGTGAACACAGGAGGACCAAGCAAGGAACTGAAGCCACAGACCTCCTATATATATGAGCTATGCATCCAGCTCCTCCCAGTGGGAAGGAGAAGCCGCAGGGTGGGAGGCTACAAGAAACCCAGAAACCAAGATGGCCGCCAGCACATGTCAAACGAAGGAGAACTGCAACAAGGTAAGACCATGATTGTACCTCCCCCTCAAGGGCCCCTCCTCCGCGGAGTAAGGAACGGTTTCTGAGGGAAGCGTGCGTGGAAGGCTCGGAGCAAAGCAGGAGCATGGACATCTGCGGAGGGAACCCAGGAACGCTCCTCTGGACCATAACCACGCCAATGGACCAAAAACTGCAACCGACCGCGGACCAGGCGTGAGTCCAGGATATTGCTCACCTTATATTCCTCACGATTGCCCACTTGGACCGGACGGGGCCGAGGAACCGAGGAAGTGAAACGATTACACACCAATGGCTTCAACAGGGAGACATGAAACACGTTGGAGATCCGCATGCCAGGAGGAAGCGCAAGGGCATAGGCTACCGGGTTTACCCTGCAAAGCACTCGGAAGTGACCAACAAAGCTAGGCGCCAGCTTGGGAGTGGGCACTCGAAGGTTGAGGTTGCGGGTGGACAACCATACACGGTCTCCGACCTGGTAGGAAGGAGCGGGCGCTCGTCTGCGATCAGCCTGGAGTCTCTGGCGCTGCGCAGAGACCTCAAGGGACCTCTGGATCTGTACCCAAGAAGCACGTAGGACGGAAAGGTGATCCTCCACAGCCGGAATATCCTGGGGAGAGAATACCTCCGGTAACACGGCAGGTTGGAACCCATAATTGGCCATGAAGGGAGACGTCCCAGAGGAAGAGTTCCCCGCCGTGTTCCTGGCAAACTCAGCCCAAGGCAGGAGGTCAACCCAATTGTCTTGGTGATCGGAGACATAGCAACGAAGGAATTGCTCCAAGGCCTGATTGGATCGTTCTGCGGCCCCATTGGACTGAGGGTGGTAGGCCGAGGAGAAAGAGAGATGAATCCCCAACTGGGAGCAAAAGGCGCGCCAGAACCTGGACACAAACTGACTCCCCCGATCCGACACAATCTCCTTGGGCAAACTGTGCAACCGGAAGACCTCCCTGGCGAAAATCATGGCCAACTCTTGTGCAGAGGGTAACTTCTTGAGAGGAACACAGTGGCACATTTTGGAAAACCGATCCACAATCATGAGAATGACCGTATGGCCTCGGGATGCAGGGAGGTCCACAATGAAATCCATCCCCAGGTGTGACCATGGGCGCTCCCCGGTGGCTATGGGTTGCAAAAGGCCCAACGGAAGGTGCCGAGGGGACTTACTCTGGGCACAAACGGAGCATGCCGCTACATATGCGGCGATGTCGGAACGTAGAGAAGGCCACCAGAACAGACGTGAAACAGCCCAGGACAGCTGATTCTTTCCAGGATGCCCCGCGGCCTTGGAGTTATGGTAGGTTCGCAACAACCGAGTGCGCAACTCCTCAGGCACAAAACATCTGCCGTTGGGTCTCCCAGAGGGAGCACCAGATTGAGCCGCCAAAATCTGCTCACCCAGGGGAGAGGTCAGACTGGTGCGAATGGCGGCCAGGATCTGATTCGGAGGTATGACCGAAGTCGGAATCGACTCCTCCCTGGACAGCTCGGAGTACTGCCGTGATAAGGCATCCGCTCTGATGTTCTTGGAACCGGGTAGGTAGGAGACCACGTAATTAAAACGTGACAAGAACAGAGCCCATCTGGCCTGACGTGGTGTCAATCTCTTGGCCTCAGAAAGGTAGGTCAGATTCTTGTGGTCCGTCAGGATGAGAACCGGAACCACCGAACCCTCGAGCAAGTGCCTCCATTCTTTAAGGGCCTGCACGATGGCCAATAACTCCCTGTCACCAATCTGATAGTTGCACTCCGCGGAAGACAGTTTCCGGGAGTAAAACCCACAAGGAAGCAGAGGACCCTCTGGTGTTCTATGCTGAGACAGAAGGGCGCCTACTCCCGTCTCAGACGCGTCCACCTCGAGGACAAAGGGCAACCCAGGGTTGGGATGGGACAGAATCGGAGCCGACACAAAGGCGGACTTTAGAGCCTCAAAAGCTCGGATGGCCTCGAGCGGCCAGACCTGGAAATTACTGCCCTTCCTGGTCAGATCCGTGAGAGGCTTGGCTAGCATAGAAAAGTCCCTGATGAACTTCCGATAATAATTGGCGAAGCCCAAAAAGCGCTGCAGGGCACGGAGACCACTGGGCTGGGGCCACTGTAAGACAGCCGAAACCTTCTCAGGATCCATGGAGAACCCCTCAGCGGAAATGATGTAACCTAAGAAGGTTACCTGGGATCGGTGAAATTCGCATTTCTCAAGCTTACCGAACAGCCTGTTCTCTCGTAACCGTTGCAACACTCGTCTGACATCCATAATGTGGGGCTCCATGGATTCAGAATATACCAAGATGTCATCCAAATAGACCACCACACACTGCTGCAACAGGTCACGGAAAACATCGTTGATGAATTCCTGGAAGACTGCGGGCGCATTGCACAACCCAAAGGGCATAACCAAGGATTCATAATGACCGGTCCTGGTGTTAAACGCGGTCTTCCACTCATCGCCCGCCTTGATCCTTACCAGGTTATATGCCGCCCTCAGGTCGAGTTTGGTAAAGACCGTGGCCCCTTTGAGGCGATCGAACAGCTCGGAAATCAAGGGTATCGGGTAAGCGTTCTTGATCGTGATGCGATTGAGACCCCTGTAATCGATGCAAGGCCTCAACTCACCGCCCTCACCAGCCCCTGCCGGGGACGAGGATTTGCGAATGTGTCCGCGTGAAAGCGCCTCCCTCACGTACTCCTCCATGGCCTCATTCTCCGCTACCGACAGTGGATAGACTTTGCCACGAGGAGGAACGGCACCAGATAGTAACTCTATGGCACAATCGTATGGGCGGTGCGGAGGTAGGGCAACCGCGCGCACCTTATCGAATACATCCCGGTACTCTTCGTATTCAGGAGGCAACAGAGAGTCCGAGGAAGTACACAGCAACTTGACAGGCCCATGGATGCAACTAGCCCCACACTGCGGTGACCACGAGAGGATCTCGGCCGATCTCCAATCGAAAGTCGGATTATGCTTCTGGAGCCAGGGGTACCCCAAGACCACCGAGTAGTGTGGAGACGAAATAACCTGGAGACAGACCGACTCTCTGTGAACAGCACCAATGGCTATCCCCACTGGAAGGGTCTCATGAGTCACGTGTGGCGGCAGAAGGGGTCTGCCGTCTATCGCCTCAAGAGCCAGTGGGGAACCTCGAGGCTGCAGAGGAATGGAATTGGCGGCAGCGAACACACTATCAATGAACAAACCACCAGCACCAGAGTCCACCAACGCCTGGGTCGTCACCGAGCCCCCGACCCAGGAGAGGACAACAGTGATCAGTGGTTTGTCAACACGGGAAACCGGGGACGAGGAGACTCCACCCAAGATCTGCCCCCGACAGGATCTCAGGTGCGAGCGTTTCCCGGACGGTTCGGACATGCCAACCGAAAATGCCCACCGAGACCACAGTACATGCATCGACCCTCGCGTCTCTGGAGTACCCTCTCCCCCTCGGACAGGCGAGCAAACCCCAGCTGCATGGGTTCACCCCCAGACAAGTCATCCCCAGGAGGCGTGGGAGGAGAGGGAGGCACGGGTGGGACAGCAAACGTAGGCGCCAATCTGTTAGAAGACCTCCGCAGGCTCTCCTTAAAGGAAGGTCTCTCCCTGAGTCTGGTGTCAATCAAAATCAGGAAAGAAATAAGAGACTCGAGCTCCACTGGTAGGTCCTTAGCTGCAACCTCATCCTTCAAGGCATCCGAGAGACCATGAGAGAAAGCAGCGACCAGAGCCTCATTATTCCAGCCCACCTCTGCTGCCAGGGTACGAAACTCAATGGCGTATTCAGCTACGGATCGTGAACCCTGTCTGATGGACATAAGGAGTTTCGCAGCAGAGGCAGCACGAGCCGGCACATCGAATACCTTCCGAAGAGAAGCAACAAAACCGGAAAACTCGGCAACCACCGGATTGTTGTTCTCCCATAAAGGGCTGGCCCAGGCCAAGGCCTTGTCCGAGAGCAGCGAGATCAAGAAGCCCACCTTTGATCTCTCAGTAGGAAAGGCATGTGGCAGCAACTCGAAATAAATGCCCACCTGGTTAAGGAAACCTCGGCACTGAGTTGGCTCTCCCCCAAAGCGCTGTGGAAGGGGGGCAGAACCGGTCATACCCCGAGACACCGCAGGCGCAGCAACAGGTGACAGGGTAGACTCTGGCGCAACAACCGGAGCGGCAGTAGGAGCGGGCCCAGGAGCGACAACCGACCAATCGGCAACGGAAGCGAAATGAGCCGTGCGTTCAAGCAGGGTTTGCAACGCCACAGCGAACCGACCCAACAGGTGATCCTGCTGATCAAGTCTGGCAACCAGCGTAGGTAGCGAGGATGGCCCTGTACCGTCAGAATTCATGGCTTGGTCCTAATGTCATGGAACCATGAACCAGACGTACAACAAGAGATAAGTGGAAATAAGAAGGCTTTATTGAAAATCAAGCTGTAAGCAAAAGTCCAAACGGATGGCTAAACCGAAGCAGGGTCTTGCGTAGCCAGAGGTCAGGAACCAGAGGGGTAGTCAGACGAAGCCTGGATCAGGAACCAGCAGGGTAGTCAGACGAAGCCAGGATCAGGAACCAGCGGGGTAGTCAGACGAGGCCAGGATCAGGAACCAGAAGCAGCAGCAGTCTTAGAAGCATGTGAACACAGGAGGACCAAGCAAGGAACTAAAGCCACAGACCTCCTATATATATGAGCTATGCATCCAGCTCCTCCCAGTGGGAAGGAGAAGCCGCAGGGTGGGAGGCTACAAGAAACCCAGAAACCAAGATGGCCGCCAGCACATGTCAAACGAAGGAGAACAGCAAGAAGGTAAGACCATGACAAAGACATTTGGAATTTCTTAAATGATCCTGAGGGTTATAGAACAAAAAGGTCAAGTGGAAGACCCAAAAAAAGTCATCAGCCATGAGCCGGAGGATCCAATTGGCTGTCCGTCAAGACACTGGACGATCCTCAACCAAAATTAAGGCCCTTACTGGTGCTGACTGCAGCCCCATAACCATTAGACGGCATCTGAGACTGAAGTCCTTCAAAAACAAAAAACATCTTCAGACCTCATCTCCTTGAACGCCACAGAACTGCTTGTTTGGACTTTACAAGAGAGCACCAAACATGTGACATTCAAAGGTGGAAGAAAGTTTTATTCTCTGATGAGAAAAAATTAAACCTTGATGGTCCTGATGGTTTCCAACGTTACTGGCATGACAAGCAGATCCCACCTGAGATGTTTTCTACGCGCCACAGTGGAGGGGGCGCCATAATGGTCTGGGGTGCTTTTTCCTTCAGTGGGACAATGGAGCTTTAGGAAGTGCAGGGGCATCAAGCGGCCGCTGGCTATGTCCAGATGTTGCAGAGAGCATTTCTCATGACTGAGGGCCCTCGTCTGTGTGGTAACGACTGGGTTTTTCAACAAGACAACGCTACAATACACAATGCCCGCAGGACAAGGGACTTCTTTCAGGACAATAGCATCACTCTTTTGACCCATCCTGCGTGTTTCCCTGATCTAAATCCAATTGAGAACCTTTGGGGGATTTTAGTTTTTTTTGGAGGTGTGGTCCTAAACTTTTGATCAGCTGAAAAACAGCCTGTTTCAGTTTATTCGTTGTTTTCATTAAACTGAATGCTCAAAAAATGTTTTGTCTCACTCCCATTTCTTCTTGTTGCATGTTGAAGCTCTACTTGGAATCCTGTTAAGATCCAGCCATGCTAAATATGATTTTTTGCAATTTTTCAAGTGGTCTTAAACTTTTGATCAGGACTGTAAATATATATATATATATATATATTTATATATATATACATCTGTTATATACTGTATATATATATATATGTAGTGAGTTTCTGTCTGTCTGTTCGTTATGCGCGATGATGCTGAAAGTGGTCTCCGCTCACATCTATACATCTTTGGGCACGTTGGATTATGTAGACTGATGCTGCTTGCAGCTCTTCAACAGTGATGAGGTTATGAAGGGGTTTGTTAGCGGAGACTTTCTGTTTAAAATTTCCAACAGAGAAAAAAATAAACATGTGGACAAGTCTGGGGAACCTGGTGGCCATAACTCCACCGTGAACCTGTGCAAGTGAGTTCTGTGAGGTGCGGCATGTTGCCCTATCTGGTTGGAAAAAGCAGGACATTTTTTCTTCTGCAGCATCACTGCTGAAGTGCTCCAAGCAGAAACAGCCAACATTATCCGACGTGCCCAAAGATGCATAGATGTGAACGGGGACCACTTTTGGCATCTTTTGTGACTTGTGGCTAATTTAAAAACACAATCCACTTGCTCATTCATCTTGTCATACTATCGCTGGAGGTGGGCTACTTTTATGTGGGCCTCCATGTAACTTAGTCTGCACATAAGGCACTCATTCTCTCCAGTTCCAGCGTTCGCACCCTGATCTTTTCAGCCTATAGCTAGCCTCCCTGAGTATTTAAGGCACTATCACCTGTGAGAGGCTGTCTGAGTAATAATTGTATGGCTGTGCTATGTCACTGCAAATGTGTGCCATTCTTATGGCTTTCTGCCCATGTACCATTCCCTGCCTGACTACCGTATTTGACCTGCTGCTGTCTGACTAAATTTATTTTTTACTCTTGTACTGATCCTGTGCTGCATACCCCAAAATTTGGTCTGATTATTAACTTGAACACACTCTGCCTGCCCTGATCTCAGCTCATCCACAGACTACGGTTTTGCCTGATCCCTTGGTGCCTTGCACAGGTGTCTGTTGACCCCCGTGGGTCAGTAGTCATTGAACAGAGACAAAGGGTGAAGATCAGGGGCCACTTAGATAACACCCTTAGGCAAGGTTTACATCATCGTTTAGTTTTCAGTTCTTCCGATTTGTCATAAGAACAGATTTTTTTTTTTTAAAGGCTCCTTTATTGTTCTGCCTCCAGCAGAGAGAGATTAATTTCAGTTCACGTCTATTTCCTTTCTAATTCATTGTGCTGCAATTTCTGTATTCCTGTAGTTATTAGTTAGGTAACAGCACCATCTAGTGGTGGTAAAAATGTATTGCACCTTGTTTTCTTGTTAATAAAGATTATTGCTTGTGGGAGGCACTAGGCCAGTAATGGCTAACCTTGGCACTCCAGCTGTGGTAAAACTACAATTTCCAAGATGCCCCGCTTGCTTGGCTGCTCTCAGAACTCTATAGAAATAAATGGAGCATGCTGGGAGTCGTAGTTTCACCACAGCTGGAATGCCAAGGTTAGCCATCACTGAACTAGGCATTGTGGGTAGTGCAAGGCATTCTGGAAAGGAGAAGCCCAGTCTTCAGTCTAAATACAGACTACAGGACATCAGCAGAGCTGTTCCATGCAGTTCTCCTTCTAAGGCTACTTTCACACTAGCGTTCGTCGGTCCGCTCGTGAGTTCCGTTTGAAGGGGCTCACGAGCGGACCCGAACGCAGCCGTCCAGCCCTGATGCAGTCTGAATGGAGCGGATCCGCTCAGACTGCATCAGTCTGGCGGCGTTCAGCCTCCGCTCCGCTCGCCTCCGCACGGACAGGCGGACAGCTGAACGCTGCTTGCAGCGTTCGGGTGTCCGCCTGGCCGTGCGGATCCGTCCAGACTTACAATGTAAGTCAATGGGGACGGATCCGTTTGAAGATGCCACAATATGGCTCAATCTTCAGGCGGATCCGTCCCCCATTGACTTTACATTGTAAGTCTGGACGGATCCGTACGAGGCTATTTTCACACTTAGGCTGTTATATGCTAAAATAATGCAGACGGATCCGTACTGAACGGAGCCTCCGTCTGCATTATTATGATCGGATCCGTTCAGAACGGATCCGATCGAACGCTAGTGTGAAAGTAGCCTTAAACGCCACCATCTTTGTGCAAGTATATCTGGTGAGTGAGATCTACCTTGTTTCAGTGACATTATGTTCACAGAGCTGTTTAGCTAGGTATAAGTGTCACTCAGGGAGTTATTTCTGTTAGCTAGACATGCAGTTCTATGTATAGGCAGCCATTTTGGACATCTGCTTTCTCTGTCAATGTATTACTGTACATGCTATTCTATATGTTTTACTTACACAAGCCATTTGTATTCTTGTAGTTTTACCAATTCACAATCCTGTTGACCAATAAACAAGTTAGACTACAGAAAACAGTCCTCTTATTTGGAAGACAGGAATGGTTTATACTGAATGTCAAACTGCACATTGTGTGAACATATATGAAGACAGAACCGTTATCTTGAGCATCCATTGTGCTTAATTTTTCATCTGTTTTAGCCATTTCTGTCTGAGATCTGTTATTTTTTTGGGAAGAAAAAGTCCGCCACAAAGGACTTTTTCCCCGTTTAAAAATAACGGATCTCAGATAGAAATATATATAAAGGATTTGGGTCTCTTTTTTCCTGTTTTTCTCACGGATCAGAAGAACGGAAAACTAAATGGTGATGTGAACCTACCCTTATATGTAGCCCAAAGCCAAATCTGTTCAGTGACACAGCCAAGTGGCAATATTCGCGATTAAAATTTGCGATTCGAATATTCGCGCTCAACACTATAACAGAGAGGCTGGCTTTTTTACTATATTTGCGTCACACACAATATTATTAGAACAGATTGTATATATAATAGCACAGTAAAAAATAAAAAAATTCAATCTTTTACACTGTAGTAGCTTGTTACATTGAGGTATAGTAAGGCTAGAGCCCCTTTGATACCTCCATAGCCTCAGCTTGTCTATCTATCACAATCCATCCTCTGGCTCCCTGTTGTAGGCGCAATACATTCTAGTACTTCTCCAGATCATAATAACAATACAGTAAGTACATATTTATTTTTATATAAATTCAAAGACAAAATGAGTAATTTATAACAATTCAGTTGTGTCAGCATTACTCATGCATGGGTTGGTTTCTGACTGTCTGGATATGAAATCTGACATTACTTTTATCATCCCTGGACAGCTGTCAAGTATCGTGGTTACCCATAAAACCATAATGCAAATCCATTCAAATATCTGAGGTAAACTGATGTGTTTTTAACTAAAGCATTCAGGTCACAACATAAAAGCTAAAACAACATACGCTAATAAGTAATAAAAGAACACTTGACTACACAGGGAAAAGTAAGTGTACTTCCAGGTACGGAGTATGCGCTGTGTCTGGAGGAATACAATAATACTACTACATCTGCTTGTTGAAAATATCATGATTATTTGGATGATGATTTTTATGAGTTATTTCTAGAGATGAGCCACTCAACTATAAATGAATCAAAATCATTATGAAACTTTTGTGATTCGTTTTGGATGAATCGCTCAAAAGGGTGGCCTCCATTTTACAGGTCAGAAGAAACCATCTGCCACCAAAAAGGGAACATTTTTGGACCGTTATTTAATTTAAAAACAATCCTACAGTTGGGTTTGTTATTAAACATTGTAACCACCAGCTACCATCCGTTTATCCATAGCCATAATTGTTGCTGTCCCTTTTGACATTACTAATGCTGCCTTGACAGTAACGCCTTTAGCACCCTGCGATTTTGCGTTTTTTGATTTTTACTTGAAAGTTGTACTTTTTAATGGCAGAATTTTATATTGCATACGATGTAGTGGGAAAGTGAAAAAAATTCTAAATAGGGTGTGTCCGCCAATGTCATGCTTTCCCAAGGCAAGAGTAGTCGTCACTCCACTCACCCTGGGTGTATTGGGACAAGTGCTCAGTGAACTTTCTTTTGGCACCTCTAGAGTTAATCCTTCCCTTTTGCACGCTGCCCAAATCTTGACTAAGGAGCTGATCAGCCTTCCTATTTAGTTGGGCTGTGGTTCTAACTTCTTACCTGAGCTTTGAGGTTCTCTAGTGTCTAATAACCAGTGAAGGTGTGAACTCGTACCTTGTCTGACTACCGATTAGGCTCCTTGCTGTTTGCCCTGACCCAGCTACACCAGGACTACTCCAGGAGGTAGTGGCCTGGTTGGTCCCTGCAGTGCAGTCCACATCACTGTACATGGGTTAAAGGGTGAATACCAGGGAACTGCCAAGACAATGCCCTTAGGTTTAGCCCAAAGTTAAACTGGTTAGTTGGCAAAGTGGGTCCACACCCACTGTTAGTCATATTCTGATCCCCATAACTTTTTTATAGTTATGTCTATGGCACTGAGTGGAGACTCAATTTTGTGGGTTAATTTATTAATATAATTTTGGAGTTTGTATGACTTTTTGATCAGTTTTTATTACATTTTTTGGGAGGTGAAGTAATGAAAAAATGGCTAATCTGCCATTTTCTTTCGGTTACAGTGTTCATCATAAGGGATAAGTACATTTATATTTTAATCATTTTGGGGCATTTTGGGATGCAGCGATGCCTATAATGTTTATTTTTTTACAGATTTTTTTAAAATTATTTATGGGGAAAGGGAGGTGATTTTTATTAAAAATGTTTTTATTTTATTTTATTTTTTTAAAGTCGCCCTAGGTGGTTACAACAAGCAATCTGCATTGCAGATTCGCTATGTTCTAATGGAGCCCTGCCACCTGCGGGGCTCGATTGAAAATGCAGCTGTAAAAGCCTTGGTTTCTTTAGAGAAACCAGAGCTTTTTCATATAACCAATTGATCTCCTGATCGCCGCACAGTGGAGACTTTCAGGCCTAGGGAGCACAAAGCTCCTGGGAAAAGCTACCTCAGATGCCATGGTCACAACTGACTACAGCATTCGAGGGGTTAAATGTCTGCAATTGGCGTTATCACCAATCTGAGGCATTAGTCCAAGGTGTAAAATAGTAGACACTTGGAGGCTATGGAACCAGCTGTGCTCATGAGCTGGTAACATTTTTTAAAACTAGACTTCCGCCAAACATGCATGGCGGACCTTATCCATTTTTGCGGACCACAAATTGCAGATCCGCAAAACACGCCCACCGGCCATGTGTATTTTGTGCAATGGAACATCCTCCTTCATTATAGAAATGCCTATTTATGTCTGCAAATACAGGCCAGAATAGGGCATGTTCTATTTTTTATATTTTTTGCAGGGCCACGGAAAATGCTGTCCACATCTTTTGCAGCCTCAATGAAATGAAATGGGTCCACAAAACTGTGGAATGGATGCGGACAAAAACATACAGTAGAGTGAATGAGCCCTTAATGTTAGGTCCCTGTTGATGTTGCACTGTTAGTTAATGCAGTGCACAAGACCTTAGGACATAAACAGACTAGGAGGAGGAGCCGGTTCTCTTCTACATCTCCAATGAGGGTTATTCCCTCCAAACACACATTGCTGTAGCAGCGGGTCTACCCATGACGGTGTTAGATCTGCTTGTGACGAACCCTGACTTCCTAGGCAGTCTATATGAGCTAGAGTAAGGTGCTAACTATTTGGCTAACAAGATTAAGTGCAAAGATCAAATTAAAGTGCATACAATCACATTGCAGTACCTGTAAAGGAATACACACAATGGGCACAATACTTTAAAAATTGCTGAATACTTGAAAAGGTTAGTACAGAAATAGTGCAAATACATAAAGCAATTAAACAGTGCAATAAAATCACATTCGAGTCCTTTTCTTTTAGTGCTGGCAGATGTAATGCACCAAACTGGAACCTTTAATGCAAAAGTCCTTTGTAATCCACAGGAAATAGTAATGTCATTATTTGTAATCCACATAAGGCACAATGTCATTTGTAATCCACATGGGGTAGTAATGAATAGCTGCAAAGTTAACCACCTCAGCTCCCCTAGCTTAAACCCCCTTAATGACCAGACCACTTTTTACAATTCTGCACTACACTACTTTCACCGTTTATTGCTCGGTCATACAACTTACCACCCAAATGCATTTTACCTCCTTTTCTTCTCACTAATAGAGCTTTCATTTGGTGGTATTTCATTGCTGCTGACATTTTTCCTTTTTTTGTTATTAATCGAAATCTACCGAAATGTTTGCAAAAAAATGACATTTTTCACTTTCAGTTGTAAAATGTTTAAAAAAAACTACATTTCTATATACATTTTTCTCAAAATTTATTGTTCTACGTGTCTGATAAAAAAAAAAATTATTTCGGAAAGTAGACACCCTAAGGTATTCACTGATGGGCATAGTGAGTTCATAGAACTTTTTATTTTTTGTCACAAGTTAGTGGAAAATGATGATTTTTTATTTATTTATTTTCTTACAAAGTCTCATATTCCACTAACTTGTGAAAAAAAATGAAAACTTCCATGAACTCACTATGCCCATCACGAAATACCTTGGGGTGTCTTCTTTCCAAAATGGGGTCACTTGTGGGGTAGTTATACTGCCCTGGCATTTTAGGGGCCCTAATGCGTGAGAAGTAGTTTTAAATTCAAATGTGTAAAAAATGTCCTGTGAAATCCTAAAGGTGCTCTTTAGAATTTGGGCCCCTTTGCCCACCTAGGCTGCAAAAAAGTGTCACACATGTGGTATCGCCGTACTCAGGAGAAGTTGGGCAATGTGTTTTGGGGTGTCTTTTTACATATACCTATGCTGGGTGAGAGAAATATCTCTCTAAAAGTCAACTTTTCCCATTTTTTTATACAAAGTTGTCATTTATATCTCACCCAGCATGGTTATATGTAAAAAGACACCCCAAAACACATAGCCCTACTTCTCCTGAGTACGGCGATACCACAAGTGTGACACTTTTTTGCAGCCTAGGTGGGCAAAGGGGCTCAAATTCTAAAGAGCACCTTTAGGATTTCACAGGGCATTTTTAACACATTTAGATTTCAAACTACTTCCCACGCCTTAGGGCCCCTAAAATGCCAGGGCAGTATAAATACCCCACAAGAGACCCCATTTTGGAAAGAAGACACCCCAAGGTATTCCGTGAGGGGCATGGCGAGTTCCTAGAATTATTATTTTTTTGGCACAAGTTAGATGTTCGTATGTGTTTTGCGGATCCGCGGTGTCCGTGTTTTGCGGATCCACGGATCCGCGTATCCGCAAAACACATACGGACGTCTGAATGGAGCCTTACAGGGGGGTGATCAATGACACGGGGGTGATCACCCCATATAGACTCCCTGATCACCCCCCTGTCATTGATCACCCCCTGTAAGGCTCCATTCAGACGTCCGTATGTGTTTTGCGGATCCGATCCATGGATCTGTAGATCCGCAAAACACATACGGACCTCTGAATGGAGCCTTACAGGGGGGTTATCAATGACAGGGGGGTGATCAGGCAGTCTATATAGGGTGATCACCCCCCTGTAAGGCTCCATTCAGACGTCCGTATGTGTTTTGCTGATCCGATTCCATGGATCCGTGGATCCGCAAAACACATACGGACCTCTGAATGGAGCCTTATAGGGGGGTGATCAATGACAGGGGGGTGATCGGGGAGTCTATAGGGGTGATCACCTCCCTGTAAGGCTCCATTCAGACGTCCGTATGTGTTTTAAGGATCCGCGGATCCATGGATGGGATCTGCAAAACACATACGGACGTCTGAATGGAGTCTTACAGGGGGGTGATCAATGACAGGGGGGTGATCAGGGAGTCTATATGGGGTGATCACCCCCCTGTCATTGATCACCCCCCTGTAAGGCTCCATTCAGACATCCGTATGTGTTTTGCGGATACGCGGATCCGTGGATCTGAAAAACACGGACACTGCGGATCCGCAAAACACGGACACTGCGGATCCGCAAAACACATACGGACATCTGAATGGAGCCTTCCAGGGGGGTAATCAATGACAGGGGGGTGATCAATGACAGGGGGGTGATCAGGGAGTCTATATGGGGTGATCCGGGGGTTAATAAGGGGTTAATAATTGACAGGGGGGGTGTAGTGTAGTGGTGTTTGGTGCTACTTTACCGAGCTGCCTGTGTCCTCTGGTGGTCGATCCAAGCAAAAGGGACCACCAGAGGACCAGGTAGCAGGTATATTAGACGCTGTTATCAAAACAGCGTCTAATATACCTTTTAGGGGTTAAAAAAATCGCATCTACAGCCTGCCAGCGAACGATTGCCGTTGGCAGGCTGTAGATCAGCTAGTTTACCTGAATTTTCTGTGAACGCATGCGCCTGTGTGCGCGCGTTCATAGGAAATCTCACGTCTGCCGAGAAGATGCCCCGGCGCGTCCAGGAGGAATAACAGGGCCACCGCAAAGACGCAATCCTGCATGCGGCGGTCCTGTAGTGGTTAATGAGAACCCTTTTAAGCAAATGGGTCTCCCACTCAACCTGAGAAGGGGGGGGGGGAAGGAATTTTGTCGCAGACGTGCGCAACCTGGAAGCATTTTCAGTAGCTGGGGAGAGTCCTTACAAACATGGCTATATGGGTGAGGACAAAACAGGGGCAACAAAACAAATAAAACATAGCCAACAGGTCCTCACTCGTCAAGTCCAGTTCACAAAGTGTCTCCCTTTAGTTCAAAATTCTTTAGGTCCTGATGGTGACTGAAGCAGAGTAGCTCCTTAGAGGAGGTACCCTAGATCCTCCTCACTGGTGCTGCTGAAGGACATCAGGGGTCTCTCCTGCCTCTTGAAGGCTAGACGAGCAGCAACAGTGGTGGCTTGGCGACTCTTGCTAGCAGATCTTGGAAGTGACCTGGTTGTAACACTTGTCATCACTGCTGTAACTTTTTGCTTCATGGGTCCGGAACCTTCTGCCATGGGAAAGGGATTCAGAACCTCCGGCTGCAAAGGAGCTGGTAGACAATCTTATGGCGGTGACTCGCAGGCAGCTCTCACCAAGGTAGTTGATAGTTTACTACCGTCGGACTGAATGTAAACATGACAGTAGCCCCACATTCAAGTTGGCATGTTGGTGGCGGGGGCAGACCTGGAATAAAGAGCTCCAGCTTTGGCTGTGGCTTCTCACCAAAGCGGAGTACTCCCCTGCGGTTTCTTGCAGGCATCAGATATGACCCGCAGCTGCTGGGTCTTCCTGCCAGCACTCCGGTGCTGACGCTGGGACTAGGGGCTTCTCTAGTAGGGTCACTGCTATGGCGAAGGGTCCCTTGAGGGCCTGCATAGGGGTATATTCTACTTAGTCTCCTTTTTACAGGCTGTGTCGGGCCTGGGGCAGATAGGGGCGCTTGACAGAGCGACGTCCCACAAATAGCTCCTGACCTGTCTCGTCATCCTGAAGGAAGCCACTTCCCCTCTCGACCGAAAACCAAACAATGGTTCCTCTCCTCCGTTCTAATATCGGGTCTCTCACCTGTGGTCTATCCATGACGCGGATGGCCCACTCTTCGATGGCCCGCTTGTACTCCCACATTGTGGCGGCATGGGCTGTCACCTCTTTCGGGTTGAGGCCTTCAAAGGTCCCGCTCTTCTTGGGCAGTGGAGTGGGTACTCCGGCCGCCTCCACCGCACCAGCCGGTACGGGGAATGCCTGAGACCCTTTCTCTGGTCTCCGCACTATTTGTGACACCCATATGGCATGCATAGCATCCCGCAGTTCGGGCAAGTCACTCCAGTTTGGTTTAGGCACCGCCTTCTTGCTTCTTCTCTTGCTAACGCAAACTGGTGACGAAGGAGGGGCTTTAGGGGAGGAATCCTCCCTTCTTTTGTCTGTATGGGGCTCTTCCCTGTGGGCAGGGCTGTATTTTCCCGTGCTTGAGCTGGGTGTTTCTTTAATTTCTCGCTCTTGAGGTGCAAGAAGAGGATATGCCATCACAGGCAAATAAGGCTGATTAACCCCTAGGATGCCAACGCGCACTTTCCTGCGCCTGTCGCTTCGTAGCAAATGTAATAAAGTAATTTTTAAAGTTTTTGGGGACAATTCTGTAGGCCTTGTAGTATAAAGACACACAAATAAATCCTGTTAGTCATGCCAGCGGCAGCGGGCCGCCCCCCTGGGGCCCTATTAGAGTTTGGGGGAGTACCCAGGTGTAGGAATGGCTGAGTGGTATAGGGTGGCCTAAATGTCCCTTTATATGAGGTGTAGGTGTCACTGTGCTCCTACCTAGATAGAGCTGGACCCCAGCTTGGCTCCGAAGCAGAGAAATAGGGGTGAATAATTGAGGGATACAAGAATAACTTGAGTCCAGACTTTAAGATGCAGCTGAAAAGCAGCTTTTCTTTGGAAAACTTTAATCAGAAACAATCTTCCAACTTTATCTTGGTCCCAGCAGGCTTTAGCATTAAAACTGGCAGGCAAACTCGTCTCTGGTACATCTATTGCTCTCTGGCTCTGCTGTACTGACAGGCTGGCTATATAACTTTGCTTCTTCTTTATGCTGTACTACACTCTGTAGTCTGACTGTAGGTTATGCCAGGGAAATTTCCTCCTGGCTCCTGAGGCTTCAAGCTTTGGCCTCCATGTCCATAAGGGCTGAGGGTGCTCTGGCTAGCTTGGCTTCCAGCAGAGACATGCCCAGCACACCCTTACTTGTCAGGGGGTAAGCTGGAACTCTCCCCTAGCAGGGGGTAAGCTAGACTAACTAGAAACTGGTCCCCACCCTTCCTGCAGGAAGTGGGACTAGCCCACCTCTCCACAGAGGGGGGTTAGAATGGAATGGAAGATTCCATTCTCTCTAGGATAGCTCTGCCATATTTGCTGCCACCTGCTGGTGAACCAGGCATATTACATTTGAACATAACAGTTGCAAACATTACTAGGAATGAACAGCGTAGTGGACCTGAAATAAATACACAAGATGACATGATATTAGCATACACAGATAAAATCAGGGCATAGGAGTGGTAATGCCACTCTGGAGCGTTACAGATAGATACAAGAATAAATAAATCAGGGAGCACCGCTGCAAATCAAGCAAATGCTGGAGTGCCAGCAGCTGAAGGGCGATCCCTGAAGCCCAAAAATACAAAAAATAAAGAAACTCTGCAGCACTTCTGTGAATGTGCTTTTATTCACCCGATATCATGCGATGTTTCAGTCCTCTCAGGGGGACTATTCTCAAGCATTGCTTGAGAATTGTCCCAATGAGAGGACTAAAACATTGCATGATACCGGGTGTATAAATGCACATTCACGGAAGTGCCGCAGAGTTTTTTTTATTTTTAGAAAGATAGATAGTGATAGATAGATAGATAGATAGATAGTTAGATAGTGATAGATAGATAGATAGATAGATAGATAGATAGATAGATAGATAATCAGCCTTATGGAGATGAAGAGTCACATTATTTTCATCTCTACACAGTACTTGGCTAATCGCCCCATAACTTCAGGCATGTCTACTTACATATACATTATAATACATAGTCACTCAGGACAAATAGTTTGCATGGGAAAAACAAAGCATTAGACACTGCAGACACGCAAACAACATAATGCAAATGCATGGAGAAGCCATCCTGAACTGTTTGCTATGTGTAATGAAGGTTCATGTCACCGGTACTATTGATGGAACCCATTAAGCTGCAGACATTTTTGACCATGGTGATTGCTACTGAACAAGTATATGGGCAGTTTTCCCATGAGAATAGCATATAGGGCCTCAAATATAGATCCTTTAGATAATTTATTCAGTGGTCATGTACACAGTGTCTGTCCTGGGTCTTTTCAGATTCATTTGCAGGTAAACATACAATGACAGGGCACAGACCTCAACCCAACAAGAGTTGTCACAGCTGTGCAGCATAATAAGCCATTTACCCTCCTGCCCAGTTCAGGAATGTTTGCTGTCACCACAGGCTATAGCTAACAGATATATATCCACAGTGTTCGGGACAAGCCCTCACAGGGTATATCACTGAGCTTGTGAAATCTAAATGTCTGGGTCAACAGTTGTGAAATTTTTTTTTGTTTCAGTGAATCTTGTGAAATATGCAATATAGTCTGTAAAATGTTGGCTCGCTTACTGGAAGACATTCACAGAAGTTGGAACAGAGATTGAGCATTTACCAGTACTGGAGTACCAGTACATAGCCATACACTTTTCTCCATAAGTGTTTTTTTATGTAGGTGTGCCCCTCTTCTATATCTTTTATTTAAATTCTAAATTCTAAATATAGTCCCCAATACTTTTCAATAGTTATAATGGCTGTTTTTGTCTGGGGAGCAATCATCAGGGGTAATAAAATGGCCGCCGTCCTATAAGTACACACAAAACCTGTCCTAATCACACAGGAGGACAAGTTAGTGCAGAACACTGAGCTAAAGAGCTGCTTTATCCTCATCTCTGCTCCACTTATCAGGGATTATGATCCTTAATACAGCTGATAAGATCTTCAGCTGAATCTCTGTAGGAATGAAGTTCATGAGAAGACATGAAGTACAGAGAAGATGAACAGGACAGACTATGGTAATGTGGGGCTGTGGTAATGGAGACTGCATACAAGTCCTGCTGCTCATTACCCCCACCCTCTGCTCTGTACTTCATGTCTTTACATGAACTCCATTCCCACAGAGATTTAGCTGAAGATCATATCAGCTGTGTTCAGGATAATAATCCCTGATGAGCAGAGCAGAGAGGAGGATGAGGCAGCTCTTTATTTCAGTGTCCTGAAGTAACTTGTCCTGCTGTGTGATTAGGACAGGTTTTGTGTGTATTGATAGGACAGCAGCCATTTTATTTCCCCGAATGATTGCTCCCTAGACAAAACAAGCCATTATAACTAATGAAAGGTATTTGGTAATATATTTATAATACAATAATAGTATTTTCAGTAATATTATTTTCTTAATTTCCGGAGAACCTCTTTAGACTTTTATTTGTGTCATTAGATGATGGATAAAATATATAAAAAATAAAAATAAAAAAAAATGAAAATCAGACAACATATAGTACATGACAATCACTTTCTAACAAAGCTAGAACCAGTCCTGTACCTCACATGGATCCAGAAATCTCCCCATTTATCGCTCTGCTCGATTTTTATCAGGCTGTCAGCTCAAAGGGAGTGTCTTTTCTGCTGCAGTTCAGGGGGCGTGTCCATGTTCTCCCTATCACAGTTCAGGAGGCAGTTGGAGAAACTGAGCATGTGCGGCCTTCTCAGTGAGCCAGACAAAGAAATAAAAAAAAGAACAAACAGCAGGTGGCGCTATACAGATGCATTTTATTAAATAGCTCAGTGGCTATGCTAAATTTTTTATTACATGCAAATACAAAAGTATTCAGATCCAGGAGCTGGTTTGAAAACCCCTTTAATATATATACAGTATATATATATACAGTATATATATATATATATATATATACGGTACAGACCAAAAGTTTGGACACACCTTCTCATTCAAAGAGTTTTCTTTATTTTCATAACTATGAAAATTGTAGATTCACACTGAAGGCATCAAAACTATGAATTAACACATGTGGAATTATATACATAAAAAAGTGAAAAAAGTGTAAACAACTGAAAATATGTCATATTCTAGGTTCTTCAAAGTAGCCACCTTTTGCTTTGATTACTGCTTTGCACACTCTTGGCATTCTCTTGATGAGCTTCAAGAGGTAGTCACCTGAAATGGTCTTCCAACAGTCTTGAAGGAGTTCCCAGAGATGCTTAGCACTTGTTGGCCATTTTGCCTTCACACTGCGGTCCAGCTCACCCCAAACCATCTCGATTGGGTTCAGGTCCGGTGACTGTGGAGGCCAGGTCATCTGGCGCAGCACCCCATCACTCTCCTTCATGGTCAAATAGCCATTACACAGCCTGGAGGTGTGTTTGGGGTCATTGTCCTGTTGAAAAATAAATGATGGTCCAACTAAATGCAAACCGGATGGAATAGCATGCCGCTGCAAGATGCTGTGGTAGCCATGCTGGTTCAGTATGCCTTCAATTTTGAATAAATCCCCAACAGTGTCACCAGCAAAGCACCCCCACACCATCACACCTCCTCCTCCATGCTTCAAGGTGGGAACCAGGCATGTAGAATCCATTAGTTCACCTTTTCTGCGTCGCACATAGACACGGTGGTTGGAACCAAAGATCTCAAATTTGGACTCATCAGACCAAAGCACAGATTTCCACTGGTCTAATGTCCATTCCTTGTGTTCTTTAGCCCAAACAAGTCTCTTCTGCTTGTTGCCTGTTCTTAGCAGTGGTTTCCTAGCAGATATTCTACCATGAAGGCCTGATTCACACAGTCTCCTCTTAACAGTTGTTCTAGAGATGTGTCTGCTGCTAGAACTCTGTGTGGCATTGACCTGGTCTCTAATCTGAGCTGCTGTTAACCTGCGATTTCTGAGGCTGGTGACTCGGATGAACTTATCCTCCGCAGCAGAGGTGACTCTTGGTCTTCCTTTCCTGGGGCGGTCCGCATGTGAGCCAGTTTCTTTGTAGCGTTTGATGGTTTTTGTGACTGCACTTGGGGACACTTTCAAAGTATTCCCAATTTTTCGGACTGACTGACCTTAATTTCTTAAAGTAATGATGGCCACTCGTTTTTCTTTACTTAGCTGCTTTTTTCTTGCCATAATACAAATTCTAACAGTCTATTCAGTAGGACTATCAGCTGTGTATCCACCTGACTTCTCTACAACGCAACTGATGGTCCCAACCCCATTTATAAGGCAAGAAATCCCACTTATTAAACCTGACAGGGCACACCTGTGAAGTGAAAACCATTTCAGGTGACTACCTCTTGAAGCTCATCAAGAGAATGCTAAGAGTGTGCAAAGCAGTAATCAAAGCAAAAGGTGGCTACTTTGAAGAACCTAGAATATGACATATTTTCAGTTGTTTCACACTTTTCTGTTATGTATATAATTCCACATGTGTTAATTCATAGTTTTGATGCCTTCAGCGTGAATCTACAATTTTCATAGTCATGAAAATAAAGAAAACTCTTTGAATGAGAAGGTGTGTCCAAACTTTTGGTCTGTACTGTATATATATATATATATAGTGAAGAAAATCGGACAGCACTCCAAGTAAAAAGCAAAATGGTATTTATTCACCCATGTGGAAGGCAACGTTTCAGCTCATACAAAGAGCCTTTCTCAAGCTCTTTGTATGAGCTGAAACGTTGCCTTCCACATGGGTGAATAAACACCATTTTGCTTTTTACTTGGAGTGCTGTCCGATTTTCTTCACTATCTTCACGGGGTAAGCAGCTATATCCCTGGACTTAGCACCCACTTGCTCTTATTGTCCAGTGCCACCATCACGTTCCTTTTTGTATATATATATATATATATATATATATATAAAGGAAAAACTAAGAATTATGAAAAAATATATATTTTCTTTCTTATAAATTTTTTTTCTAACTGTTACAAAATATTTAAAGACAAAACAATTCTAAAATCCTTACCGTATGTCTGTTCTTTGAAACTCAATGCTTTTTGTGCAATTTACCTACTAGCTGGGCTCAGTGCAAGACTTGAAATGAGTGCATTACAGATTTTTAGGGTCAATTTTTCTATTGCTGGTTATATCGAACCATACTACCAGAACAGAGGTGCCAGTAATTGATGGCTAAGGAATTGATGGCTAACCTCTGGCAGTCCAGCTGTGATGAAACTACGACGCCCAGCATGCTCCATTCATTTCTATAGAGTTCTGAGAACAGCCAAGCAAGTGTACATCTTGGGAGTCTTAGTTTTACCACAGCTGGAACGACGGAGGTTAGCCATCACAGCCCTAAGGTATTTACCTTAGGGAAATATGGACATTTGGGCTTTTCACTTTTTTTGGGTAGGAAAACCGAATTAAATTATGTGGATAAAAATAAAAATTGCCTTTTTCCGCAATTTTCAGTGGCTTATTTTTCATGTGGCCTTGAAAAAACACACATTGCATTGATATACTCCTGCCATTTGGAATGATACCTGATATGTGCATTTTACATCTTGATTTGGCTCACTGCAAGACTTCAGAGGACTGGAGCACATCTTGGAGGCCTAGTTTTCTATTTTTTCATTCTATGGCACCATGCTGCTAGAACTGATGTTGTACAGTCACAATGATCACATGCATGGAGACCACTATGATTGGTCTCCGGTGTCTTCACTGTGACAGCAGCTGTCTAGTAACAGTGCGGTCACAGCAAACTGCAGCGCCAGCACTAATGTTACCATTAACATCCTACCGCCATGATAAATATAGTCAAGCAGTGGTAGGAAAGTGGTTAAAGTGCTCTGCCTCTGTAACTCAGTGCTCCTCTTCATACAGGTGCTGTGGGTGGATACAGCCACTATTTTGTTAGAGAGGGACGGAAAACCACTGGTGACCCACAACCATTCACCCACAGGTAAGCAGAGGGACCGTTACAAAAGCACTCTATTGTGAAGACGCCACCAGCTCTTCATATCTCAGATTTCCAAACCCACGTGATTTGCAGTGGGGTATATTGCCAGCCAATATTGTAACCAGAGAGAATTTCAGTATTGAATAAAGGACTGACTAAGGCTACCTTCACACCATCATTTTTGCTGGATCCGGCAGGGCTCAGCAAAAACGCTTCCGTTACTGATAATACAACCGTCTGCATCCGTTATGAATGGATCCGGTTGTATTATCTGTAACATAGCAAAGACGGATCCATCATGAACTCCACTGAAAGACAATGGGGGACGGATCCGTTTTCTATTGTGTCAGAGTTAAACAAATCCGTCCCCATTGACTTGCATTGTGGGTCATGACGGATATGTCTTGCTCCGCATCCTATGACTGAAAGAAAAACGCAGCATGCTGCGGTTTGCTCTCCGGTATGAGAACACAATGCTTTTTGGAGCATTCCATTCTGTACAGTTACATTTTGTCCCTATTGACAATAAATGGGGACAAAACGGAAGCATTTTTTTCTGGTATTGAGACCCTATGACGGAACTCAATACCGGAAAATAGAAACACTAGTGTGAAAGTAGCCTTAATAGACCAAAGCTAACTGGCAATACAGCTTCCATGTCACATGTGACATTATCTGCAAAAATCGAAGTACCTAAGAAGGGAAAATAGTAACTTATTCAGTTATTAGGGGATGTTTTCACATGGTGAGTAGGGCTGTTGTCTCCAAATAGCACATTATATTAGCTTAATACTTAGCTTGACTTGCGCTTTTGCAGAATGTAACACAAGTACAGAATAAACACCAGGATCCAGACAAATGTAACTAAGGATTACCCATAGACTTTTACACCATAGAGTAAATAACATAGACACATCGTAATAAATACAACAGAAAAGTATATTATATGAGGACATTTTACCGTAGCCTGTTAGATATTATTATGGTTAATGGCAGGCATGGTTTACTATCATTAAAGAGGTTTTCCTGGATATGGCTATTTATAGTATATCTTGTGGACATGACACAAATGTTTTTGAGGGGAATATGCATTTAAAGCCTCATGCCCACGACCGTATGTATTTTGCTGTCTGCAAAAAACGGATCCGCAAAAAATACGGATGACGTCCGTGTGCATTCCGTATTTTGTGGAACGGAGCAGCTGGTCCCTGATAGAACAGTCCTATCCTTGTCCGAAATGCAGACAATAATAGGACATGTTCTATTTTTTTGCGAAACGGAAATACGGCCATACGCAAACAGAATGCTCACGGAGTAACTTCCTTATTTTTTTGCAAGCCCATTGAAATGAATGGTTCCGTATACGGTCCGC
Organism: Bufo gargarizans; assembly: GCF_014858855.1. Classification (NCBI taxonomy): domain Eukaryota; kingdom Metazoa; phylum Chordata; class Amphibia; order Anura; family Bufonidae; genus Bufo; species Bufo gargarizans. The sequence continues at coordinate 439,557,158 of NC_058083.1, forward strand.
AAAAAAAACACAGAAAGAATATACGTTCGTGTGCATAAGGGCCTAACCCACAGAGGACGCAGCTAGTTTGATTTCATGGAGGTAGAAATGACATGTTAACTTTATTCTGTGAGTTGCTATGATTGCTGCAATATCAAAGTTATACAGTTTTCTGTTTTACCCCTTTCACACAGTAAATACATTTAAAAAAAAATATTTGTTGCCATAACTTTTAAATTTTTCTGTGTAGGGGATTGTTTTTTGTGGGGTGAGCTGTAGTTTCTATTTGTACCTTGTCAAGTTCCATACAACTGTTAAAGTCATTTTTTATTAAATTTTTAGGGAAACAGGATGAACAAAAAAATAAATAAATGTTAGCATCTTTAAACAAGTTATCCAGGAAATGATAATGATGACCCATCCTCAAGATAGGTCATCATTATCACTTTGGTGGGGGCCCAAGTTCTTGCACCCCCGTCGATCAGCTGTTTCAGGGAGCAGCTGATGTACTCACCGGATCTCTGGTGTGCACAGCCAGGGGAGGGCTGGGAAGGGGGGCAGGGAGGCAATTGCCCCCCAGGCTGCCCTAAAGCATGTTAAAAACATCCGCTGGGCCGTCTTTAACAAATAATATATATATTTTTTTTTATTCCACAGGGTCGCACTGCCGATCATCACAGGCCCTGGTTCTAGTTGCCGGCAGCGGTGGGGGGGCAGTAGGAGATGTGTGCTACCATTGTGGAAGCGCTCATCTCCATATTCATCTGTATCGCCGTCCTCAGGATAGCGATACAGATGGAAGTGCTGCGACAGGGCAGGGGAGAGGTGTCTCCCTTCTCTGTTCTTCTGATAGGCTGCAGACACTAATGCCTGCAGCCTATCAGAGGCCAGCTCAAGCGGCGTGATGACGTCATTTTCATCGCGCCGCCTGAGCCGGGCAGCACACAGTGGGGGACACAGGCCAGAAGAGGCCTGCATCACTGCTGATGGAGGTAAGTAATAGTGTTTTTTGTTTTAGTTTTTTTTCTTTGCGGGGGCATCAGGCATTTCTTACAGCCCCATTTTTTTTGGGGTGGCACTCTGGGGGCATTTATTTCTTGCCCATTTTTTGGGGGAGGCACTATGGGGGTATTTCTTACTGGCACATTATGGGTGCACCATGGGGAGAGGAGCACTAAGGGGTATCTGGGGGCCCTAAAGGGGCTTTTTTTTATTGGCACATTATGGGGGTACTATAGGGGAGAGCGGCACTATGGGGCATCTGTTGGCACTATAGAGGCATTATTTGGGGGCACTATGAGGAAGGGGGGCTCTAAAGGGTCCTTTTTTTATTGGAACATTATGGGGGGCACTATAGGAGCATCTGCTGGGGGCACTAAGAAGGGGCATTTTTTACTGGCATATTATGAGGGACACTATGGGGAAGTGGGAGAGGAGCACTATGAGGGCATTTACTGGGGCACTATATAGGAGTATTTTATACTGGCATACATTATGGGGACATTAGCTCAACTGCGGGCACTAAGCAGGGGTATTTCATGTACTGTCATATTGTAGGGAAAATTATTACTATAAGGAGGTATTGTGGGGAGCTTTACTACTACTACTGGGGGGCTATGAGGAACATGATTACTAGTATGGGCACTATAGGGGCATTATTACTACTAAGTGTGCTCTGGCAGATAATTATTTCTATTGGTGGGATTTTGGGGGGCACCCTAGCACAGTATCAGCTTAGAACAATTATTTTTGGGGGACAGTATCTTTATACTATTAGTGTCTGGGAGTAGTTATTTTTTTAGAGCACTGTGTGCCAATAACTGTTGAAGGGGGCACTATCTGTGTGGTAGTAGTATTCCCAGGGGGACTGTTTCTACAGTATAATATTGGGGGCACAGCGGGCACAGTATTGGGGGCAATATCTGTGTGGTAGTAGTATTTCCAGGGGGACTGTTTCTGCAGTATAGTATTGGGGGTGGCAGGAAAGGGTGTTCAGAAGATGTGAAGATGATGGAAATGTGGGAAACTAATATCTGTTTGTCAATCTCTGCAGAGACGGGAGATGGCTGAAAATCCTCAAGGCGGTCTGGTCTGAATGGAGAAGATGAAGAAAGAGAACGTCTACAACAAAGGTGACATCACTGGATGTAAGAGGTATGGGGGGCTATGTAGGAGAGGAGATGCTCCGGCTCCTCCCCTGCCATTTGCAGAAGGAGGATTCAGAGCTGGGTGAGGACGGTCAAGGGGGGCAGCAGGCCACGGGCGGGTGGCAGATGGTGGGGGGAACCACAGGCCTTGAGCAGGATATGGGGAGGGAGGAGAGCGGAGGAGCTTCCTGGCTGTAGCCTGCTGTTTATTGTATAATATGAAGCAGGCAGTGCAGCCAGGGCAGGTCTCCCCTCTCCGTATGATGTGTAGAGACAGGCCGCAACTATAGAATGTCAGCTGTACAGTGTTTGTTGGGAGTGGCCTATTATATGTAGGAGGGGCTTTAATAATGGGCGGGGCTACAAATGGGCCACTTGAATTGATTTGCCCCCCAGGACTAAGGCTGCCAGCCCTCCCCTGTGCACAGCCATGTGACTAAACTACAGTGACATCACATAGCCTAGGGAGAGGCCACAGCACTCATGGAGCTGAGTCCCCGGGGTCGGACCACCACCAATCTGATACTGATGACCTATCCTGAGGATATGTCATCAATATTATTTCCAGGATAACCCCTTTAAGGCTAATCGCAGTGTGGGCTGAGCTTTAGTTTCGTAGTTGTGAACTATGTGAACTTTTTTGCTTTTTCCTATTTTTTTTGACATAATAAAGCACCGATGCGTCCGGGAGGTGGTTGATTTGTTCCTCCTGGACGCATCGGCGCGTCTTCTCGCGAGACGCGAGATTACGTCACAGCCGGCCCGCGCATGCGCATCGCGGGCCGGCATTTCGAAGCAAAGTATTTCGTCAGCAGCCTGCCGGCCACGATCATTGGCTGGCATGCTGCTGATTTTTAAAAAATCCAATCAGCAGCCATTTAACCCCACATATTAGTAAATATGATGGGGTTATATGGCTGCTGTGCTCCTCTGCTCCTTCTTTTGGTCGGTTGGTTCCAGCAGAGGAGCAGAGGAGCACACATCACTGTGAGTACCCACTACACCACACTTAGCCCCCAGATCACCCCAATTAACCCTTTGATCACCCCTTTGATCGCCCCTGTCAATCACTAGTGAAAGGAAAAAAGTGATCAGTGCAAACTGTCACTTTTTTTTTTCACTGGTATTGACCGTTAGGTTTCAGTATAGTTTAGGCCCCTTGGTTAGGTAGTTTAGGGATCGGTTAGCGCCCAGCCCACCGCACCGCAGTCTGTTATTCGCTGATTAGCGTATCGCTAATCAGCATTTGTACTTTTATAGTATCTGGAAGTGATCAAAACTGATCACGGTCAGATCTATAATTGTACTAGTGTCACTTTAGTTCTCCCTCCACCCAAAACGCAGTGTTTGCCCGATCAGGCCTGATCGGTCGCCCACACGTGCGTACACCCACGCCTGCCCCACCGCAGTGACAAAAATTTTTTATTTTTTTTGATCGCTGCACATTCACTTTACACGCACTGCGGCGATAAAAAAATCAGTTTTGATATTTTTTATCAACCGCAGCAGCCTCCGGTACTTCGCTAGCCTCCCATTTGTAAGACAGGCTTGCTTTTTTTTTCTTGGGTAGTCTCAGGGAATACCCCGAAATTTAGTTGCCCACATGTCTAACAGGGGGTATTCTTCTGAAGAGGCCTACAGGCTTCTGACCCAGTCGGATGAGGAGTGGGAACCCTCATCTGATGAATCCAGCGGGTCAGAATACGAACCTGTAGAAAGCAGTGGCTCTCTGACCCAAAGTTCGGACGAGGAGGCTGAGGTCCCTGATAGCACCAGGCGTACCCGGCCCCGTGTCGCTAGACCGCAGGTTGCGCAGGATCCGCTTCAAGAGCAGCAGAGTGGGGCTGGTGCTGTCAGATTACGTGGTGAGGCATACACCAGCAGCCCAGCCCTTCCTGGACCTAGTACCAGCACTGCCGTACAACCTGGTGAAGTAGCGAGCACCAGAAGGGCAGTTGAAGCTGGTACGGTGGCACGTGCAGTAGTGACCCCGTCGCAGCCACCGCAAAGACGTGCCCGTAGAGCCCCTAGAATCCCAGAGGTGCTGGCAAACCCTGATTGGCAGTCCCCAACTTCAGCCGCACCCGTAGTTTTCCCTTTCACCGCCCAGTCTGGAGTTCGGGTTGAGACAGCTCAGATCGATTCGGCCCTGGGATTTTTTGAGCTGTTCTTGACTGCGGAGCTTTTAGACTTAGTCGTGGCAGAGACAAACAGGTATGCCACACAATTTATCACCGCTAACACGGGAAGCTTTTATGCCCAGCCTTTCCGGTGGAAACCAGTCCAAGTTTCCGAATTTAAAACTTTTCTGGGCCTCCTCCTCAACATGGGCCTGACAAAAAAGCATGAATTGCGGTCATATTGGTCCACGAACCCGATTCATCACATGCCCATGTTCTCTGCTGCTATGTCCAGGACACGATTTGAGGTCATCCTGCGTTTCCTGCACTTTAGTGACAACACCGCCTCCCGTCCCAGGGGCCACCCTGCTTTTGACCGGCTCCACAAAATTCGGCCCCTCATAGACCATTTCAACCTGAAATTTGCAGATTTGTATACCCCTGAGCAAAACATCTGCATAGACGAGTCCCTGATACATTTTACCGGGCGCCTTGGCTTCAAACAATACATCCCAAGCAAGCGCGCCCGGTATGGGGTCAAATTGTATAAGCTCTGTGAAAGGGCCACAGGCTATACCCACAAATTCGGGTCTATGAGGGAAAAGATCAGACCCTGGAGCCGGTCGGTTGCCCTGACTACCTGGGGAGCAGTGGGAAGACAGTTTGGGACTTGGTGTCACCCTTATTCGGCAAGGGGTACCATCTTTATGTGGACAATTTCTACACAAGTGTGGCCCTCTTTAGGCATTTGTTTCTAGAACGGATTGGCGCCTGTGGTACCGCGCGAACTAGTCGCGTGGGCTTCCCCCAACGGCTCGTTAATACCCGTTTTGCAAGGGGGCAGAGGGCCGCACTGTGTAACGAAGAACTGCTCGCGGTGAAATGGAGAGACAAGCGTGACGTTTACATGCTCTCCTCCATTCACGCAGACACGACAATCCAAATTGAGCGAGCAACCCGTGTCATTGAAAAGCCCCTCTCAGTCCACGACTATAACCTTCACATGGGAGGGGTCGACTTCAATGACCAGATGTTGGCTCCGTATTTAGTTTCCCGACGCACCAGACGCTGGTATAAGAAGGTGTCTGTATATTTAATTCAATTGGCTCTGTACAATAGTTTTGTTCTCTACAGTAAGGCTGGGAGAACTGGATCCTTCCTCAAATTTCAGGAAGAGATCATCGCGAACCTCCTGTATCCAGGAGGTTCCGTGGCCCCATCCACCAGTGTAGTTAGCCGTCTACACGAGCGACACTTCCCCAGTGTCGTTGCTGGTACCTCAAACCGACCGCCACCCCGAAAAAAATGTTGTGTCTGTAGCAGGAGTGGAATAAGGCGTGACACCCGCTATTTCTGTCCTGACTGTCCCGACCACCCTGCCCTATGCTTAGGGGAGTGTTTCCGAAAGTACCACACACAGGTACACCTAGCATAGGGATCATCTCACCAGGATAGGCACACAGGGCTATTAGGGCCCATTCACTCACAGCTGCTGCAAACGTCTCCTTTCACATGGGACAAAGTGCATAACGCACTTTGCCACATCTTTGGGCGATTTGCGCTTTGCACATTGACCCATGGGGAAGGAGAGGTTTGTTCTATAAAGGTAAAAAAACAAAAAAAAAAAACAAAACAAAAAAAACAGGTAAGCAAACAGGTTAATGTTTAGTTCCAAAAGTTAAAGTTACATGTTCTGTTCCAAAGTTAATAAAATTATTGCGTTGTGGCCTGGTTTTTTCTTTTTTTTTTTTTGTTTTTTTACCTTCCAGGTGGACCAACCGATCTACTAGCTGCAGCACCGATGTGCATACTGACAGAAGCATTGCGCTGCTGTCAGATTACACGCAAGTCGGTGTATGCGGCGCTGCAAGACGGGATTTTCTCCTCTGCAGTGACAGATACGTTTGCCGAGGCATACGAGCTGAGGAGGAGGCGGCGTTCCTATGCTTTGGCAAGCACTTTGTATATATATATATATATATATATATATATATAAAAAAAAATCCCGGCAATGATTTATTCATCCACATCGATTGATGCGAATGGAGAAATCTGGTTTGCCAGGGCATACGAGCTAAGTGGGTATGGATGTAGGGCGGAGCTCCTATGTCCTGGCAGACGCCTTTCCCCTCCATTTTTTTTTTTGGCAGAGATTTTTTCATCCACATTGATCGATGCGAATGAAGAAATCTGTGCCGTTCATTTTTTTCTTTCAGCCCAGAGGCTGAACGGAAAAAAAAATCTCATTACCTGTATGCTCAATATAAGGAGGATAGCAGAAACTCCTAATGCTGGCCATACATGTAATGATTGCGGAGACCCTCAAATGCCAGGGCAGTACAAACACCCCACAACTGACCCCATTTTGGAAAGAAGACACCCCAAGGTATTCGCTGAGGGGCATATTGAGTCCATGAAAGATTGAAATTTTTGTCCTAAGTTAGCGGAAAGTGAGACTTTGTGAGAAAAAACAAAAAAAAATCAATTTCCGCTAACTTATGCGAAAAATAAATTTTCTATGAACTTGCCAGGCCCCTCATTGGATACCTTGGGGTGTCTTCTTTCCAAAGTGGGGTCACATGTGGGGTATTTATACTGCCCTGGCTTTTTAGGGGCCCTAAAGCGTGAGAAGAAGTCTGGGATCCAAATGTCTAAAAATGCCCTCCTAAAAGGAATGTGGGCACCTTTGCGCATCTAGGCTGCAAAAAAGTGTGACACATCTGGTATCGCCGTACTCAGAAGAAGTTGGGGAATGTGTTTTGGGGTGTCATTTTACATATACCCATGCTGGGTGAGATAAATATCTTGGTCAAATGCCAACTTTGTATAAAAAAATGGGAAAAGTTGTCTTTTGCCAACATATTTCTCTCACCCAGCATGGGTATATGTAAAATGGCACCCCAAAACACATTCCCCAACTTCTCCTGAGTACGGCGATACCAGATGTGTGACACTTTTTTGATGCCAAGGTGGGCAAAGGGGCACATATTCCAAAGTGCACCTTTCGGATTTTGCAGGCCATTTTTTACACATTTTGATTGCAAAGTACTTCTCACACATATGGGCCCCTAAATTGCCAGGGCAGTATAACTACCCCACAAGTGACCCCATTTTGGAAAGAAGACACCCCAAGGTATTCTGTGAGGGCATGGTGAGTTCCTAGAATTTTTTATTTTTTGTCGCAAGTTAGTGGAATATGAGACTTTGTAAGGAAAAAAGAGAAAAAAAAAAATCATCATTTTCCGCTAACTTGTGACAAAAAAAAAAAAATTCTAGGAACTCGCAGTGCCCCTCACGGAATACCTTAGGGTGTCTTCTTTCCAAAATGGGGTCACTTGTGGCGTAGTTATACTGCCCTGGCAATTTAGGGGCCCATATGTGTGAGAAGAACTTTGCAATCAAAATGTGTAAAAAATGGCCTGCAAAATCCGAAAGGTGCACTTTGGAATATGTGCCCCTTTGCCCACCTTGGCAGCAAAAAAGTGTGACACATCTGGTATCGCCGTACTCAGGAGAAGTTGGGGAATGTGTTTTGGGGTGTCATTTTACATATACCCATGCTGGGTGAGAAAAATATCTTGGTCAAATGCCAACTTTGTATAAAAAAATGGGAAAAGTTGTCGTTTGCCAAGATATTTCTCTCACCCAGCATGGGTATATGTAAAATGACACCCCAAAACACATTCCCCAACTTCTCCTGAGTACGGCGATACCAGATGTGTGACACTTTTTTGATGCCAAGGTGGGCAAAGGGGCGCATATTCCAAAGTGCACCTTTCGGATTTCACCGGTCATTTTTTACAGATTTTGATTGCAAAGTACTTCTCACACATATGGGCCCCTAAATTGCCAGGGCAGTATAACTACGCCACAAGTGACCCCATTTTGGAAAGAAGACACCCCAAGGTATTCCGTGAGGGGCATGGCGAGTTCCTAGAATTTTTTATTTTTTGTCGCAAGTTAGTGGAATATGAGACTTTGTAAGGAAAAAAGAGAAAAAAAAAAATCATCATTTTCCGCTAACTTGTGACAAAAAATAAAAAATTCTAGGAACTCGCAGTGCCCCTCACGGAATACCTTGGGGTGTCTTCTTTCCAAAATGGGGTCACTTGTGGCGTAGTTATACTGCCCTGGCAATTTAGGGGCCCATATGTGTGAGAAGTACTTTGCAATCAAAATCTGTAAAAAATGACCGGTGAAATCCGAAAGGTGCACTTTGGAATATGCGCCCCTTTGCCCACCTAGGCTGCAATAAAGTGTCACACATGTGGTATCGCCGTACTCAGGAGAAGTTGGGGAATGTGTTTTGGGGTGTCATTTTACATATACCCATGCTGGGTGAGAAAAATATCTTGGTCAAATGCCAACTTTGTATAAAAAAATGGGAAAAGTTGTCTTTTGCCAAGATATTTCTCTCACCCAGCATGGGTATATGTAAAATGACACCCCAAAACACATTCCCCAACTTCTCCTGAGTACGGCGATACCACATGTGTGACACTTTTTTGCTGCCAAGGTGGGCAAAGGGGCGCATATTCCAAAGTGCACCTTTCGGATTTCACCGGTCATTTCTTACACATTTTGATTGCAAAGTTCTTCTCACACATTTGGGCCCCTAAATTGCCAGGGCAGTATAACTACCCCACAAGTGACCCCATTTTGGAAAGAAGACACCCCAAGGTATTCTGTGAGGGGCATGGTGAGTTCCTAGAATTTTTTATTTTTTGTCGCAAGTTAGTGCAATATGAGACTTTGTAAGAAAAAAAGAAAATAAATAAATCATCATCATTTTCCGCTAACTTGTGACAAAAAATAAAAAGTTCTATGAACTCACTATGCCCATCAGCGAATACCTTAGGGTGTCTACTTTCCGAAATGGGGTCATTTGTGGGGGTTTTCTACTGTCTGGGCATTGTAGAACCTCAGGAAACATGACAGGTGCTCAGAAAATCAGAGCCGTTTCAAAAAGCGGAAATTCACATTTTTGTACCATAGTTTGTAAATGCTATAACTTTTGCCCAAACCATTTTTTTTTTTGCCCAAACATTTTTTTTTTATCAAAGACATGTAGAACTATAAAGTTAGCGAAAAATTTATATATGGATGTCGTTTTTTTTGCAAAATTTCACAGCTGAAAGTGAAAAATGTCATTGTTTTGCAAAAAAATCGTTACATTTTGATTAATAACAAAAAAAGTAAAAATGTCAGCAGCAATAAAATACCACCAAATGAAAGCTCTATTAGTGAGAAGAAAAGGAGGTAAAATTCATTTGGGTGGTAAGTTGCATGACCGAGCGATAAACGGTGAAAGGAGTGTAGTGCCGAAGTGTAAAAAGTGGCCTGGTCATGAAGGGGGTTTCACCTAGCGGGGCTGAAGTGGTTAAATGGGGTATGTTTTGTTTACTTTTTCAAAAATGTTTTATTTTTTTTCCACTAGGGAATTTAACCACGTGATTGATTACCGAGATAATATATATATATATATATTTACACATTTATATATATATATGAATATATATATATATATATATATATATATATATATATACCTCTAGCAGGGCCTAATAGGAGTTCAAAGATTGGAGACCTGGGGGGTCTTCATTATGTCCTGAATGCTTTGGGTACAATACAATAATTACATCAAGGGGGCACCAATGGGGTGACTGAGGGTTCATGAAGCTGCATAGTGGTCTCGTTTAGGCCATATTCATATCCCATTTGCTATTTCTGCCACACACACATGTTGGTTTACAGAAAAAAGCAATTTTGGATATAAAAGCAAAAAACAAAAATATTACAAAAATGCTCCTGTTCTGATCCATTTAGGACAACCATATATTATATGACCCCTTAGTCATTTTCAGGGAGACCTGTGACATGCTGCATTTCCTCTGCAGCAACCACTTCATAGTAATTGGATTCCTCTGCTCAGATTCCTCTGAAAATAACATTGGATCCCCAGGAGCTACAAAAGCCAGACACAGGCCTCAGTGAGACAACCGTAATTTGGATGTATAGCATTTTTAGCATTGATATAATGGCCATAAGACCCAGACCATAGGGTGAGGCCTCATGGTGATCTGGTTCATTCTAAGAAGGGGATCTTTAGTTAAAACTGACCACCTATATGTAAAAATGCTTTTTTCTTTTAACATAATCACCCGAACTGATGAGCTGTAAACCGCTTGACTGTGAAATGTTGATATTTTGTGGCTGAGATTTCTCATGAGATCAATTCAAAATCTGCATTTTGCCCACATAAAAATACTAAATATATGCACATGGCAAAGTTTTAATTTACCATCTCAGGAGTACTATTGGTGTTTGTAATGTGCCAAAAAAAAAACTGGCATATGAAATGAGAAATATCTGAATAGGGAACACAACCGTGCTGCACAGATGACAATGTGAACATTGGTTTATTACTGTTTACATTTTCCATCTGTCTGGATGACTGTAGGCTTTAATAGAAAAAAAATATGATGTGTTTAATTTACGTGAGATTGTGTTAAACAAGGTCGCCTTTGCTTCAGCCATTCCCCATGTGAAAATATATTCACATTAACTGTAGAAATTGTACTTTCAGGACCCTAAAGAGCATTTTCCCTAATGTTCTTAGGCCTATTGCACGGCAGATGGGTCTTTTGTCTTCACGTGTCACCACAATCTTTGCACCCCCTATAGCCATCTTCAGACATATCCTCCTAAACAATGGCGTAGCCAGAAATGACTGGGCCCCACAGCAAATTTTTGAATGGGGCCTCCCTCCCCAGTAATTTTTTCACAACCCCTTCCTTTCATGCCGCCCCTATTCCTGTGGCTAGTAAAGATCGCTCTCTCAGACCAGGCCTGGCAGCTGTTCCATCCGTTTCTTACATTGTCTATACTGTCACTGTATATCATTTAATTTTGTAATACTGTTGAGGGGGCCTTGACAAAATCTTTTAGTCCTCCTCCACCTGGATGGGCCCCTGGCCTTCTGGGTCAGGGCCCAAAAGCAGTCGCTTCCCCTGCTTCCCCTATAGCTACGCCCCGCTCCTAAAATAAAATGGGCAAGTATAGATAACTTGTTGAGTAGTCTTCTTCTGTTAAGTTGGTATCGATTTATTCCAAGACGGGATGGAAGAAGCTGGATATTCTCTATGTTGTGTAAAATAAGGAGAATCATTACATTAAAAACAACGAATTTGGTCTCTTCCATTACATTTTATATAATACATAAAATTTACATTCCTTCATAAGCCAAGGACCTAGCACTCACAACACATTATGTTTTATATTACATTCTGCATCTGCCTCTCCAGGACCCTCCTCATCCAAGCATCTGGTTATTGATGCATAGGAGCTGTATACTTCTATACATGACAGACCACTACAGGTGAGCTACCTTCTACTTTGCCTTCCCATATGACATATTATTGATGGGTTATACATAGAGATGAAGACATTGAAGAGGACTTTCTGTTTCTGGTTAATCACCAAAACATACCTAAACCACTTTAGTGAGGAGGATTTGGTTTTTAGTTGCCCTCTATTTCCCTTCCCTTTTGTTAAGACTGGGTGCACATATACCAGTTGGGTCTGAAAGCTGTTGCCAGCATTTTTTTGAAGCCAAAAAAAGTAGCATGGCAGTTCCATATATACAAAAATACATCTGGATGTTGTAGAAGATATAAATGCTCGCCAAGTAGTTTACAACTGTGTTCTTTGGATATCCAAGGCCGGGTTCACATCTGCGTTGTGAACTGCGACACTGTAATCCGGCACTGTATCAAGTGTACATGGCGGCTTTCAGACGGACAAAAAATTCTACATGCAACATTTTTTTTTCAGCCGAAAGTTGGCATATATGCCGGAAAGCGTATTACCGCCGGATCAACATTCACTGTAATTGGGGTGCCAGCGGTGCATGGTGGATTCAGCCTGTGCCAGATATGGTGAACTCAGCCAGAACAGACTGCCAGAGTTCACAGAGAAGATGTGAACCCAGCCTTAGTCAAAACTCTGTGGACAAAATGTTTGGGGTAAAACAAACAAGGTACTCCGCAGAAAGAAAAATAAAAAAACATCTTCGAAGTAGTCAGACACAGTGGTAGTAGTGATGTGACTAATGTTTTGCATTTTTAGGACATGAACTACCCACCATTAATTGAGGAATTAATTCTGTACTTAGGCTACTTTCACACTCGCATTTTATCTTTCCGTTTGTGAGATCCGTTCAGGGCTCTCACAAGCGGTCCAAAACGGATCAGTTTGCATTCTAGTGCATTCTGAATGGAAAAGGATCCGCTCAGAATGCATCAGTTTGCCTCCGTTCCGTCTCCATTCTGTTTGCAGCGTTTTGCGTCTGCTTGACAAAACTGAGTGAAACGGATCAGTCCTGACACACAATGTAAGTCAATGGGGACGAATCAGTTTTCACTGACACAATCTGGCACAATAGAAAACTGATCTGTGCTCCATTGACTTTCAATAGTGTTTAAGACGGATCCGTCTTGGCTATGTTACAGATAATACAAACGGATCCATTCTGAACGGATGCAGACGGTTGTATTATCTGAACAGATCCGTCCATGACAGATTCGCACAAAACACGAGTGTGAAAGTAGCCTTAAATGGAAAATCCTTTAGTGGAAAGTCCAGTCATTTGTCCTCAAGCTGAAGTATTGCTCAATAATGATCCAAAACTCAAAGACAATTCTTCACCTGAATGAGGGAGGGAAATAAGCCGATTGGTGTAGTCCAGACATGAACTCAGTAGAAATGCCATGACAGAACCTGAACCAAACAGTTTCTACTGAAAGTATAAAAAATTTGATCAACATAGCACTCTTCTTTAACCAAACCGAAGCAGGTAAAACAATGTACAGTACACTTTATAATCAAAAGTAAATTTATAGTTTTTAACTGATCTGGCTAATTCCACCTTTCAAAGGTATCCTATTCCCCAGCAGCATGCTGTAACAAGTGTTGTCACTGGTTAAACTGGACTTTATGGTCCTACACAATTTAGATCTTTAATATGATCTCTCCATCCAACTCCTCTGTCTAATCCTACTGAAGACCTAGGGATGACCCATTATTCAAACAAATCAGTAACTACAGTATTTAATGGGGTCCCCCCCATCTGGACATGTATGGTATATCCTGTGGATATGCCATAAATGTCCAATAAATGAGGGACCCGCTCCTGTCTTAAGAACAGAACCTGATGGAAGCATTGCACCCTACTGGAGACAGAGAGGAAGCCGGGAATGCATGATTTTCTCCATTCACTGCTAAAGGACTTCCAAAAATAGACAAACATGCTTAGGGTCCATTCAGACGTCCGTAGTGCGGATCCGCAGCACCCCCATAGAACTGCCTATTCTTGTCCGCAATTGCGGACAAGAATAGGACGTGTTCTATTTTTTTCCGGAGCCGCGGACCGGAAGATCAGGGGTGCGCTACGGAAATGCGGATGCGGAGAGCACATAGTGTGCTCTCCGCATCCATTCCGTCCCCATAGAGAATTGGTTCCCACCCGTTCCGCAATTTGCGGAACGGATGCGGACCCATTATACGGACGTGTGCATGGAGCCTTATTTGGCTCTTTTCGTAAGTCCCAGAGCAGTGAATGGAGAAATCTGCATATGAGCAGCCTGTCCTCTTTCCTGGTGTTTCATGATGGGGGCCTGTTCTTGAGACAGGAGTGGGTCCCCAAGGTGAGATCCGCTTTGCATGTGCCACAAATGACTGGATGAGACAACCACTTTAAGTTAGGAGCTGCTGTCTTTCCAATTGTTCCCTAAGCCAAGGGCAGTCCAAAACAGAGGATTTCCCTCGATGACCTCCATAAGCCCCAACGGGCATTTCCAATCAGGTTGAGAAGACAGAAATATAGGGCTCTACTGCATAGACAATCTTATAGTATAGACAGTTTTTATTAAAGGTCTCTTGCAGTTCATTTTTTACATGATACTGAATTACTTTTCTTCTTTGAAAAAAATGAAGCAATTAGTCCCAAAATTGTTTTGTTTATTGACCGAGGTTCATTTTACCAGCCTTTCATCACTCTGTATATCTATAGGAGGAGTGTGGAAGTAGACTTCTGACATAAAGAACGTCTTTTACTCCCATACAAAGTCTAGGCTATATTCTGAATTGTTATTAAGGACACCAGTAATAAAAGATCATTGCGGCCAGTGTTGTGAGCAGGTTTACAGTGGTAGGTAATAACATTTTATGGTTTGGAGGTACATTGTGTACTTTGTACTTACAGTAGCGCACATGGTTAATGAAAAACTGTAAAGTTTTATTATATAAACGGAATTTAATAAAATGAACAGATTGCCAATAGGAAGTCGTATCTCATTTAAAATGAGGATGACAAAGCTAACATCATTTCGATCTGCATGTTTCCTCAGTGGCAAATTCCTGGATCCGGGATGGCACTAGACGTGATGTGCCTCATGTTTGTTTAACTAAATATGCTAGGTGATAGAGACAGACATGAGGAGACCATGTGAGCTACAGCAAACAACCAGCAGATGTATTATATTTATCTTGTTTTGCAGCCTTTTCATAACTTTTCATAAACCACAACACTCATTTTCCTCGCAGGCTGTCTGCATAATTATATTGTGGAGCCACCGGTTAACCATTTTATTAGTCGTTTTCTTTATTGGCCTGATACCGATCACATAAATTACTGGGAAGCATTAGCATTACCTTCTTCTGTTTAGAACACATACTTTACTTTATCTCTTTCTTGTTTTTAATTTTTTTTTTTAATTATTATTCTTTTGAGTTTTTTCTTTTCTAACCACCTGATACACAATGTAGTTTTAAAACTAGGGACTAGAGATGAGCGAATCGATTCATAACAATCCATTCATCTCATTAAGCAGAGTTTTGCACCTGTGACGGGGTGCCCCCAAAGCTGAGGATGCTCCCCCTGCTTCTTGATTGACAGGGCTGGATATTTTGTGCTTGTGATGCTGCTCCAGTGAAATCACAGAAGCTCTGCTTCCTCTACTGGAGCAGCGACTGCATGTGCACCGCTACTCGGAGTGGCAGTGCAGCGGGTGCCTCCCACCAGGGCCCTTTAAGTGAAAAAAGTACTTGTTTTCGTGATGCCAGTTGGGGTGAAGCAACAAGGGCACATGGCCCTTGTGATACTGTGGATGGTACCCAGGTGTAGGAATGCCAGAGTGGTGTAGGGTCGCCTAAATGTCCCTTAATGTTGGTGCATGTGTCACGGTGCTCCTACCTGGATACGCTGGACCCTAGGCGTTGGCTATGAAGCAATAAAAAGGGGGGTTATTGATGAAGAGGATGATGAAATAAATTGAGTCAAGACCTTGTGATGAAGTTTATGCAGCTTTAATTTGCATAAATGTTTCTCCAAACAGTTTAAGGCTTTGTTTTGGTTCCCAGCAGGCTTTGGCATTAACTATGGCAGGCAAACTCCTCTCTGCTACATCAGTTGCTCTCCGACTCTGCTGTACTGAAAGAATAGCTGTATAATTAACTGTATCTGTAGGCTGCAACTTCCTTCGGTAGTCTGTCTCTAAACTGTCCAGGAAACTTAACTTTACTCCTGGCTTCATAGGTTTCCAGCTTCTGCCTCCATGTCCAGCTGAGTGAAGGTGCTCCAGATGGCCTATACAGGGCTCATCCAACAAGGACATGCACCTGCAGCCTTCCCCTATCAGGGGGTAAACCTAGACTTTCCCCTAGAAGGGGGTAAGCTTAATTGACTCTAACTAGAACTCCTCCCTCCCTTTAGCAAGTGGGGAAATGCCCACCACACCACAGGGGAGGTGTTAGAATGGGAGGAAAAACTCCATTCTCTGTGAGATAGCTCTGCCGTGTTTGCCGCCACCGGCTGGTGAACCAGGCACATTACAATTAAACACAGCAGTTACATGGAAATAGATATGCACATTGTGGTGAACCTGGAATAAATACACAAGATGACATTTAAGTTAACCATAGGAGATAGTGGCAGGGTGCATGAGTGGTAATGCACCTCTGGGGCGTTACATACCCCCTTACTTAAAAGTCAAGCCACCCTCGGCTTGTGCTTAGGGTATATCTATCTATATATGCGGAAAAGGACAGCACATCCAGTAGTACGAAAAATATATTTATTGGGCCACAGTGGCACAGTGAGGCTAAATATATATATATATATATATATATATACATACATACAGACCAAAAGTTTGGACACACCTTCTCATTCAAAGATTTTTCTTTATTTTCATGACTATGAAAATTGTAGATTCACACTGAAGGCATCAAAACTATGAATTAACACATGTGGAATTATATACATAACAAAAAAGTGTGAAACAACTGAAAAGATGTCATATTCTAGATTCTTCAAAGTAGCCACCTTTTGCTTTGATTACTGCTTTGCACACTCTTGGCATTCTCTTGATGAGCTTCAAGAGGTAGTCACCTGAAATGGTTTTCACTTCACAGGTGTGCCCTGTCAGGTTTAATAAGTGGGATTTCTTGCCTTATAAATGGGGTTGGGACCATCAGTTGCGTTGAGAAGAAGTCAGGTGGATACACAGCTGATAGTCCTACTGAATAGACTGTTAGAATTTGTATTATGGCAAGAAAAAAGCAGCTAAGTAAAGAAAAACTAGTGGCCATCATTACTTTAAGAAATGAAGGTCAGTCAGTCCGAAAAATTGGGAAAACTTTGAAAGTGTCCCCAAGTGCAGTCACAAAAACCATCAAGCGCTACAAAGAAACTGGCTCACATGCGGACCGCCCCAGGAAAGGAAGACCAAGAGTCACCTCTGCTGCGGAGGTTAAGTTCATCTGAGTCACCAGCCTCCGATATCGCAGGTTAACAGCAGCTCAGATTAGAGACCAGGTCAATGCCACACAGAGTTCTAGCAGCAGACACATCTCTAGAACAACTGTTAAGAGGAGACTGTGTGAATCAGGCCTTCATGGTAGAATATCTGCTAGGAAACCACTGCTAAGGACAGGCAACAAGCAGAAGAGACTTGTTTGGGCTAAAGAACACAAGGAATGGACATTAGACCAGTGGAAATCTGTGCTTTGGTCTGAGGAGTCCAAATTTGAGATCTTTGGTTCCAACCACCGTGTCTTTGTGCGACGCAGAAAAGGTGAACAGATGGACTTTACATGCCTGGTTCCCACCGTGAAGCATGGAGGAGGAGGTGTGATGGTGTGGGGGTGCTTTGCTGGTGACACTGTTGGGGATTTATTCAAAATTGAAGGCATACTGAACCAGCATGGCTACCACAGAATCTTGCAGCGGCATGCTATTCCATCCGGTTTGCATTTAGTTGGACCATCATTTATTTTTCAACAGGACAATGACCCCAAACACACCTCCAGGCTGTGTAAGGGCTATTTGACCATGAAGGAGTGTGATGGGGTGCTGCGCCAGATGACCTGGCCTCCACAGTCACCGGACCTGAACCCAATCGAGATGGTTTGGGGTGAGCTGGACCACAGAGTGAAGGCAAAAGGGCCAACAAGTGCTAAGCATCTCTGGGAACTCCTTCAAGGCTGTTGGAAGACCATTTCAGGTGACTACCTCTTGAAGCTCATCAAGAGAATGCCAAGAGTGTGCAAAGCAGTAATCAAGGCAAAAGGTGGCTACTTTGAAGAACCTAGAATATGACAAATTTTCAGTTGTTTCACACTTTTTTGTTATGTGTATAATTCCACGTGTTAATTCATAGTTTTGATGCCTTCAGTGTGAATCTACAATTTTCATAGTCATGAAAATAAAGAAAACTGTTTGAATGAGAAGGTGTGTCCAAACTTTTGGTCTGTACTGTATATGCTCCAAGGGTAAAATGTAAGTGTTGTATGAGAGCATAAATACTTAGACTAACATATAAGATGGCTACCTATGGGTTCATGCCTAAGTAAAGTGTCTTACTACGGTTTTCCCTCTCGCAGTCAACTGATAAACCAAAAATACTGCACTAAGCGCTCAATACTCCATGACGTGGTCATAGTCATATATGGAGCGTGGGGGTGTCATATACTGTAATCCCTCCACATGTCATCATACGCCCGAAAACAGAAAGGTGGCTTCATCCTGTATTCCTTTCCTAGTTCTAGTAATGCTTTACGCTTCATCACCTTGATGACTGACCAGATAGCTTCACACATATTTCTTGGCTTGGCGACTCAAAAGACCTTAAACATATGCACATTAGGAGGTCGAGCTCTCTAATCTCTTCAGACACATATTAGCAGAGGGTTACCCTTGATGATCTTAGATCTGCTTGTAACTTACCACTTGGTTCCCCCTGTGTAGCAATACAATTTATCTAACACAAAGTCACATAAGAACCATTAGTATTTAATGTCCTCAGAGGCAGTCCATAATGAGCAATAATGATGTAAGACTTGCTTGTGATGTACCAGACGTCCTCAGACCCTGTCCATAAAAGCAATAAAGTAAGGCACTGAATATCTGGCTCACAATATTTTTTTACCAAAGTCCATACTAAAAGTGCATAGGTCACATTGTCGTACCCGTATAAGAGAGTCCAGACAATGGGCAATATACTTGAACGTTGATGAAAATTTAAAAGGTTAGTGCAGAAATAGTGCAAAATACACTGAACAAAAATATAAACGCAACACTTTTGGTTTTTCTCCCATTTTGCATGAGCTGAACTCAAAGATCTGAAACATTTTCTACATACACAAAAGACCCATTACTCAAAAGACCCATCAAATATTGTTCACAAATCTGTCTAAATCTGTGTTTGTGACTGAGCACTTCTCCTTTGCCGAGATAATCCATCCCACCTCACAGGTGTGGCATATCAAGGTGCTGATTAGACAGCATGAATATTGCACAGGTGTGCCTTAGACTTCCCACAATAAAACGCCACTCTGAAATGTGCAGTTGGATCACACAGCACAATGCCATGTGGTGGCCAGTCAATTAGAATTAACACTGGACACATTAAGTAGAAGCTCTAAGGCTACTTTCACACTAGCGTTCGATCGGATCCGTTTGCATTATATTAGCATATAAAAGCTAAGTGTGAAAATAGCCTCGTACGGATCCGTCCAGACTTTCAATGTAAAGTCAATGGGGGACGGATCCGCTTGAAGATTGAGCCATATTGTGGCATCTTCAAACGGATCCGTCCCCATTGACTTACATTGTAAGTCTGGACGGATCCGCACGCCTCCGCACGGCCAGGCGGACACCCGAACGCTGCAAGCAGCGTTCAGCTGTCCGCCTGTCCGTGCGGAGGCGAGCGGAGCGGAGGCTGAACGCCGCCAGACTGATGCAGTCTGAGCGGATCCGCATCCATTCAGACTGCATCAGGGCTGGACGGAAGCGTTCGGGTCCGCTCGTGAGCCCCTTCAAACGGAGCTCACGAGCGGACCGACGAACGCTAGTGTGAAAGTAGCCTAAGAGAATCACAAGAATATTGGGAAGCACCCTAAAAATGTTACATCTATTGGGAAGCGCCCTAAAAATGATGTAACATGATGAAGTTTTCATTAAATACATATAGAGGTGCCCATTTACCTTCAATAGCTGCCAGCTGTTCGGCCAACATCTATCTTTCCCAACATCCCCATACACATATCAACCATGTATTTATTTATTTTTGTTAGGTGAGAAGAGAAAGGAGAGAAGAAAGCCACGGCCAGACACCTCTAGTGGTGGCTTACTCTCCGGGAGAACAAAAGGGTCCATTGTTGAAATTCAATACAACCATTCATTCTCAGAGGACTTGGGAGCTCCCCATACACGTTAGATTGTTAGCTTTTCCTGCCAAACATAGTGGGTTGGGCTGACAATAGACTAATGTATAGGAGGACCTTAAAGGGGTTGTCAGAGATAATTAAATCTTTAAAACCCCTACAATACAGTAAAATAAAAATTCATATACTCAACCCTTTCTCCAGTGCCGTTCTCTGTGGCACTCTTCTGGTACTCCCGCCATTGTTTGTTTATGTGCTTAGTGACATGCAGGGATGCGCCACTTCACCAATGCAGCCAATCACTGTCCTTAGCTGTAGACTGCTGAGGACAGTGATTGGCCACGGCGCTCATGTTCTGTATGTCAGCAGGAGAACTGTAAGAGCGCCACAGAGAACAGTACTCGAGTAAGGGATGAGTAGATGATGTCTGTGAAGGTTCTCATTTATCCAGGTCATGGTATATATCTGTAAAGAATAAATCAAGGCAACTGGACGTACTGTAGATTTCTTGAAAACGTTTCACTCGTTCTTCCAACGAGCTTTCTCAGCTTTTTGTACAATCACTCAGAATTGAGAAAGCTCGTTGGAGGAACGAGTGAAACGTTTTCAAGAAATCTACAGTACGTCCAGTTGCCTTGATTTATTCTTTACAGATATGAGTAGATAATGTTTTTTTAATTTCGAGGTATTGTAGGGGTTGTCCAACACTGCAGTTGTTATATAGTAAGGCGTGCATGGTCACTGAAGATCCAGCTATAAAGTAGAACAATACATCAGAATGCAGCTGCATTAACATTATATGTGTGATACACAATTGCTTATTCACTGACAATATCACAGCGACTCGCTCTCTCCTGGGCTTTATGTTCCGTTTTTGTCCTTGAGTGTCCTAGATGTTTGCATTAGGTTTATAATGAAGAATGAAGCTGTTTAATCTCAGTACATGGCGCTGAAAATCAGTAAACACATTTCTGGAAAATATAAAAACATTCAGACCACGATTCTACAATGTGGCGTCTTTATTACCGCATTGCCAATACCCGCCGGCTGACAAGATGTCTACTCCATAGTCACATTTCAGCTCAATGCATGCAGACAGGCATTCTTCTGTGTGCCAGGTAAGATAACTTATAGGCATAATGACACCAACACATCAATAATATCTGACTGACTTGGTGGATCAATGGAAAGATTTGCAGAGGGTAAACAGTAAAAATGCCTGGAGCAACTGAAACTACTAGATTGACATGGAGTCAGCAGGGAAAAGTAATGTAACATGCGAGCTGCTATCATACAACAAGGGTGGATACATAACCTTAGAGTAAATATATAACACATAATATACTTGACAAAAAGTTGCTCATCAGATTAGTTACATTATTTAGCAACAAATGACTTTTTCTTATAGCTGACAACTATATGAATATATATATATACATATATATATATATATATATATATATATCCCTTTGCATAATTTAGTACAACACCAGCAACCCCTTTAAATATACAGTAATTTCTCCCTTTGTACGTACTCTTACAGATAGAACTAATCGACAAAAATGTAGAAATACACTGAATTCATTTTCTTCTACTGATCCTTATTTACAGTCTGTATTACATCATTCTGTATACTATATACTGTAAATACACTGGGTATAGGGATATGTGACCCCCTGTACACTGTATATAGTGAATTGTGACCCCTACACCTGTATACTGTATATAGAGCTTCCCATTTTGTATATGTGTACAGGTGTGTCATCTTGTTCCTGTACACTGTATACACTGTATATATGTCACTATATACATTGTACAGGGGGTCACCATCTCTATATACATTGTATGATGGGGTCGCATATCTTTATATACAATCAACAGGGAGTTACACATAACTATATGCAGTTTACAGGGGGTCACTTACAACTATTTACGGTATATATTATAGGGATATGTGACATCCTCCTTCACTGTTTACTGTATATAGTGATGTATGAGTATACAGTTGTGGGGTCACACATAACTAAATACAGTATTCAGGAGGGTCTTTATTAATAGGGCATATGTGATTCCCTGTAAACTGAAACCCCTGTACCCCCCTGTATGTGACCCCCATAGATTGAGTTAGTTGATACCAATGGTTAGTTCCTACTTGGAGTTTTGTGTTTGATGTGATTTACTTGACACCATGAAATGAACACTGGGGAACATCTGGGTCTTGGCATCAATAAATGGCCTAATTAAGCGAAGAAGGGCATGAGTTCATCTTCTCATTCCTTTTCTGGAAAAAAGAGCCCAATATATGACAATAAGAGAGCAAGTATGCTCTCCAAAGGTGGGTGAGAATTGATAAAATGCACAGAGTCCATGTTATCCCTCCCTCTGGGGTAATCTACAGTTATACAGGGACAGGAGGATCTATACCTCTCCTCCTCTCTCTGCAGCCTCTCAGAACCTACCCCACTGCCCCAATCTCCTCCCGCATCCTAGCTGAGACCATAACCAGCTGAAGAGAAGGCTACTTTGACTTGTTCTTTCTCAAGCTGTATAGAGATATGAGCCAAGTTTTGTTTTAAAGTTTATAATCTAATAATGGTGCTAGTCAAGATAGAGCTTGAGCAGTGGCGTACATTCAATGGAGACTGACCATGTGACTGCTATGGGGCCCAGGGGAATGGGGGCCCAGAGCTGAACTCTTTGTTCTGTTCCTAGTGTGAAAACACAGCATTTTCATGCAGCTACCACTAGAGGGAGCTCAGTGCATACACATGATTACAGCTTCCATTTCAATCAATTGTAACTCCATTCCTATGCACCAAGCTCCCCTTACGGGTGGCTGCAGCCAGCCAGCTTTGTAATAGAAGGGAAGTAGGATTTTTATCAATGTATTCAAGTCAGTTGTCCGTCGCGAATACATTGAGAAATATGGCTGTCAGAATGAGTGCAATATCTGTGAAGCACCTGTTCCACTTTACTGACATATAATGTGAGTGAGGCCAAAGGTAACTTTTTTAATTACATTTTTAATTAAAAGTTTATCTGCTTATTAAAATCAATATACAATGTAAATTTATCAGAAAAAATCTAGGGCATTGCACTTTGCATTCTGCATTGCCTGGGCATAATTGATGCATGAGTACTGGGAAACTTGGTATGGCAGGGGGCCCATACTAAGTTTCGCTATTAGGCCCTATGAGATCTATGCACGTGCCTGCTGAGCTGGAGGTACAGCTTTTAGTAACCAGGTCAGGAAAGATATTTTGCAATACCTAAATCCTAAACACAAAACCTGGCTCATATTTGTAGCTGCTATACAGCCCGAGATAGAGCCATTAGTACCAAGGAGCTATCTCATTCCTCCTTGGTCTCTGAAGGGAAAATTATCAGCAATTACTGTAATGTAGCCTGTAAAAATTAAATATGGCACAGATCTCAACATGATGATACTGGCTAGGCTGGTGCTTTACTGGCCAGGTGGAAATCCTACTGACGACACAGTGCCGATGTATCTTCTGTGCACTGCAATGTATGATGAGTGGCTGGTTCACACCAGAGCACACACTCTGCAGTTTATTTATGTCTTCCCTTGAGCTCCACACACATGCGTCTCTCTCTGTGACACAATGCCCGTCCTTTTCCTGTCCAGGCTGGATCTTCTTCCCCAGTCATCTTCATAAACACTCCAGCTTCCTCTAATGGACACTGCTGATGTACAGCCCTCTGCTACTGTGGAAATGCTTCTGTGTCTTTCTGCCAAACTGTCTCTGTATAGCCCAACAATGACGAAAGGGAAGGAAAGAAGCTCAGAGTACCAAAAAAGTGATAATTGCATAAATATTTTATTATATCAAAGACATGATTAAAAACACACATACAAATTATGCCATGGAACAAGGTAAAGGGAACAGGGGAAGGAAGAAAAACGCCACCCTGGATGGACACACAGGTCACACGGTACATAATATGAAAATAGATAAGGTTGTGAGAAACAATATACAAGGTACAATACCAACTC
This sequence comes from Bufo gargarizans, assembly GCF_014858855.1. Lineage (NCBI taxonomy): Eukaryota > Metazoa > Chordata > Amphibia > Anura > Bufonidae > Bufo > Bufo gargarizans. The sequence continues at coordinate 439,581,142 of NC_058083.1, forward strand.
ATAGACCAAATGTAATGAGAATTGTATATAGGGTAGTATAAGGTAAGTGAAAGTCAGTGAGAAAAACCGACCACAGCCATAGTGCATAGTATGCTGACCAAAAAATAGATGCAGAAAGTTGTATGAGACCAGCAAAAGAATAAGGAAAGCCAAGTGAGAAGTCTCAACATCGGCAGCATGCATCCGTGGAAGGACGGTTATGACCTCAAACTTACCAAGGGTGGACCAAATGTGGACAAGGAGACCAGGATGGCATTACCCCAACACACATTTCGGCGTGCCTTCGTCCTTTCGGGTACCTCACTACATCTACATTGTGCAGGCATTGTCCTTCATTTGTTTTAGAGATACCCGGGGTCTATTCTCCCTTCTTCTGATAGCCCAACAATGACCTGCTTGTTACATCAGTATACCATGACCAGATGATGCCATGATACAGTGAATTAGTAGAACCATTCTGTTACTAAATAAAACCACCATACAGTCACTAAACAACACAACCATATTGCTGCTGAGTAAAAAAAAAAAAAAATACCACCAAACTGTAAGAGAATAATACCTATATAATGAGTCTGAATAGAGTAATCATGCAGGGGTGAGATACCACACAGGAAGTCTGTACAGAACTACTATACTGCAGACTGGACAAAGTAATAAAATACTGATCACATGTGAAGTCTTCTGATTACAGTCGTTTGCTTTCACTAGCCTCTCCAACTGGCCCAGGCCGCCATGACAACTTCTTTCACTCATGACTCATCTCCACAGAGTTTGCCACACATCTTTGATGCTTTCTATGCAAATACCATACCGGAACTGGACAAGACCACCATATCGCGATTGGATGATACCACCATACAGTGAATAATTTGTAGCACTATTCTGTTACTAAATACCACCATGGCTAAATAACACAACCATTGTCATGGACGTACCGAGACATACGGACGTTCCCACGACAGGTGGCAGTAGATCTGTTCGACTGGCAACACGTGGTTTGAGCTGACATGTTTTCCTTTTGGATCAAATGACGTCTGTGTTGTTTCTGGTGCTTGCCACACCTTCTTTCCCCAGGTGTGGCTATCCCCAGGTGTGGCTATTTTGGTCATTTAACTTTCTCTATTTATTGTTGTTTCTCCCACTATGATATGCGGTTTATAGCTTCTGTTGGACTGGTGGTTAGCTTGTGTTTGATTCTCGGCCGAGTTCCTGGTGCTACCAAAGCTTCATTGAAGATAAGTGTTTCCTTTACCTTTTGTATTTTGTTTATACACTCACCTAAAGAATTATTAGGAACACCATACTAATACGGTGTTGGACCCCCTTTTGCCTTCAGAACTGCTTTAATTCTTCATGGCATTGATTCAACAAGGTGCTGATAGCATTCTTTAGAAATGTTGGCCCATATTGATAGGATAGCATCTTGCAGTTGATGGAGATTTGAGGGATGCACATCCAGGGCATGAAGCTCCCGTTCCACCACATCCCAAAGATTCTCTATTGGGTTGAGATCTGGTAACTGTGGGGGCCATTTTAGTACAGTGAACTCATTGTCATGTTCAAGAAACCAATTTTAAATCATTTGAGCTTTGTGACATGGGGCATTATCCTGCTGGAAGTAGCAATAAGAGGATGGGTACATGGTGGTCATGAAGGGATGGACATAGTCAGAAACAATGCTGAGGTAGCCCGTGGCATTTAAACGATAGCCAATTGGCACTAAGGGGCCTAAAGTGTGCCCAGAAAACATCCCCCACACCATTACACCACCACCACCACCACCCTGCACAGTGGTAACAAGGCATGATGGATACATGTTCTCATTCTGTTCACGCCAAATTCGGACTCTACCATTTGAATGTCTCAACAGAAATCGAGACTCATCAGACCAGGCAACATTTTTCCAGTCTTCAACAGTCCAATTTTTGTGAGCTTGTGCAAATTGTAGCCTCTTTTTCCTATTTGTAGTGGAGATGAGTGGTATCCGGTGGGGTCTTCTGCTGTTGTAGCCCATCCGCCTCAAGGTTGTGCGTGTTGTGGCTTCACAAATGCTTTGCTGCATACCTCGGTTGTAACGAGTGGTTATTTCAGTCAACGTTGCTCTTCTATCAGCTTGAATCAGTCGGCCCATTCTCCTCTGACCTCTAGCATCAACAAGGCATTTTCGCCCACAGGACTGCCGCATACTGGATGTTTTTTCCTTTTCACACCATTCTTTGTAAACCCTAGAAATGGTTGTGCGTGAAAATCCCAGTAACTGAGCAGATTGTGAAATACTTAGACCGGCCCGTCTGGCACCAACAACCATGCCACGCTCAAAATTGCTTAAATCACCTTTCTTTCCCATTCTGACATTCAGTTTGGAGTTCAGGAGATTGTCTTGACCAGGACCACAACCCTACATGCATTGGAGCAACTGCCATGTGATTGGTTGACTAGATAATCGCATTAATGAGAAATAGAACAGGTGTTCCTAATAATTATTTAGGTGAGTGTATATGTGTGTGTTGCCTTTCCCTGATGTTTGTCATTAGGCCCGAGGAGACTCCTGTTCGTCCTTCCCTTTGGAGGAACAGGTAGACTCAGTCCTGACATTATTTCCAAGTTCCTATAGGGTGAGATAGGATTCTAGGTATCCGGTGTATGAACTTGCCTACCTTTGGGGCCTGTTCATACTGGTAGTCTGTCAGGACTGGAGTTAGGGTTTTCTCTAGGAGGTGTCCATCTTCCTTCACTAGTTTCCAGGCCTTATTCCAGGATCCTCTTTCCCTCCTATGCTTGGTGTGGTGTTTTCCTCCCACACACAAGTGTGATAACCATTCAGTCACTAAAAAACCACCATACTGTTTTAGAACAAAAACACAATCATAATGTAAGTCAATATGCATCAGTGTGAGACTGTGAGTGAGTTTTACCATCGGTTATGCAACACACTTGTCCATTTAGTTTCATGTGAAAGGACTTTTGTCACAGGAGAGGACTGAGAGAGCAAATGAAGAAGAGAGGGCCTGAATGTGCTTTTCTCCAGAAGAAAGAAAGTTGCATATCTAGTGGCATGTATCGGTAGCTTCCGTCTAAGTCAGAGGTGCACAACCCGTGGGCCGCATAAGGCCCCCAGACCCATAGTTTGCAGCCCAAATTCTGATGGGTAGAAAAACATGCGATCAGCTGTGTTTCTTCCTGGAGTGCCGCAGAGCAATGAATGACAGCTCCTGCTCCTGCACTGTAGCAGGATGGGTCCTGGATGTTAGTGAGAGCCGAGGATAAGGCAGAAGCGGTTAGTGCTCTGCAGTATAGAGCCCTGTGATCACATGATCGCCGGGTGTGTTAGGGGCAGAGGAGCGCAGAGCTGAAGGGTCAGTAAACCCTGAACAGCTCTGCTTTTTACAAAGCCCCCTCCTCCCCAGCAGGCTGATTTTCCCTGTAAGTCAGGCTCCTTTGGATGCCCTAGTTACAGTGGAAATAATACATTGTCTCCCAAAGGTCTTTCAGTGACCTACTGGGAATAAATTATGTGAAAAGAAGAAGAAAATAAGTTCAATTATAAAAAAAAATTTGAAAACTAAATAAAAAATGTTTAAAATACAAATAAAATTTAAAAAAAATAAAAAAATATGTGGCAAAAAAATAGAAACTTATAAAAATAAACTAAAAAAAAATAAAAATACCATAAAAATAAAATAAATAAAAAAGGAAAAAGTGCAAAATAAATGAGTGTTCACTGTCCCCCAACAGTCGTTTTATGAACCCTTGGGGGACATATTATGTGGCAAAAATATATTTTAAAAAAATATATAAAAAAATAATAAAATACAAATAAAATAAAAAGGAAAAAGTGCAAAATAATAATGTTCATTGTCCTCCAACTGTCCTATGACCTTATGACCTCTTGGGGAACATATTATGTGGCAAAAATATATTTAACAAATTAAGTAATTAACCAATTTAAAAATAAACATTACAATAAAATATTAATAAAATACAAATAAAAGTAAAAAAGAAAAAAGTTTATTTTTTTTTTAAAAAAGTGTCATTGTCCCCAAAGGTCTTTTTATGACAAAAGTAGCAGAAATATATAAAAAATCTAGTTAAAAAATAAATAATAAAATACATAAAATAAAAACACCCACGCCAACCAAAACTGTCTCCATTATGACCCCATTCATGTGAAACTATACAGATTATTATATAATAATAACAATATATTTTATCAGCATATTTGAACAATAAGAAGCAATGGTTTGAAAACATTTTTAACGTATTGTACAGTTTCCCCAAATAAAACTAAAAAAAAATTAAAAATTATAAGCCTCTATGTGACGTAAAAAATTGTTGCAAAATAAGATATTTATAACCGTTTGAATTACTACGTGGTCATTAAGGCCTTTTCAGAGCCGGTCATTAAAATATTAACCAATGAGCGCTTCCGCTGCTAGTAAGGTAAAGTGCTTACTGATTATTGCATGGTGCCTGTAACTGGGGGACAGGAGGCGGTAATAACCAGGGAGTGCCATCCACTGCAGTGAAGGAAAGCGCTGATTTATGATTAGGAGGCAGGATGGAAGGAAATGTCGCCACTTTTTTGGTAAAAATGATTTTTAACAAGTTCTTGCAGCATGGCCTCTGGAACAAAAGATTCATACTTACCTGCTCCGCGCGGGGTGGTCCTCTGCCCCTATCTTCCAGTCCCTGCACTGTTTACACCTGGCAGTGTATGGGCATGGTCACATGCACCTCTCCAGCCAATGACTGGCTTCAGCAGTAACATGCTGCTTATGGCCACATCACTGCTGAAGCTAGCTATTGGCTGGAGAGGTGCATGTGACCATGGCCATGCACTGCCAGGTGTAAACAGGGCAGGGACCAAAAGATGGGGGCAGTGCGGAGGACCGGAGCCGTGGGGAGCAGGTAAGTATAACTTTTTGGTTTCAGAGGCTATGCTGCAGAACGATATTTGAGACAATTACTGGGAACAAGTCTTCATAGGAGCGCTCATTTCTGATATCTGGCCGCTGTAATTGTGCTGCCGATTATCTAATAAAGAAGGAATCACTCTTATGTCGGCTGATTCGCATATTTTATCAGGATGAAAGATGTACAATTATCGTCAGCACATCTCACCGTGAAATCAGGAAGGTGCTACCGATAATCAATAGGACTGAATGAAGACAGAATGACTGTGGTAGTGATCATTCCTCCCCATTCACTTGGCCTGTGTAATAGGCCGATGCAATGAGCACCGCTCATTAATTGGCGGCCCCTTGAAATAGAGTGATGTGACAATGCGGGCCTCAGACCAAAAAAGGTTGTGCACCCCTGGTCTAAGTCAATGTCTGACCCAATAAAGAGCCCTAAAATGTGATGACCTGACCTGGCAACTCAGCTTCAGTAATGATATCATCGCACCAGTCTATTTGAAAATGGCTCAAGCAGCAGGAAGGAACCGGTTGATTCAGGTAGTCTGCGGTCTCCTCTGCTCTAACTCTGTTACATTACCTCTGTAAATACAGTTCTGCTGCTCCATTCCACTGCCGCAACCCTTCTAAATCTGTACAAAAGCTGATTGACCTTAATGAATTATCTGTATTTGCCACTCAACTTGTGTTGACTCAGACCTAGTTAACACTTCAGTTATTTGGTCAGTGATTTCCATCAGTGATTGTGAGCAAAAACCAGGAGGAGTGAAGCCTCTACAGAGATAAGGTACAATAGAATATTTTACACCTGTTCTGTGTTTTTGACCCACACCTGGTTTTGGCTCGCAGTCACTAATCAAAATCACTGACCAAATACTGACCAAAGCACTGAAGTGTGAACTAGGCCTCAGTGAGAGATATTCCATCCTGTACATGATAGGGACAGATGAAATTTAGGGTGCTGCCCAAACAGCTTCACCTTCTGCTTTGCAATATAATCGGCAAAATGTTCACTTTGTTTGAATCTACCACTTGTGAAATATCACCCCACCTGCCAACACCTGCCTGGTTTGACAGAAACCCTAAGGCCCCTTTCACACAGGCGGGTTTTCCGCGCGGGTGCAATGCATGAGGTGAACGCATTGCACCGGCACTGAATCCGGACCCATTCATTTTAATGGGGCTGTGAACATGAGCGGAGATTCTCACGCATCACTTGTGCGTTGCGTGAAAATCGCAGCATGCTCTATATTGTGCGTTTTTCACGCAAAGCAGGCCCCATAGAAGTGAATGGGGCTGCGTGAAAATCGCAAGCATCCGCAAGCAAGTGCGGATGCGGTGCGATTTTCACGCATGGTTGCTAGGTGACGATCGGGATGGGGACCCGATCTTTATTATTTTCCCTTATAACATGGTTATAAGGGAAAATAATAGCATTTTTAATACACAATGCAAAGTAAATTAGGGATGGAGGCGTTAAAAAAAAAAAATAAACTCACCTCATCCACTTGTTCCGGTAGCCCGGCTTGTCTTCTTTCTTCTTCTTTAAAGGACCTGGGAGAAAAGAACCTTTGGTGATGTCACTGCGCTCATCACATGGTCCATCACATGATCCACCACCATGGTGATGGACCATGTGATGAGCGCAGTGGCGTCACCAAAGGTCCTTTTCCTCCCAGGTCCTCAAAGAAGAAGAATGAAGACGAGCCGGGCTTTGTGAACAAGTGGATGAGGTGAGTTTAATTATTAAAAAAATTTTTTTGCCCCTCCATCCCTCATTTACTTAGCATTCTTAAGAATGCTATTATTTTCCCTTATAACCATGTTATAAGGGAAAATAATAAAATCTACAGAACACCGATCCCAAACCCAAACCCAAACTTCTGTGAAGAAGTCCGGGTTCGGGTCTGGGTACCAAACATGTAGATTTTTCTCACGCGCGTGCAACATGCATTAAAACGCTTTGCACTCGCGTGGAAAAATCGCGCATTTTCCCGCAACGCACCCGCATCTTTTCCCGCACATCACCCGCAACGCCCGTGTGAAGGCCTAAGGCATGCCAGGGCTTCATGAATCAATGTATGGTACACCATGAACTGTGTCCTTGGCAGTTCTATTCCAAGCATGCAAGAGTGGCAAATCTATTTTATCTGCTGTTTGGAGAAGCGTTGGCCTAGGCAGCACCCCTATTATGTACTCATTGCCTTCCTTCCACTCTGCCTTCTGCAAAGTATTTGACGAGCCTGGCCCAGTTCATTTTGCTTTTGATGCCCTTTTTGGTTAAGACAAGGTCCAACTCTATGGGTCAATATGCCATCCAGTTCCACACATTTGCATCTGAGCTTCCATGGAGGAATGAGGAATGCTCTGGACTTCTCCAAAGCATTTGACACTGTACCACATAAAAGGTTAGTATATAAAATGAGAATGCTCGGACTGGGAGAAGACGTCTGTAAGTGGGTAAGTAACTGGCTCAATGATAGAAAACAGAGGGTGGTTATTAACGGTACACACTCAGATTGGGTCACTGTCACTAGTGGAGTACCTCAGGGGTCAGTATTGGGCCCTATTCTCTTCAATATATTTATTAATGATCTTGAAGAAGGCTTGCACAGTAAAATATAAATTTTTGCAGATGACACTAAACTGTGTAAAGTAATGGACACGGAAGAGGACAGTATACTGTATATATACTACAGAGGAAAGTATCTGGCTGCAGATGGATCAATAAGGATCACCAGGTATCATAGTTTTTTAGGTATCCTGCTCAGGATACCTAAAAAACCCATGGAACCAATGCAACTTGAGTGTACCTACCACCTTCTCTTCTTCTGAAAGGGTTTATCTAGGGTTTTGACTTATACCAAAAAGGATGGTCATTGGAAAGGAAGCACAGAAAACCTAGATGACAATGGAGGGATCACTTTCAGTATAACGCTGTCCTCTACCAATGATACTCTGAAGGAGTCTATTAAGTCTTGCTTGAAAAAAAGGCTTCTGCCAGTATAGCCCAAAACATTGTACTTTATATGACTGGTAAACATGGATATAGGATATGCTATAAATGTCTGCCAGGTGTGGGTCCCACCTCTGGGACCTGCTCCTGCTTTGACCACTGACATGGGGCCCTGCAATGAAGGGAGGACAAGCCACAGATGTTCCATAGTGGTGACTGGGAGGAGTGGCCGTATTTGTGCGGCTTGCTATAGGACTTCTGAAAACAGCCAATTGCCATAACAGTGAATGGAGAGGTTGTACGGCGCTCTTCATTCACGCCTATCTCACATTTCTGGCATATCCTATAGAGAAATACCCCCGATGGGACAACTCCATTAACTTTCTCATTACTTTTCCTCTTTACTTTAGTTCTACATCCTCCAAACATTAACAAACCATTTTTCTGACCCATCTTCCATAAGTGTTGGAGTTGTGCTTTCACAACAATCAAACAATGTTAAGAATCATCTCTGTGGTTTATTCTCCCCCCCCCCCCCAAAAAAAAGTACTCCTGCACAGTAGCATTACTCCATCTCGGAGTTCAAGGCATCTCCTGCTTCTATCCAGGATTCCAACATGGATGTGACATCAAGCAACTTCTAAAACAAGGAGAGACGGCCAGCTTCCCATAAAAAAGTGATGACCTTTATTCTTTAGAGCGATAAAATATCCAATGACACAGTACAGACACACAGTGTTAGCGTCTCTGCCTTTCGGATCTTAAAATGTGACCCTTACTCATGACATTGCTGTGGTAAACATTACATCCTTATATACCACCCCCCAGCAATCACATCACATGTGAAGATAGAGAGACATTTGGAAATATACAAAATACGGAACAAAAAATCCAGAATACCATGAGAATTAACTGTATTGCAGAATCAGGTCATATATTTTTTCATTTAGACCGTTGGGATACAACTACCCAGCTGAGTAGTTTTTTACGGTGGTCTCCCCCTCTAATGGGGGGACTGACCCGGGCTACAAACAATGTAGTGTCTCCTTTATGAACCGTGGAAAAGTGTAAGGTAGCGGCGGATGCATTTCTGGCACGATAGTGAGGGATGTCAGACAAATGTTTCCTTATACGCGTCTTGATGTCATTTGTAGTGCACCCAACATATTGCAACTTCTAGATAACAAAAAGGTATGTGGAAGGTTATTCTGTTTAACTGACCGGGAGAGAGATGTTGGGTCCCCAAAAAGGACATTAATACCTCTTTATTTTCTGAAGGGGGTACTGTTACTCACTTGTCCTGGATATAGCGTTGTGCGCTGCCATGCTCCTCCTCCCTGCCCGGCTCTCCACCTTGGCATGTAGTGGACATGCCATCCTGCAGGTGCCTGTTTATTCAGATAGTCCGCAGTGTCCTGCCATCTTCATAGTGTTGTACAGTTGATTACTACTGTGTGTGGACTAGCTTCACTTAAAGGGTCATCTTACAAGGGCCAATGCCCTGTAATAGAGGCCATAGAAGGAACTTTGCTCACTCTCCAATACAAATTGAAAGGGGAACAAACAATAACTATTATGATCATTTGTTTCCCATTCAGTTTGCATATTGTCGGCTGCGCATCCTTGTTTACCCCGGGCGATGTGCTGCCAACAAACAGCGATTTTGGGTGCTGCATGAAAGATACTTTCACATTCGCGTTTTGTGTGGATCCGTCATGGACGGATAAGTTCAGATAATACAACCATCTGCATCTGCGTTCAGAACGGATCCATTTGTATTATCTTTAACATAGCCAAGACGGATCCGTCTTGAACACCATTGAAAGTCAATAGAGGACGGATCCGTTTTCTATTGTGCCAGATTGTGTCGGATCCGTCCCCATTGACTTCTATTGTGTATCAGAAAGGATCCATTTTGCTCAGTTTCATCAGACAGGCACCAAAACGCTGCAAGCGGAATGGAGACTGAACTGATGCATTCTGAGCGGATCCTTTGCCATTCAGAATGCATAAGAATGCAAACTGATCCGTTTTGGACCGCTTGTGAGAGCCCTGAACGGATCTCACAAACGGAAAGCCAATACGCCAGTGTGAAAGTAGAATTAGCTTTGTGCTTGTTTGTCGGATGATCAGCAGCATCTTTACATGAGCCAATTATCAGGAATGAGTGTTCGTAGGAATATTCGTTAAATAGGCCTGATTCACGGCTGGAGTAAAAGAGCCCTTAGCCTCAAATCTAATAGTGGCACCCTGGGTGCATACCCCTGTCTGAAGGCCTGCCCGTGACGGTAAGTAAATGGGGACACCTAAAAACACATCATAACAGAGGGTGACAAATCCATCAAGCTGATCGTAATGAGTCAGAACAGAACTGTCATATCCATAACTGATCCTGGAAAAACAGAGGCCATGACACTAGCACAAACAAAGCCTAGTTAGTTACATATATAAAGCAGCAGATTTTCATTTCTTTACTGAAAATCTTTGATACTGATTATCTACAGTCTATTTTTTATTTATTTTTTATTTTTAAGAAAGCTTACTGCGCCATCTACTGGACAAACACTAAAGTACTACTTACTAATTTAGCGTTCTTTGGTGACAAATAAAATCACAAATTATTTGTTTTAGTTCTGAATAATTCTGCAAAACAGTATAAGGCCGAGTTCACATCGGCATAGTCATTTCTGGTATTCTGTTCCGCCATAAGAGTCATGGTGTCTGTGATTTTACCAGAAAAAATTGAGCTGCATGCTGATCTTTTTTGCCTGTATATGTGACGGACTCATAATGGAGCCTTTGAACAGAGCCCGAGTTGTACAGAACCAGAAGCAGAGTTTTTTTATATTGTTGCTGTAAATGGCTGAGGCCATTGATTGGCAACAGCAGCATATGAGATGTTACTGCTGTAGCCACAACAATACGTCGGTGGCAGGAGGCCGGAGCTGTGGCACTGCATCGGAGTGAGTGCAGGACTGTAAGAATTTTATCATTTTACCGTGCTCCCAGCAGATTGATAAAGTACCCCCCAAAAAGATAGGAAAACCATTTTAATTCTAGATATTGTGGTTGCTCCACCAGTTGCACCACCACCCATTACACACTGATGACATTTAATAGTTCAAATGATTTTCCCTCTCATTTCTTATTCAGTTTTTTTACCTTACCGTAGTGAGTATAAACCACCGCCACCGAGAGCAAGAACTAATACTTGACCTAACTGTGGTTGACAGCAGAAAACACTATCATGTGTAAAGATGTCAAAAAACAATAAGACGATTTCAGTCACATGTTGAAAGTACAATAGTAGCTCAACTGTTGGTGGGACAGTAAAGAAATTACAAAGGAAATAGCAAAGGAAAATTTAAACTGAAATCCTTGATTGGCGTCACTTCCATCTCACAACCACAAGGTGGCATCAGCAGTCTTCCAACCTGAACCCCAGTACATTACAGTTCATTTCAGTCTTGGCTGCTACGGTTTTAAATTGTAGTGTATAATATTTAAGGATAAATGATATATTACATCAAAATTATACAATACTAACAGAAAATCCTAGATGTTCCCTCATTCCTAGCAAAGACTGAATATTTAGAGATTATTAGTAGAGAATGGGACCCTACAAGACACAATGTGACATCTAAAGAGATCAATACACAGTGGGGCATGTGTACAAAAACAGTTGTCCAAAGTATGCATCAGTTCATGTCAATGTGTTATATTGTGCATCACTTTTTCTTTGTGGTCTGGTTGATGGCATGCGAGTATAGTATCAGCTAGGAAGAATGTAAGTATGTGTAATTCTGCACTAGTTATTTCACTCGTGACACTAGTTGTCACTGTTACGTAGGATATAAGGGTTTGCAGCAGGAAACAGGAAGGAGTGTGGCTGAAGCCACATGGTATAACAATGGAGACTGCTGCAAGAAGAACAATCTGCAGGTCTTTAACCGCCTCCCGACCATGTAACGCACGGATGTGTCCGGGAGGCGGTTGATTTATTCCTCCTGGACGCATCCGTGCGTCATCTCGCGAGACGCAAGATTTCGGACTGAGCCGGCCCGCGCATGCGCATCGCGGGCCGGCCAATTTACAAGCACCATTTCGTCACCAGCCTGCCAGCCAATGATCGTGGCTGGCAGGCTGGCAATTTTTAAAAAATCCAATCAGAAGCCATATAGCAGATCATATTAGTAAATATGATCTGTTATATGGCTGCCTGCTCCTCTGCTGGTCCTTTTCGTCGGTTGGTCTCAGCAGAGGAGCAGGCTTCACAGTGAGTACACCAAACACTACACTTTAGCCCCAGATCACCCCCTGCACCCCAATTAACCCCTTGATCACCCCTTCTTGCCCCTATCAATCACTAGTGAAAGGAAAAAAGTGATCAGTGTAAACTGTCACTTTTTTTTTTCACTGGTATTGACTGATAGGTTTTAGTATAGTTTAGGCCCCTTGGTTAGGTAGTTAGCGATCAGTTAGCGCCCAGCCCACCGCACCGCAGTCACTGATTCGCTGATTAGCGTATCGCTAATCAGCATTTGTACTTTTATAGTATCTGGAAGTGATCAAAACTGATCACAGTCAGATCTATAATAGTATTAGTGTCACTTTAGTTCGCCCTCCACCCAAAACGCAGTGTTTGTCCGATCAGGGCTGATCGGTCGCCCACACGTGCGTTCACCCACGCCCGCCCCGCCGCAGTGACAAATTTTTTATTTTTTTTATCACTGCACATTCACTTTACACGCGCTGCGGCGATAAAACAATCAGTTTTGATATTTTTATCAACCGCAGCGGCCTCCGGTACTTCGCTAGCCTCCCATTTGTAAGACAGGCTTGCTTTTTTTCTTGGGTAGTCTCAGGGAATACCCCTAAATTTAGTTGCCCAAATGTCAAACAGGGGGTATTCTTCTGAAGAGGCCTACAGGCTTCTGACCCAGTCGGATGAGGAATGGGAACCCTCATCTGATGAATCTAGCGGGTCAGAATATGAACTTGTAGAAAGCAGTGGCAGTCTGACTCAAAGTTCGGACGAGGAGGCTGAGGTCCCTGATAGCACCAGGCGTACCCGGCCCCGTGTCGCTAGACCACAGGTTGCGCAGGATCCGAGTGGGGCTGGCGCTGTCGGATTACGTGGTGAGGCATACACCAGCAGCGCAGCCCATCCTGGACCTAGTACCAGCACTGCCGTACAACATGGTGAAGTGGCGAGCACCAGAAGGGCAGTTGAAGCTGGTACGGTGGCACGTGCAGTAGTTACCCCGTCGCAGCCACCGCACAGACAGGCCCGTAGAGCCCCTAGAATCCCTGAGGTGCTGGCAAACCCAAATTGTATAAGCTCTGTGAAAGGGCCACAGGCTATACCCACAAATTTCGTGTCTATGAGGGAAAAGATCAGACCCTGGAGCCGGTCGGTTGCCCTGACTACCTGGGGAGCAGTGGGAAGACAGTCTGGGACTTGGTGTCACCCTTATTCGGCAAGGGGTACCATCTTTTTGTGGACAATTTCTACACAAGTGTGGCCCTCTTCAGGCATTTGTTTCTAGAACAGATTGGCTGCTGTGGCACCGCGCAAATTAGTCGCGCGGGCTTCCCCCAACGGTTCGTTACCACCCGTCTTGCAAGGGGGGAGAGGGCAGCCTTGTGTAACCAAGAACTGCTCGCTGTGAAATGGAGAGACAAGCGTGACGTTTACATGCTCTCCTCCATTCACGCAGACACGACAATCCAAATTGAGCGAGCAACCCGTGTCATTGAAAAGCCCCTCTCAGTCCACGACTATAACCTTCACATGGGAGGGGTGGACTTCAATGACCAGATGTTGTCTCCGTATTTAGTTTCCCGCAGAACCAGACGCTGGTATAAGAAGGTGTCTGTATATTTGATTCAATTGGCTCTGTATAATAGTTTTGTTCTCTACAGTAAGGCTGGGAGAACACGATCCTTCCTCAAATTTCAGGAAGAGATCATCGAGAACCTCCTGTACCCAGGAGGTTCCGTGGCCCCATCCACCAGTGTAGTTAGCCGTCTACACGAGCGACATTTCCCCAATGTCGTTGCCGGTACCTCAACCCAACCGTCACCCCGAAAAAGATGTTGTGTCTGTAGCAGGAGTGGAATAAGGCGTGACACCCGCTATTTCTGTTCTGACTGTCCTGACCACCCTGCCCTATGCTTAGGGGAGTGTTTCTGGAAGTACACCTAGCATAGGGATCACATCTCACCAGTAAGCAAAAAGGTTAATGTTCAGTTCAAAAAGTTAAAGTTTATATGTTCTGTTCCAAAGTTAATAAAATTATTGTGTTGCGGCCTGTTTTTTTTTTTTTTACCTTCCAGGTGGACCAACCGATCGACTAGCTGCAGCACTGATGTGCATTCTGACAGAAGCATTGCGCTGCTGTCAGATTACACACAAGTCGGCGCTGCAAGACAAGATTTCTCCTCTGCAGTAAAAGATACGTTTGCCGAGGCATATGAGCTGAGGAGGAGGCGGTGTTCCTATGCTTTGGCAAACACTTTGTATATAAAAAATAAATAAAAAAATCCCGGCAATGATTTATTTATCCACATCGATTGATGTGAATGGAGAAATTTGGTTTGCCAGGGCATACGAGCTAAGTGGGTATGGATCTTAGGCGGAGCTCCTATGTCCTGGCAGACGCCTTTCCCCTCCTTTTTTTTTTTTGGCAGAGATTTTTTCATCCACATTGATCGATGCAAATGAAGAAATCTGTGCCGTTCATTTTTTTCTTTCAGCCCAGAGGCTGAACGGAAAAAAAAAATATCTCATTACCTGTATGCTCAATATAAGGAGAATAGCAGAAACTCCTAATGCTGGCCATACATGTAATGATTGCGGAGACCCTCAAATGCCAGGGCAGTACAAACACCCCACAACTGACCCCATTTTGGAAAGAAGACACCCCAAGGTATTCGCTGAGGGGCATATTGAGTCCATGAAAGATTGAAATTTTTGTCCCAAGTTAGCGGAAAGTGAGACTTTGTGAGAAAAAAAAATAAAAAATTAATTTCCGCTAACTTATGCCAAAAAAAAAAAATTCTATGAACTCGCCAGGCCCCTCATTGAATACCTTGGGGTGTCTTCTTTCCAAAGTGGGGTCACATGTGGGGTATTTATACTGCCCTGGCTTTTTAGGGGCCCTAAAGCGTGAGAAGAAGTCTGGGATCCAAATGTCTAAAAATGCCCTCCTAAAAGGAATTTGGGCACCTTTGCGCATCTAGGCTGCAAAAAAGGGTCATACATGTGGTATCGCCGTACTCAGGAGAAGTTGGGGAATGTGTTTTGGGGTGTCATTTTACATATACTCATGCTGAGTGAGATAAATATCTTGGTCAAATGCCAATTTTGTATAAAAAAATTGGAAAAGTTGTCTTTTGCCAAGATATTTCTCTGACCCAGCATGGGTATATGTAAAATGACACCCCAAAACACATTCCCCAACTTCTCCTGAGTACGGCGATACCAGATGTGTGACACTTTATTGCAGCCTAGGTGGGCAAAGGACCCACATTCCAAAGTGCACCTTTCGGATTTCACCGGTCATTTTTTACAGATTTTGATTGCAAACTACTTCTCACGCATATGGGCCCCTAAAATGCCAACGCAGTATAACTACCCCACAAGTGACCCCATTTTGGAAAGAAGACACCCCAAGGTATTTTGTGATGGGCATAGTGAGTTCATGGAAGTTTTTATTTTTTGTCACAAGTTAGTGGAATATGAGACTTTGTAAGAAAAAAAAGAAAAAATCATAATTTTCCGCTAACTTGTGACAAAAAATAAAAAGTTCTATGAACTCACTATGCCCATCAGCGATTACCTTAGGGTGTCTACTTTCCGAAATGGGGTCATTTGTGGGGTGTTTGTACTGTCTGGGCATTGTAGAACCTCAGGAAACATGACAGGTGCTCAGAAAGTCAGAGCTGCTTCAAAAAGCGGAAATTCACATTTTTGTACCATAGTTTGTAAACGCTATAACCTTTACCCAAACTATTTTTTTATGCCCAAACATTTTTTTTATCAATAACATGTAGAACAATAAATTTAGCGAAAAATTTATATATGGATGTCTTTTTTTTTTCCAAATTTTCAGCTGAAAGTGAAAAATGTCATTTTTTTGCAAAAAAAATCGTTAAATTTCAATTAATAACAAAAAAAGTAAAAATGTCAGTAGCAATGAAATACCACCAAATGAAAGCTCTATTAGTGAGAAGAAAAGGAGGTAAAATTCATTTGGGTGGTAAGTTGCATGACCGAGCAATAAACGGTGAAAGTAGTGTAGTGCAGAAGTGTAAAAAGTGGCCTGGTCATTAAGGGGGTTTCAGCTAGCGGGGTTGAAGTGGTTAAAGGGCATCTGTCAGCAGAAGACATCTGTGTTGGTCCCATGTTCATATGTGCCCGCATAGCTGAGAAAAATGAACCTTTATTTTTAAAATGAGCCTATAGGAGCAACAGGGGCGTTGTCGTTACACCTAAAGGCTCTGCTTTCTCTGCAACTGCAGCGCCCTCTCCCTACAGGCAGTGTAAATGTCATCATGTCTAGCCCTGTTATTCAAAGTGCAGAGGGTACAGCAGTTGC
Organism: Bufo gargarizans; assembly: GCF_014858855.1. Taxonomy (NCBI): domain Eukaryota; kingdom Metazoa; phylum Chordata; class Amphibia; order Anura; family Bufonidae; genus Bufo; species Bufo gargarizans. The sequence goes on from NC_058083.1 coordinate 439,597,617, forward strand.
AGAGAAGGCAGAGCCTCTAGGAGTAATGGCAACACCCCCGTTGCCCCTAGAGGCTGATTTGTGTATATTAAACCTTCATTTATCAGTAATGTGCGCGCATATGAACATGGGACCAACACACATGCCTTCAGCTGCCAAGTGCACATGCAATAGGTCAGCCAGATTCCTAGGTACAAATCTGCTGACAGATACCCTTTAAGAGAAGTAAAGGCAGCCTGGGTTCCTTCACATTATGATGAACCTGAGTGGAGGCTACTTGCAGCCAGCCAGTAGCGCAGGGGAAACACGTGAGGTGCATGGTGGACCGATGAGGCGCCAAATTATAACACACAGTTCATCAGTTTACTCACGGTTAGCAGAAAGCCTCCCTGGGCTGGCAGCACAGTGTTGAGGTGGACAGCACGAAATCCTCCGGGGCACGCTCTGTGGTAGGAAGCATCAGCCAAGATGGTGGTTGAGGTGCCCTTGATGTTAGGGGTGCTTAGGGTGCTTGTTGCGGCTGAGTCCCTTGATGGTTTTTGTCTTGACGCCAGTACCGTTAATGGTGGTACAACCATAGATAGTAATAAGGAGGTAGACAGTGGTAAGATGCAACTCACAACTTTTACTGTTGATGACTTTGGTTGCAGCAGTACAAAATACAGTCTCTTGTTGGTATTAGAGTTAATTCTGCAGATCCACTGTTTCTAGGCTTTCTTGGCTTTAGTTTAAGCTTAGCCGGATATATTTTCTGTATCAGTGTAATTTGGTGAGGTTGCCGGAGGCTATAGTATCCTTCACCTGAATATCCCAAAGGTCCTTGATGCCTGATTTGTGGCTTTTATCCTTTGGATGTATAAGTCTTTTCTGTTGTCCCTTTCTGGACTAAACTTTCATCAGAGCCGAAGTGCTAGATGTGCACTCTGTCACTCTCAGCATCAGTCTACTACTCACTGATCTCCACACTGATCTCAACTGACTAACTACTCTACCTCACTAGGCCTGACCTAGATATATATATAGAACCTAAGTTTTATCCCCATCTAGTGGTGGGATGTATAAATTACACCTAATCTGCCTGGTAACAGGGATTTTGCAAATAAATTAGTACAAAGTCACCTAATACAGCATAATACTATTTTTAGAGTACAAAGTGCTTTTAAGCAGTGCCCACACACACGTAGTGGGACGCTGCATACTGGAGAGTGGTTTCAGTGCACCTGAGAGCTGGAAGCAGATAGACTACTGGAACAGTTGTTTTCTGAGCCGAGGCCTAGCAATGAGGGGTGTATTGAGGAAGTCTCAGAGAATTTCATATTCATGGCAGAAGAGTAGTGTGGGGTGAGGTACTACTGGGTTTGGGCAGTTTGAAGAAGGAGCCTCCCTTAAAGGGATTTTGATACTGATGACCTATCCTCGGGATAGGTGATTAGTATCTTATCGGTGGCGGTCCAACACCCGGGATAACCGCTGATCAGCTGTTTGAGAAGGCTCCTGTAAGCATCGCTGCCTTCCCTCAGCTCACTAAGCACAGCGCTGTACATTGTATAGCGGTTGTGCTTGGTATTGCGCTCAGACCCATTGAAGTGAATGGGGCTGAGCTGCAATAACAAGCGCAGCTGCTATATAATGTACGAAGCTGGACTTGGTAAGCTGAAGGCGTTGGTGCCTTCTCAAACAGCTGATTGCCGGGGGTCCTGGGTGTGATACTGATGACCTATCTAGTATCAAAATCCTGGAAAACCCCTTTAATGTGTGACATGGAGATTGTGAGTTCTCCTTTTCTAAGCAGTCGTTGAAAAGACCTTGCCTAGATTCTCCCCACCCCTGCCTTGGACATTATGTACACATCAATGCAGTGCTTCTAAGGTAACATACAAAGTAACATAGTTTTATAAGGCCGAAAAAAGACATCTGTCCATCCAGTTCGGCCTATTATCCTGCAATTTGATCCAGAGGAAGGCAAAAAATAAATAAAAATAATAGGTAGAAGCCAATTTTACCCACTTAAGGGGAAAAAAATTCCTTCCCGACACCAATCAGTCAATCAGAATAACTCCCTGGATCAATGACCCCTCTCTAGTAACTATAACCTGTAATATTATTACACTCCAGAAATACATCCAGGCCCCTCTTTAACTAATTTAGTGAACTCACCATCACCACCTCCTCAGGCAGAGAGTTCCATAGTCTCACTGCTCTTACCGTAAAGAATCCTTTTCTATGTTTGTGTACAAACCTTCTATTCTCCAGACGCTGAGGATGCCCCCTTGTCACAGTCTCCTATATGATGGGAGAGATCTCTGTACTGACCCCTGATGTATTTATACATAGTTATTAGATCTTCCCTCCGTCGTCTTTTTTCTAAAGTGAATAACCCTAATTTTGATAATCTTTCAGGGTACTGTAGTCCCCTCATTCCAGTTATTACTTTAGTTGCCCTCCTCTGAACTCTCTCCAGCTCTGCTATGTCTGCCTTGTTCACAGGAGCCCAGAACTGTACACAGTACTCCAGGTGTGGTCTGACTAATGATTTGTAAAGGGCTAGGACTATGTTCTCATCACGGGCATCTATGCCCATTTTGATGCAGCCGATTATCTTATTGGCCTTGGCAGCAGCTGCCTGACACTGGTTTTTGCAGCTTAGTTTGCTGTTCACTAAAATTCCTAGGTCCTTTTCCATGTCAGTGTTACCCAGTGTTTTACCATTTAGTATGTACGGGTGACTTGCATTATTCCTTCCCATGTGCTAAATCTTACATTTCGCAGTGTTAAACCTCATATGCCAATTATCTGCCCAAGCCTCCAATCTATCCAGATCCCTCTGTAGCCGTATACTGTCCTCTTCCATGTTAATTACTTTACACAGTTTAGTGTCATCTGCAAAAATTTATATTTTACTATGCAAGCCTTCTACAAGATCATTAATATATTGAAGAGAATAGGGCCCAATACTGACCCCTGAGGTCACTGACCACTAGTGACAGTGACCAAATCTGAGTGTGTACTATTAATAACCACCCTGTTTCTATCACTGAGCTAGTTACTTACCCACATACAGACATTTTCTCCCAGTTCGAGCATTCTCATTTTATATACTAGTCTTTTATGCAGTACAGTGTCAAATGCTTTGGAGAAGTCCAGATATACAACATCCATTGATTCGCCGCTGTCAAGTCTAGAACTTACCTCCTCATAGAAACTGATTAAATTAGTTTGACATGACCGATCCCTCATGAAGCCATGCTGATATGACGTTATTTGCTTATTTTCATTGAGGTACTCCAAGATAGCATCTCTTAGGAAACCTTCAAACAGTTTACCCAAGACAGATGTTAAACTTACCGGCCTATAGTTTCCGGGCTCTGTTTTTGGACCCTTTTTGAATACTGGCACCACATTTGCTATGCGCCTATCCTATGGAACACTCCCTGTCAGTATAGAGTCCTTAAATATCAGAAATAAGGGTCTGGCTATGACATTACTTAATTCTCTTAGGATACAAGGGTGTATGCCATCTGGTCCTGGCGATTTGTCCATTTTGATCTTTTTAACCACTTGCCATCTGGGCCATTTGCCCTCTTCCTGACCAGGCCTAATTTTGCAAAACTGACATATCTCACTTTATGTGGTAATAATTTTGGAACGCCTTTACTTATCCAAGTCATTGAGAGTTTGTTTTCTCGTGACACATTGTACTTCATGATAGTCATAAATTTGAGTCAATATATTTCACCTTTATTTATGAAAAAATCCCAAATTTACCAAAAATTTTAAAAAATTTGTAATTTTCTAAATTTCAATTTCTCTGCTTTTAAAACAGAAAGCGATACCTCATAAAATATTTATTACTTAACATACCCCATATGTCTACTTTATGTTGGCATCATTTTGGAAATGTCTTTTTTTTTTTTAGGACGTTAGAAGGCTTAGAAGTTTAGAAGCAATTCTTAAAATGTTTAAGAAAATTGCCAAAACCCACTTTTTAAGGTCTGAAGTCACTTTGAGGGGCCTACATAGTGGATACCCCCATAAATGACCCCATTGTAGAAACTACACCCCTCAAGTTACTTAAAACCGATTTTACAAACTTTGTTAACCCTTTAGGCGTTCCATAAGAATTAAAGGAAAATGGAGATCAAATTTTTTAATTTCACTTTTTTGGCAGATTTTCCATTTTAATCCAATTTTTTCTTTAACACATCGATGGTTAACAGCCAAACAAAACTCAATATTTATTACCCAGATTCTGCGGTTTACAGAAACACCCCACATGTGGTCATAAACTGCTGTATGGGCACACGGCAGGGCGCAGAAGAAAAGGAACTCCACGTGGTTTTTAGATGCCATGTCCCATTTGAAGCCCCCTGATGCACCCTTACAGTAGAAACTCCCAAGAAGTGATCCCATTTTGGAAACTAGGGGATAAGGTGCCAGTTTAATTGCTACTATTTTTGGGTACATATGATTTTTTGATCATTCATTATTACACTTTATGGGGCAAGGTGACCAAAAAGTAGGTTGTTTTAGCACAGTTTCTATTTATTTATTTTTACAGCGTTGACCTGAGGGGTTCAGTCAAGTGACATTTTTATAGAGCAGATTGTTACGGACGTGGCGATACCTAATATGTATACTTTTTCTTATTTATTAAAGTTTTACACAATAATAGCATTTTTAAAACAAAAAAATTATGTTTTAATGTGTCCATGTTCCGAGAGCTATATTTTTTTTATTTTTTGAGAGATTTTCTTATGTAGGGGCTCATTTTTTGCGGGATAAGGTGACGGTTTTATTGGTACCATTTAGTGGGACATAGGCATTTTTTATCACTTGGTGTTGCACTTTTTGTGATGTAAAGTGACAAAAATAGCTTGTTTTGACACATTTTTTATTTATTTATTTTTTTACGGTGTTCACCCGAGGGGTTAGGTCATGTGATATTTTTATAGAGCTGGTTTTTATGGACGCGGCAATACCAAATATGTCTATTTTATTTTATTTGTTTCACTTTAACACAATAATAGCATTTTTAAAACCATAAAAATGATATTTTAGTGTCTCCATGTTCTAAGAGCTATAGTTTTTTTATTTTTTGAGAGATTTTCTTATGTAGGGGCTCATTTTTTGCGGGATGAGGTGACGGTTTTATTGGTACCCTTTAAGTGGGACATACGCATTTTTGATCACTTGGTGTTGCACTTTTTGTGATGTAAGGTGACAAAAATTGCTTGTTTTGACACAGTTTTTTTATTTATTTTTTACGGTGTTGGCCTGAGGGGTTAGGTCATGTGATATTTTTATAGAGCTGGTTTTTACGGACGCGGCAATACCAAATATGTCTATTTTATTTTTTCTATTTTTAACATTTTTTTTTTTCCTTACTTGGGGAATTTTCTTTTTTACATGTGAAACCTTTTTTTTATTTTATTTTTTCAACACTATTTTTTTATTTTACACTTTTCGTCCCCCATAAGGTGAAACAAGACCTCTGGGGGACATTTACTTCACTTTTTCATTTTTTTTTCACTGTTGATTTCTCCTGTAACTGAGGCTGACATAGTAGCCCCAGTTACAGGAGAAATGCACCCCGTCCCCCCCAGAGAGGCTGTACAGCGTAATACAGCGCTGTACAGCCTCAGTGCAGGGCTGATCGAGGTCTGTGAAAGACCTCACACAGCTCCTGCACTCTCCGGTCCCGGCGGTCACATGACCGCCGGGCCGGAACAGGAAGCGCATAGCGCTCGGTGAGCGCTGTGTATGCAGCGATCTAGAAGGCCGGGACACCTGGGCACTGTCCATGCCTTCTCTCTGGGTTGCCCTGCTGTCACTGACAGCGGGCAACCCGATCAGCAGAGCTGCACGATTAGCGTGCAGCTGCAGTTTCTGAACGGACGTTCAGAAACGTCCGTTCAGAAATAGAGATCCACCCATAGGACGTTTATATCCTATGGGCGGACGGGAGGAGGTTAAGACACCTCTGTACTTCTTCCTGGGTCAGAATGGGCACTTTTAATGGGGAATTTACTTTTACATTCTGCATTTTATCTGACAGTTTTTTTTCCTCAGTGAATACTGAGTAGAATAGCTATCTAGTATGGAACATGGCATTTCTCCTGTAGGAACGGTTTCATATTAGAACTTACTATACCAGCTTACATCCTTAGTACACTTCAATAACAGACAGGTTTTCCTAATGTAAGGACTGTATACTGAAGCTGGACGAGGATGCATGACAGTAATGTGACCGTGCGCGGCAGTGATGCCAGTGAACAGGCAATGAGATTATGTAACTATCCACTTGTCAGTAATAAGATTAGTAGTTAGTTGCCTTAAGTTAATATTAGAAGTGCTCGTCAAAGGCTGCATACAGAGCACAACCAACCCACTGGTTCAGTATGTGGGCACTTTATAAGTTATACATATTCTAAGATGTAAAGTTACTGGCATATGCTGGATCTTCTATCCAGCATTATTTTTGACCCAGGCACACCACCCATAAGCATGTGGCTACCTATGGTACTAGGTGTGCTGGGGAGAGGTGTTCTCCGAATTCAGAGCCCCACCAATTGAATATTAACAGTCCATTGTAAGGATAATATTAAAAGGGTTGTCCCACGAAAAAAATTCTAGTTATCAAACCAGCACCTGGATCTGAATACTTTTGTAATAGCGTGTAAAATTTAGCATAGCCAGTGAGCTATTAAATAAAATGTATCTGTATAGCGCCACCTGCTGTTTTTTTCTTATTTCTTTGACCTGTTCACTGAGAAGGCCGCACATGCTCAGTTTCATCCTTCAACTGCCTCCTGAGCTGTGATAGGGAGAGCTGAGACACGCCCCCTTAGCTGAAGCAGAAAAGACACTCCCTTTGATCCATATGAGGTATAGGGATGGTTCTAGGTTTATTAGAAAGAGATTGCCATGTACTATATGTCGTCTAATTTTAATGTTTTACATTATTCCTGGGATAACCCCTTTCAAGGAAATCTGAAGGCAGCATAAACTGGTGAAGAGACCTTGAGAAAAACTCCTCTCACCTCCTTGGCCGATTGATAGCTCTATTCCAATATAAATTAGCAGTGGAGGAGATGGAGAGAATCGGGAGCTTATGAATATGAGGACTCCAGACATTGTGCACCATACCGAGAGGACTTCACACTTGGCTCGTGCTGGAGCGGTCTAATAGCAGTTTTAGCAAAACAACTGCATTGATTCAAGTAAGTGACCCAGCAAGAGGGTCTCTGTCACCAGTTTATGTTGCCCTCAAATAGACCATCATAAAACTGGAGGCAGATTGCTTTTATAGTCTGGAGACTCGTTCCCGAAGGAACAATCTAAGGTTAGTTGGGATACCTGAATCTGTTCCTTTAAATGACCTTCTACATCTCTGTGAACAAGAGCTCCCTAAAGCACTCGGCTTATCCACTATCTTCAAGGTGAAAAGAGCTCATAGAGTGGGCCCAACCCCACTACCTGCCAGACAGCACCAACGTGACTCGCCACTGCGCGCAGCACTAGCACACAGGCCTAGACAAGTTATAGTCCGCTACCTGGTCTACTTAGAAAAGGACTCTATCCTCCAGGCGTATAAAAGACGTAAAGCCCCCGTAGAGATACGAGGGAACCGGACACTGCTTTTTGAAGACTTTTCTGCAGAAGTTACCAGATAATGGCGAGAATTCTCGTCCATTTGCTCGGATCTTTACAGGGCACAGATCAAATTTGCGCTCATCTATCCAGCGACTCTACGGATCTATGATGCTGATGGCTCCACACAGGGGAGTACACAGAAATTATTGGGCCCCATAGCAAGAATTTAAATTGGGCCCCCATGCCCGTTCCTAGTCCCTCCTACTATGCGCCCTGCCTCCTCTCACTACCCTCCCTCATGCAGAAGTATTTTGTTCTACAAAATGGCAGTACTCACGCCCGAAACCAACAGACCCATTATAGTGAATGGGATCTGGTAGGTTCCGGCGGTGTTCAGCATATATTGACAAGAATCTGGGGCATTACATGATGTAATACCACCCAACTTTCCTGCTGTCCAGCATGGCACATGTGCAGAGACATGAGAAAAGTTTGAGGAAGTGAGTGCCCCCCTTCCCGTATCCTCTGTGTCATGCAGGACAGCTGGGAGACAGTGACATTACTTGCTATCCTGCATGACACATGTGCAGAGATATGAGTCTCTGGGAAAGCTGGGTGAACCCCTCCCCCCTGCCTTTCCATGTTCTTATTATCTGCATTTATGCCTTGCAGGATAGCAGGAAATCTAAGTGACATTACATGATGTAATAGCACCCAGCTTTTCTGCTGTCCTGCATGGCACATATAGAGAGACATGAGAATAGTCTGAGAAAGCTGAGTAACACAACTCCCACCTTCCCTCATATCTTCTCATGCCTCTGCACCTGTGCCATGCAGGACATCAGGAATGCTGAGTCACATTACATAATAGCACCCAGCTTTCCTCCTGTTCTGAATGGCATATGTGCAGAGGAATAGCCTGGGAAAGCTGAGTGACCCCCCCCCCCCCCCCCCATACACCTCTGCACTGTCCTCACCTACAAGTCGTCACTTACTTCATTACTGGTGGGGTTGTGGCAATCCAGAGGAATCAGGCATGATGGAGCTAACAGGCAGGACTAGCAGGCGGGAGGCGGAGCTAGCAGACGGGAGACACTTAGGTAGCTGGGGGCGGGGACTCTCCTCCACTGCGGGCCCCCCCTTCCTCACGGGCCCCATAGCAACTGCGTGGTCTGCCTATACGGTAGGTAAGCCACTGGCTCCACACACACTTACCAGGACTTTCAAGAGGCAAAAAAAGCTCTGCAAGACAAAGTACCAAAGAACCAGGAACAACCAATGCAAAAGAATGGACGCCACAGGTATTCACCGCAGAGAGACTCGCCGATAGCCTCACCGGATACCAGAACAGGACCTCAAGGAACAGAGGAAGAGATTAGGTGACCAAGCGGACCCCTGAAATGACTGTTGAAGTCATCTATTGTTTCTCCTACTGTTTTAACCAGTGATACAGACCCACTCAAGAGGGGAACAAACGTATCGGGTCATACCTTTGCTTAAATATCCCTGACCTACACTGTAATAATGTTTCTACAGAGCTAAAAACATGCGGTTAGCTAACAGCTCAGCATGTCCATGCATGGAGAACTGTGGCCATGTTGGGAAGAAGTGAAGTCCGAACCAGTTTTCACTTATGTGACTTTATGTTATTGTTCTTAAACTGTTTTGATTGTTGGGTTAAGGGGTGGAGGGTTTGGAAAACTTGTTCATACATCTCAGAAATATCACCATACTCAACAAGCTAGTTACCGGAAAATCACCTATTATAACATGGAGTTATGACAAGGATAGTTACATGGAATGTTAAGGGGCTAAAGTCTCCCCATAAATGGTTGATGGTACTGAGACATCTTAAACGCTTAAAAACAGACATAGCGTTACTCCAAGTAACTCACCTAACTAGGGTAGACTTTCCCCGCATGCAACGATTATGGGTGGGACAAGTATTAGGATTGCCATTTAATGGTTCTAGGGGAGGAGTGTTGCTTTTGGTTTATAGACATTTGAATCACAAGGTAATCTTTACCTCCGAAGATCAGGGGGGTAGACTTTTGCATGTACATCTTAGCCTACCAACTGAAACTTTGAGCATATATAATGTTTATGGCCCAAACAACAACAACAATTCGGAGTTCTTTACAAATCTGAGAAATAACACTTCAAGACTCTGTTCCCCTTGAAATAATAGCGGGAGACATGAATGCGGTAATGTCTCATGACGAAGATCGTCGCAGCTCAACAGGCAAACAAGTACGACCTAGACATAGAGATACAATTTAAAAAAATAAAAAAACTTTGGAAGTGGGATTACATGATGTGTTTTGTCCTCCTTATGTGTGAAGGTACATAGCTTGACAGACAGCTAAACCTTTCCCGGCAATGAATTGACAATGGAGTAACGTCCAACTTTATCTTTATTGCAAGGATGTAATACGTATGCGGTAAAACAGCGATGCTACAGTAAGCTTAGATGTAGAGGATGACTGAAGAGACTTCCAAGCCATGTGCTATCCTCATGCAGTGATGACTGTGAATGAAGAAAATGGCTGCTATGTGCAAGGATGATGATGTCACTAAGATATGGAAGCTGTAGTAGACCAAATGTGTAGTGTGAGTAGCTGCAATTGTAAGTAAAACGGCCTCTAGATGGAGCTGTTACACAATCAACAGAGAATGATACAGAAAACACATTAACTATGTATGAAATTAACAATAAACTTGCTGAAGGAATGACATGATGCATGGCGTAATTTTCATCCAGAAAAAAGGGAGTTCACTCATTTTTCATATTTTCATAAGCACATGACTCCTGGTCACGCCTTGATTATTTTTTGGTCTCAGATATTATCCTCCAAAAAACACTGGAAGTAGACATAGGAGACATGGTCATCTCTGACCATTACCCAGTGATCATAGAAATAGCAGACACTATTCAAAAGAGGACAGATTTTTATGGAGATTCCCCTCTGATTTAGCCACAAACTAGAACTTCTCGGAAATGCTGAATCATTGGTGGATAGAGTACTGGGATACAAATTCACCTACCAGTGACTCACAACTGGTATGGAGGGAAGGGAAGGCGTTTTACAGGGCAAGATCTTGGCTTACAAAAAGACTTAAAAAAAATATAAAAAAACAAACAAAAACATTCTTGAAACTAAAAGAGCTGACGGGTATTCTTAGAGACTTCTATTCCAAATATTTATCACAGCCCTCGAACATTACCAAAACCAAATGGCAGGAAGCTAAGGCTCAAATATGGAAACAAATCGGGGAGGCTCTTAGCTTCTTTAGCAAAAGGGATGAAGCACTCCTCACAAATATCTGCCTTAAAGAATGCACAAGGAACTCTAAGTCACCAGCCAAAAGAAATAGTAGACATATTGAGAGATTACTATGTAAACCTCTATTCAAACTCTAACAATGCACTTAAACAGAGGAAATTGTGGCTGGAATCCCTATTCATGCCCCAAATCTCGCAGGATGACCTGTTGCTATTGAATCAGCCTATGACAGAAAATGAGGTCCAGAGAGTAATCAACCAATCGAGCAATGGAAAGGCACCAGGCCCGGACAGGTTCACAAACTAATTTTATAAAGTATTAGCCCCAAAAATTTCCAAAGTCCTTACATCCCTATATAACCAACTACTACAAGGCCCAAAATTGCCGCCAGATATGAGCACGGCATATGTATTACCAAAAGAGGGTAAAGATTGCACTCCAACATCTTCCTATCGCCCAATGTCTCTCATAGACAACAATCTCAATATTGGCGGACAGACTAGGCACTTTTCTGCCCAAACTCATAACACCCCATCAAGTAGGATTCATACAAGGTAGATCAGCGGTATATAACAGTCGGAAAGTGTTAGCGCTGCTTGATGGGATTAAAATAAAAAAATTTATGACGTACTGGACAGTATGGGCTTTACAGGTCCTTTTAGGACATACATTTCATCTTTATACTATTCCCCTCTTGCAAGAATCTCCATTCCAGGATTTTTTCAAGGCCTTTTAATTTGCAAAAGGCAGGGGTGCCCTCTCTCACCTTTGCTATTTAACCTAGCATTAGAACCGCTATCAAGAGCAATAACCTGTAATGACCATATCAAAGGCATAGCTGTTGGGCAGAAAACTCTTAAACATGCCTTATTTGCCGATGACCTGTTGATGTTCCTGGCACAACCTCAGACAGATATACCAATCCTGTTTGATCTTCTCTCTCATTTCGGTCATCAGGTTGATATGTCCAAATATGAATTATTGGATTTGTCTCCACCCCAACGCACAAACAAGACACTACTGCATAACCTCCCAGTTACAATAGCAACTAATTTCATCAAATATTTGGGATTTAATATAGGAAAAGCGCCGGATTCACTATATACATTGAACTATCCCCCTCTACTTAAAAAGATGACTTCAGAACTTATGTCTTGGTCAAACTTGCCTATATCTTTCCTGGGGCGTTGCCATCTATTGGAGATGATGAGCTTTAGTAAACTCTTATACTCTATGCAAACACTACCACTCCTCCTAAAACACACCGATATTCAAGTCCTGTTAAAAGCCTTCCGCTCTTTTGTTTGGCAATCCAAGAGATGCAGAAAATCCCTACATACACTTACCAGGCAGAAACTCAGGGGAGGGGGAGGATTTCCTGATATTAGAAAATATTACCTAGCAAGCTTAATGAGACACAGCCTAGATTGGAAGAATAATACCTCTCATTACTCGGTGTCGTCCATAGAGGCAGAAATGGCTAAGCCCTGGAATCTGAACACTCTATTACATACTAAGTATGCTTTGTTACCTACCCAGATAAAACACAGTACCTTGTTACGTGACACGATAGCAGCTTGGAAAGCGGGTTAGAAAACTGTTTAATCTTCCTTTTTTTAACATCCAAAAAGATGATGTTATGGAATCATCCGGAATTTAGGGCACTGTCGATAAATAAACAATTCCTTAAGTGGATAGAAAAGGGCATAATTAAAGTCCGACATCTATGGAATCAAACTGACCAGAGATTTCTTACTTTTTAGGAATTACAATCCCTATATCAGATACCCATGGACTACTTTCTAGCATATCACCAGATTATGTCATTTTTATGCCCCAGGGTACAAGACCTGTCGAGAGAATTCTCTACTAACCCTTTTGACACCTTCTTAGGCCCCACAGAAACTAGGAAGGACTTGACGACCATATATGGATCTATGAGAGAACTAGACTCCAAGCAGGGAGATGTTTCTTTATTCAAAGCATGGCTTAAAGATTTCCCTAATCTGAATCTTCCGGACCAACTATTAGAGGGTTGGAACCTGATTAGGAAAATCGTGTGTAACGAGATATGAGAGAAACTTGCTTCAAAATAATCCATAGAGCGATATATGGTTTTCACTTACCTCGACATACCGGTAAAAGTTCGGCAGATAGAATAACACACTGTCTAAAGTGTAAATGACCCAATACAGACATCACCCATGGTCTTTGGTCATGTACGAAGATACAATCCTTCTGGCAGTCCTTTATATTCATGATAAACTCCAAATGTCACTCGCAGGATCCAGAAATTCTTCTATTTCATGCGGGGAAAGATGCAGCCCGACCCAAAACTGCGGCTGCATTCCATGTGATGATATTGACTGCAAAAAGGTGTCTTCTAAGGTACTGGCTTAAACCTGCTACACCACAACTGAAAGAAGTCATCCAACATTACACTAATTGTTTGATATTGGAACGCATTGATGCCGAAGGGTGTAAATAAAAAATGACAACCCCTTTTTTTTTTTATAAAATGGAAACCTTTTATGACAGCTTTTTTTACTGACCAAGAAATATTGGACACTATTTATCCATTTATATACACTAAATGATTTGCCAAATTGGATATTTCAGACCTGTGGTACCAATTGCATTTGGAACAGACAAGAAACAAAAGTCAGAACATAGGTGGTTGAAATAAACCGTTTTAAGATGGCGAAGGGTTGGGATTTTCTTCTGTAAAGAGTTTTCATATCTATCTGTCTAATGTAAAATGACTGATGTTGATATGAGGAAAACTTTAAATAAAAACGTTTAAAAAAAATAAAATAATCCCACTACTAGTACACCCAGATCAAGTAGGGTTTGTGGCAGGTATACAGGCCCCCGATGGTACGAGAAGGTTCATCAATTTGATCCAGATAGCTGAAAAAGCTGGGACGCCATCTCTGTTCCTGGCTTTGGACGCAGAGAAGGCGTTCAACAGGGTATACTGGGGACACTTGTCTGCCACACTGGACAAATTTGGATTTCAGGGCTTCATCAAATTGGCTATCCTCACCCTCTACTCATCTCCATCTGGCAGTGTATACCCATCAGGTTTCCTATCAGACAAGTTTACTATATCCAATGGGACCAGACAGGTATGCCCATTATCCCCTATCATCTTTGCCTTGGTGATGGAACCCCTTGCAGAAACTATCCGCAACTCGCCTGATATATCAGGGATTAAGGTGGATGATACATCCCATGTTCTGGCCCTTCTTGCTGACGACGTTATATTATCTCTCTCAAGGCCAGAGTCTTCCCTTATAGGAGTTCAAAGAGTGATAGACACATTCCAAAATATCTCCTATTATAAACTGAACCTATAGAAAACACAGGCCTTCACAGTAGGCATGGACTATACACTGAGGGCAAATTTAGTTTCCAAATACCCATTTAGCTGGCAAGATAAAGGCTTTACATATTTTTATTTTTTTGGGGGGAATAACTCTTATGATTTCTAGCAAAGATCTATACTCGGCAAACTACCAACCACTGCTGACCAAAATCTCCTCTATGATAGGAACATTCTCCCAGCCACTTATTACACGGGCATGTAGAGTAGCTATTAAAAGGATGATGATGCTACCGACCATTTTGTATATCTTCCGAACAGTGGTAATCCCAGTACCGGCAGCATATTTCCAGTCCCTACAAAAATTGCTCACCGACTTTGGGCGGGGAGGAGGCCTAGAATTAGCTTCTCTACAATGTCTAGACCTTGGGCGAAGGGGGGAATTCCCAATGTTAAAAATTATTACTGGGCAAATATCCTCACTCAAATGAAAGATTGGTAGCTACACAAAAAAGATAAAAAAAAGATGGGTGGCCCTAGAATTATCCACTAGTAGCCGCCCCCTCATTTCAGCATTTGATATACAACCTCAGTACTGAGTGTGAAGGCATCATGCACGTATTTAACAGACTTACCCAAAGCCACAATAGAGAAGCTCCCTCTTCTCTTTTTAAATGTCTGGATTCCAGATTTACATCTCGATAATTGGGTGACAGAGGGCTTGCACCGCATTAATCAACTATATGAAGGAACACACTCTTACACTCCTTTGAAAAACATATCCCAAAATTTCTCCATATCACAGAAATATTTTTATAAATACCAGAGAATCAGACATGCCTTATCTAGTCAAGATATCTCCACATTTCAACTTCCGTCCTTTGTCAGACCCTTTCAGTTCCTACACACACTTTATGCGGTACGGTTTCAGGTTCAGAGATTTCCGCACTCGGTGACACGTGACACACCAACTTGCCGAGACCGTCTTTGAGGTCATTATTGGGGGCTACCTGCTGCTGAATTTCAAGCACAACTTCAGCTGTCCTGATCGATGGAGGCCTCAGTTTCTTCATGTTTGAGCCAGTTTTACGCCATCTCCGAACCTGACTCTGAATACGGCGTTTGGTGGTTTTGTTCCTGGGTACTTGTCAGCGAAGGCCTTCCACAATCACTATTCGCTCTTCCTGGGAGAACGCCATCTTTCTCACACAACAGGCCACTTATATGCTCTGAGGAAATGAAAGCTGAGCTCTGATTGGTGGCTATAGGCAACTCAGACAGATTTACTATTAGGCAGTTTGATTTGGAGATGTTGGAGGCGGGCGACTTTTTCCTGTACAAGATGTGGGTGGTCTGTGCAGGGCAGCAGCAACAAACAGGATATGGATAAATGAGGGGGGAAGAAGATAGCGGGGGCTCCGAAAAGCTGAGCGAGATAAGAGGTTGGGGCAGAGTAGGGGGCAAAAGGAGCTGTGAAAAATTAACTGCGAAAATGATTGGTTGCTATGGGCAACTAAGCCAGTTTTGATAATTCTCCTACACTGGGCTTCACAAGGCAGCAAAAGCAATTAAATAAGCACTGAAGCTCTGTACAGAATACAGAGAGCAGCCCCTAGAGTGCTCAGACCTCTCACTGACTGCCGCCCCGCAGTCTGCACCCGTCTCACCGACAGTCTCCCCGCAGTCTGCACCCCTCTCACCGACTGCCTCCCCGCAGTCTGCACCCCTCTCATCGACTGCCTCCCCGCAGTCTGCACCCCTCTCACCGACTGCCTCCCCGCAGTCTGCACCCCTCTCACCGACTGCCTCCCCGCAGTCTGCACCCCTCTCACCGACTGCCTCCCCGCAGTCTGCACCCCTCACCGACTGCCTCCCCGCAGTCTGCACCCCTCTCACCGACTGCCTCCCCGCAGTCTGCACCCCTCTCACCGACTGCCTCCCCGCAGTCTGCACCCCTCTCACCGACTGCCTCCCCGCAGTCTGCACCCCTCTCACCGACTGCCTCCCCGCAGTCTGCACCCCTCTCACCGACTGCCTCCCCGCAGTCTGCACCCCTCTCACCGACTGCCTCCCCGCAGTCTGCACCCCTCTCACCGACTGCCTCCCCGCAGTCTGCACCCCTCTCACCGACTGCCTCCCCGCAGTCTGCACCCCTCTCACCGACAGTCTCCACCCCTCTCACCGACAGTCTCCCCGCAGTCTGCACCCCTCTCACCGACAGTCTCCCCGCAGTCTGCACCCTTCTCACTGACAGTCTCCCCGCAGTCTGCACCCTTCTCACCGACAGTCTCCCCGCAGTCTGCACCCTTCTCACCGACAGTCTCCCCGCAGTCTGCACCCTTCTCACCGACAGTCTCCCCGCAGTCTGCACCCTTCTCACCGACAGTCTCCCCGCAGTCTGCACCCTTCTCACCGACAGTCTCCCCGCAGTCTGCACCCTTCTCACCGACAGTCTCCCCGCAGTCTGCACCCTTCTCACCGACAGTCTCCCCGCAGTCTGCACCCTTCTCACCGACAGTCTCCCCGCAGTCTGCACCCTTCTCACCGACAGTCTCCCCGCAGTCTGCACCCTTCTCACCGACAGTCTCCCCGCAGTCTGCACCCTTCTCACCGACAGTCTCCCCGCAGTCTGCACCCTTCTCACCGACAGTCTCCCCGCAGTCTGCACCCTTCTCACCGACAGTCTCCCCGCAGTCTGCACCCTTCTCACCGACAGTCTCCCCGCAGTCTGCACCCTTCTCACCGACAGTCTCCCCGCAGTCTGCACCCTTCTCACCGACAGTCTCCCCGCAGTCTGCACCCTTCTCACCGACAGTCTCCCCGCAGTCTGCACCCTTCTCACCGACAGTCTCCCCGCAGTCTGCACCCTTCTCACCGACAGTCTCCCTGCAGTCTGCACCCTTCTCACTGACAGTCTCCACCCTTCTCACTGACAGTCTCCCTGCAGTCTGCACCCATCTCACTGACAGTCTCCCTGCAGTCTGCACCCCTCTCACTGACAGTCTCCCTGCAGTCTGCACCCTTCTCACTGACAGTCTCCCTGCAGTCTGCACCCTTCTCACTGACAGTCTCCCTGCAGTCTGCACCCTTCTCACTGACAGTCTCCCTGCAGTCTGCACCCCTCTCACTGACAGTCTCCCTGCAGTCTGCACCCCTCTCACTGACAGTCTCCCTGCAGTCTGCACCCTTCTCACTGACAGTCTGCACCCTTCTCACTGACAGTCTCCCTGCAGTCTGCACCCGTCTCACTGACAGTCTCCCTGCAGTCTGCACCCGTCTCACTGACAGTCTCCCTGCAGTCTGCACCCGTCTCACTGACAGTCTCCCTGCAGTCTGCACCCCTCTCACCAGTCTCCCTGCAGTCTGCACCCCTCTCACTGACTGTCTCCTTGCAGCCTGCACCCTTCTCACTGACTGTCTCCCTGCAGTCTGCACCCCCTCTCACTGACAGTCTGCACCCCTCTCACTGACGGTCTCCCTGCAGTCTGCACCCCTCTCACTGACGGTCTCCCTGCAGTCTGCACCCCTCTCACTGACAGTCTCCCTGCAGTCTGCACTCCTCTCACCAGTCTCCCTGCAGTCTGCACCCCTCTCACCAAACAGTCTCCCTGCAGTCTGCACCCTTCTCACTGACTGTCTCCTTGCAGCCTGCACCCTTCTCACTGACGGTCTCCCTGCAGTCTGCACCCCTCTCACTGACAGTCTCCCTGCAGTCTGCACCCCTCACTGACAGTCTCCCTGCAGTCTGCACCCCTCACTGACAGTCTCCCTGCAGTCTGCACCCCTCTCACTGACAGTCTCCCTGCAGTCTGCACCCCTCTCACTGACAGTCTCCCTGCAGTCTGCACCCCTCACTGACAGTCTCCCTGCAGTCTGCACCCCTCACTGACAGTCTCCCTGCAGTCTGCACCCCTCACTGACAGTCTCCCTGCAGTCTTCACCCCGCTGCTCCTGCGGTCTCACACTCCAACACCTCCTCAGGCCTCACATTATGCAGAGTGGGGGAGAACGGGAGCCGCCAGAGGTGCTCCACAGCACAGGGGCCATTTTCTCCAGAGAACTACATGCAGATGCCACACTCAGCTCTGCTACTCGTACAGGTGAGGACAGGTCTCACATGGAGTCACTAGGCAGAGACTGCAGGGGGCGCGTTCCCGGCAATGTTTGGTCCACGGCGGTGACGCCAGTCGCCATGGAGACGCCCCCGCCCTCAGCGCGCGCCCGGTCCCTCGCACTTCATCCGGGGTCCTGACTGCAGCGCCACAGCAAGAGGTAGAGGAGGAGTCCGGCGGGCCAGGCCCGGGGTGTGCAATGGCCGAAGACACGGAGTGGGTGCTGGAGAGCGTGCTGGCCTTCCTCGGCTGCCCCGCCTGGACCGTGCCCGTCAGCGGCTTCATAGAGCGCCAATGCTCAGGTACCGCAACGCGTCTTCCCGTCATGCTTTGCTGGCCTGTAATCTGTGTACAGCTGTGTGCAGTGATTGGTATGTGCCATTTCCGTGCTGATCACTAGGGGCGCACTGTCCTGCTGGGGTACATAGACCTAATAAAGGGGGCCGCTACCAGCCAGAGCCAAGAGCTGCTGCAGCCTCCAGGCCCATGTGTCACACGGAGGGGCAGCCGGGGGTCCCCCTAGAACTGGCCCCAAGTACAGTGGAAACCAGGCGTTTACATGGACTATAGAAAAAGACCCATAGGCAGGTTTTTCTCAATATCTGACATGAAATGAGAATAAACCTTTCCTGTTTTTGGTCAGTTAGGATTAACGTAACTATTATTATTTGTCAAATGCCGGAATAATGAGAGAGAGGATGTTTTACGGCATTTTTATTACTTTCTGCAATGTCAAAAGTTTACATGCACTAAGATCACTATGCCTTTAAAGCAGGCGGCCCTCCAGCTGTTGTAAAACTACAACTCCCACAATGCCCTGCTGTAGGCTGATACCTGTAGGCTTTTCGGGCATGCTGGGAGTTGTAGTTTTACAACAGCTGGAGGGCCGCAGTTTGAGGATGCCTGGCTTTAAACAGTTCTGGACTGCCCATATGATGATGTCATGGGTTTGGTGATTAGAGACACACCTGTGGATGTATTTAACCCTTTCACTACCAGCGCTGCGCAAGCATGACGTCATAGCCGGCAAGTCTCTGCTGTTTCAAACAGCAGAGACCTGCGGCTAATAATGCCGATCGCGGTAATTAAATGCTTTAGATGCCGTGATCAAGTGAGATCACGGCGCTTGAATGCGCAAGAACCCGGACTTAGTACTAAAGCCCCGTGCGGCCAATCGGGACTTCAGTACATGCGCTGAGTCTCCATGAAGAAATTCAGAGCATTAATGCTGCAATTCTTATTTTGGCCATCAGATGGCAGGCCAACATAAGAAATGAGCAAAATGCAAATACGTTTTTTAAATTCCTTTTATAGGTAAAAATGAAAAATTCTAAAATGTCATTTATTAGCCTTAAAATAATAAAAAAAAATTTTTTAAAAAGTAAAAAAAATATTAAAGTTTAAATCACACCCCTTTTCGTATAATGAAAAAAAAATATACTTAAATAACAATAAATATAAACATCCTGGGTATCTCCGCGACCGAAAACGCCCATAATATATAAAAAAAAAAAAAAAATAATCCAATACGGCGAATGGCGTAATGGAAAAAAGGGTCTAACTGGCCGATTTGCCATTTTTTCATTTCTTCTCTTACCCCAAAAAAATGAAATAAAATGTGATCCAAAAGTCATGCATACTCCAGAATGGTATCAATAGAAACTATGAATTGTCCCGCAAAAAATGAGCCCCTAAACATCTCAGTAGACATAAGTATGCCCCGCAAATTACGTGCATGCGCCGTCCATTTTAGTATTAGGCGCAGTGAGTGAAGGACGCTTGCCTGCTGCCGGCTTCACTGCGCCTGTGCCGAATACTAAACGGGACGGCGCGGGATTTGCGGGGCACGGGGGAGACCGAGGATGTCAATCACCTTTACAAGGGCGTGCCAAACGGGGAGAGGACGGAGCCTCTAGGTGCTGCAGCAACGCCCCACTAGCACCTAGAGGCTCATTTGCATATTATGAAAGTGATTATTTAGCGCGAACGGCGGCCGTCAGGGAGATATGTCATACAGTTATGTACTGCTGACATTAGCACGTCGCACAGCGATTTTTCTGATGGCAGAAACCCTCTAAATGCACCCCTGAAACACACAGCAAACAGACAACAAATATCAGGGGCTAGAAGGATTAAGCATCTTGGACTTCAGCATGCCTGATCAACCAAGCCCAGTATACAAGTTTGTATGGGGGGTTGTGAGCAATATCTGGGGCGCTGTATGGATACCTGAACACCTGGTGTCGAGCCCTCTTCGGGTCAAACTCATCCAGACGACTGATCATGGAGGACTTCTGGTCGCACGTTTAGATCGTGTCTATGGGAACGGGCGTTATACTGAATGCGGCTCCTGCGGGATGTTTGGCCTGGGAAGACTATTTACTTGTCCCTGTAGTGATTGTCCTCTGATTACTACTCCCATTGACCAAGACAAAAATCATCAATTGATACAGTATTGTAACAAAAATGGCTGTAACCACACCCGGCAATAGTCTCCCTAGAAATCATATTTTTTGTGGATGGATCTAAGATTTGGAGGAGGAAAATAAGAAAAAAATACTTTTAATCATTCTTTTAAGCTCCATCAGACCCTCATCAGATCCCCAAGCTCAATCAGACCTCGGATCGGCGGCCCCTTAAAAAATAGATAAATAAACTTGCCTTCGATAATGGAAGCGGTCATTAGCATTCGGACTATAAGACGCACTGCCACTTTTCCCTCACTTTTGGGGGGAAAGTGTGTCTTATAGTCTGAAAAGTGCAGTATTTACCACAAGTAAAATTATACAGACCAGTGCAGACTAGTAGTGTATGTGTGGCCCATATCAAAGAGGACCTGTCACCTCTCCTGACATGCCTGTTTTAGTAATTACTTGCATTCCCAATGTAATTATGGAGCATCTATTCTTATGATGTGCCATCCCTCTATGATTCCTGCTAGAACTTATGCATGAATTGCTAGCATTTTGCAGTTAAGGTCCAGATGGGTGTTACCAGTTGAGGGTTGTCTCCCTGCACAGTCTGGCAGCACTGATTGGATTTTGTTAGAGTCACAATGTGCAGGGACCTCCCCCCCCCAATAATAGAGGAATGACACATCATAGTCATGAGAATAGATTCTCCAGAATTACATTGGGAATGCAAGTAATTACTAAAGCAGGCATGTAGGGAGGCGCTACGTGCTGGTTTTAACCCGCAGTGTACAGTACCTGCACGGTGAATAAGATTTGACTAGTTTCACGTGCACTTTGCAAATTAAAAAAAATAAAAATTCTGTGCAGATTTTGAAAGCCGCACAGTGTCAATTTTTTTTTTCTGTGGATTTTTAGTGCAGACTTCACCATTTGCAATCTTAGGGCCCTGTTCACATGACCGTATGTGTGGTCCGCATCCGATCCACATTCTTATTTTTATTTTTTGTACTGCAGAGCCATAGGGGCTCTGTGTGCCGCCATCTAGGGTTCAGGCACATGATCTAGCTGAGGAGTGATGCACACTCACATTTCGGAGAAGAAAAGTCTTAAAACTATATGTTACGCATCGCTTCAGATTCTGGGACCCCTGCCAGTAGGGTCATGTCACAGTAGGGCCCCCTCATGCATTTCCCCAGTCCCTAGAGCAGGGATGGCCAACCTGAGGCTCTCCAGATGTTGCTAAACTACACTTCTCAGCATTCCCAGACTGCCTACAGCAGGGCATGGTGGGGGTTGTAGTTTTACAACAGCTGGAGAGCTGCAGGTTGGCCATGCCTGCCCATCCTCACCTCCATGCTCTCCTCCTCCTCCTCTGCTGGCAAGAAGCTGCTTAGGAGTAGCCTATTGTCAGGCTCTGCGCATGCCTTCCTGTGCCTGCGTCCCATGCAGTATTCCGGACAGCGCGGGCACAATCTGCTTTACCATGGCAATAGTCAGTCCTTGTAGTCCAAGTAGGGCAAGGGAGCGGTGTGATCTCGGTGCAGGATACCAGCCCTAGGCCAGACGTGCAGAAGGCTGTGGTGGTGTGCGGCCTTGCAATTAGTTTCAGCACTACATGGCGGCAGCTGTATAACATCATGCTTCTGATAGCCAACGTCCTCCCAAATGTGTATGAACCAAGGGCTCGTGCCCGTAGGCCCGGTCTTCCACATCAGGATGCACCAGTATTGTAAATGGTGGGTGGTTTTAGGTTTTGGCGATCTGTCCGTTTTGGCATAATGTTTCCGTATGTTCCTCTATCCACTAATATATTGTATGTATTTTCTAAGAAGACTTCCTGACGTTTCTGATTGCAGTGTTTGATGATGAAGAGGAGAATAAGCTGTCGTACACGGAGATTCACAATGAATACAAGATACTGGTAAATATATCATTGCCTCTTATCCAGTAGGAGTGGAGTATAGTTCAGGTTATTAGGAGCCTAGTTCAGGTTAAAGGGCATCTGTCAGCAGATTTGTACCTATGAGACTGTCTGACCTGTTACATGTGCGCTTGGCAGCTGAGGGCATCTGTGTTGGTCCCATGTTCATATGTGCCCATATTGCTGAGAAATATGATGTTTTAATATATGCAAATGAGCCTCTTAGAGCAACAGGGGCGTTGCTATTACACCTAGAGGCTCAGCTCTCTCTGCCAATGCCGCACCCTCTGCACTTTGACAGGGCCAGGCAGTGAAAGCATCATCACGCCTGCCTGGACCTGTCAATCAAAGTGCAGAGGGGGTTCACATAGTACAAGTACTAGTATAAGACCTGATGTAGATGTGACTTCTACTGTGCTATGCGCAGTAAAAAAAATAAAATAGTAAGAAACCTTCTCTGATGTCCAGTGTGGAAGGTCCTCTTGGGATTGTACGAAATCATAGGGATTATACTAGGGGTGCACCGAAATGAAAATTCTGGTCCGAAACCGAAACCGAAAATTCAGGATACCCCTTGACCGAAACCGAAACCGAAACTGCCTTTTTGCCCAAATACTTTTAAAAGACCCCCCACCCCATAACAGTGCCATCCACAGACCCCCCCCCCCCACCTCATAACAGTGCCATCCACAGACCCCCACCCACCCCATAACAGTGCCATCCACAGACCCCCACCCACCCCATAACAGTGCCATCCACAGACCCCCACCCACCCCATAACAGTGCCATCCACAGACCCCCACCCACCCCATAACAGTGCCATTCACAGACCCCCACCCCATAACAGTGCCATCCACAGCCCCCATTGTACAATTAATAGATTAATAGAAAATATTTCAAAATAGCGGGGAGGGACTGGGAGGAGGAGCTGGGGGCCGGTGCGTTCACTGTGCTCCGGCCCCCAGCTCCAGTAGTTATAAAATGTTGTACAATTAAAAGGCATTCTATTCATGAGGCCCCCTCTGCAGTATTACATTCAATACAGCCACATCATACTCACAGGGCTGTCATCTTAATGCTGGCCGGCCGGGCAGAGGAGCGGCAGCGTCACAACTGACGTCATGTGCCCGGCCTACTTTCTGAATGAAGGAGGCGGCGCAGGCATGTGACGTCAGTCGTGACGCTGCTATCGTCTGCCCGGCCGGCCAGCACAGCCCTGTGAGTAGGATGTGGCTGTATTGAATGTAATACTGCAGAGGGGAGCCAAATGAATAGAATGCTTATTAATTGTACAACATTTTATAACTACTGGAGCTGGGGGCCGGAGCACAGTGAACGCACCGGCCCCCAGCTCCTCCTCCCAGTCCCTCCCCGCTATTTCCGGCCGATATGTAAAAATATCGGCAGAAACAGATTAGGTGCATTCTCGGCCGATATTTTCGGCCGCCGAAATTTCGGTGCACCCCTAGATTATACTATAACTATATAGCACCTATCCGCAGTATAGGAGATAAATATCAGGTCACTGAGGGTCTGACTGCTGGGACCCCAGCGATGCTGAGAACAAGGGGTCCCGAGCCCACTCTAAATGGATCTGTAGGGGGCATGTTGGTCCACTGCTCCATTCTCTGCTGAGGAGCTGCCCTGTCCCATAGAAGTTCTCAGAATGGTGGGGGCCCCAGAGCTCGTACCCTACGCACTCTGATAGGAGATGGATATTAATGTACACATATTACTGAGCGGAGAACCTCGTGAGAGGGAAACAAGATCTGCCCCAACAACATCTGGTCTTGTGTTATTCCAGGTCACAAAGCAGATCGTTAGATCACGTCTTAGGACATATCATGTGTACCAACCATCTATGTCACCAACCTTTCTCTGAATTCCTTCAAATTCTGCAGGTGGAAAAGCTCATACATGAACATCTGAATGACATGGGGATTAGTGAGGAGCAGTTTCAACAAGCATGCTTATCCCCCCTTGCCAATTCACCAGACGTTAAGGTAACAGTGGGCTTAGACTTCTCTCCGGCATTTTATAAATGATATGTAATGTCTGCCTTTATACATCAAGGGTTTGACTTTCCGCATGATGCTGGATCTGTGAAGGGAAATGTACTTACCTGCTCCCTATCAGGTCCCGACCTGTCTTCACGGCACTTCCGGTCTGTGCGTGTTAACTTCCTGCACAGATGGGGTCACATGTGCCTCTGCTGCCAATGACTGGCCTCAGCAGTAAACTTGTCTCAAGGGGCATGTCACTGCTGGGTCACGTCACCGCTGAGGCCTGTCATTGGTATAACTCGGTGCACAGGAGTGGTGCTGACCAAGCGCATAGAAACACTATCACCCCATGTGTTTTAGAGGGAGGAGGGTATACTACAGAAAGTGGAATGGAGGTTTATTGTGACCAACAATTAAAGGGGTTGGCCACTTTTTGGTTACTGGTGACCAATGTGTATATGGCCTTTACTAATATACCCTTTGTTAATTTTGTGTGCCATGTGCTATACTTCATAAGTCATGTCCCCTTCTTGGACAGACCTTCTGTGCTGTCCGCATAGAGGTTCTGTCCATAAGATGGGCGCTGATGGAGGGTCTTGTGACCAGACACATCGCACAGCCGCCTCCATTCAAACACACTTCCCCAGCTCTAAACTCCACACAGTGTAGATGGCAGGTGCAGTGAATTGGAATGGAGGAGACTGAGGGATTTGCCTGGTCACATGACCCTCCATCAGCAGCCATTGTATGGACAGGACCTCTGAGTGGACAGCACAAAAGACTTGGCCAACAAAGGGACATGGCTTATGAAATAAAACGAAAATGATGCAGAATTTCAAGAAAGTCTATATAAGAAAGTGTCATATAGTCATTTTACTTACACATTGGTCAACAGTGACCAGAAAGTGGCCAGCCCCTTTAAGGTGACGCAAGCTGTAGAGACTGCACATGCCAGGAGCCGTGTGGAAAGGAGTTTTTGTTTCCTTTTATTTTTTCAGCTCCAGAACTTTTCTTTTCTTTTGCTTGTGTACAGATCCTAGTGGTTTATGAGATTATCTTCCTTTTTACACAGACGTGCCCATCCGCTCCAGAGTGACCTGAAATGGCCGGCAGGATCTGCATTTGTTAATTTTGCCACAGGCGTGGCCCATTGCAGGCTAATGGCTGACATGTGACAATCCAGAATAAAAGCTGTAGCATACAGTCAAATCTGGATGGTGTTTTTTAGTTTTTGTTTTTTTTGTCCAATCCCATTCACGTGCATTGCACATGTTCTTAAGTTGCGTATTTTGTTTAGTTCAGATTCTGCAGTGAATCCCCAGCAAATTCTCTACGTGGCACATTGCCTAACCATACTTTCCTGTTAGGCCAACTACAAGTCCGAGCATGAACGCTAACAAAACAAAATTCCACCCTAACAAAGCCAGATTTGAAAGTTTAAAGAGTAACTAAACTTTGATTTAATTTTATTTATTTTTTTATTTAAAAAAAAGATGCCCCAAATATCCTAAAAATATATATTTTTTTACTTTGTTAGGGTACTTTCACACTAGCGTTTTTCTTTTGCGGCTCCGAGTTCCGTCACAGGGACTCAATACCGGGAAAAAATCAGTTTCATCCCCCTGCATTCTAAACGGAGAGAAATCCGTTCAGGAGGTCTTCAGTTCAGTCACTGAACAGCGTTTTAGACGGAGGAAATACCGCAGCATGCTGCGGTATTATCTCCGTCCAAAATTCTGGATCAGTTGCCGGAATGCCGGCATTAATTTACATTGAAATGTATTAGTGCCGGATTAAAAATACCGCAATGCCGGATCCGTCCTTCCTGTCTGCGCATGCGCAGACTGGTAAAAATGTAAGAAAAATATATCCTTTCTTGCAATGCGGATCCGGATCAGTCTACAAATGTCCGTTTGCATGCAGATTGCCAGTTACGGCTACTCTGCCGCAAGTGTAAAAGTAGACTTAATTAACAGATTTTGCCTTTATACTAAAGATATTGACACCCAAAGTCCTGATTTCTACTGCGCTTTAAATTCACTATATTCGCACATCCGTAGTACGGATTCCTTGCACTGTTGCGGGCAGGAGCACACACTGTGCCCCCTGATCTTGGCTGAAGACTTACATAGCACATCAAAACCCTGTGCTGATGTGCTATGCCAGGGTTAGCTGAGCGGAGTGGGGTTCAGCTGAAAGTCCTGTATGTGAGCTTTTAGCAGAGTGGAGCGGGCACGGGCAGGATCCCGATCTGTACAGGGTTCTGATGTGCTATGCCAGGGTATTTGGGACTTTAAATAAGGCTACACCCTTATTATTGTTATTCCCTTCCTCCATTATAATAGCAGAACAACAAAAATAACTGCAGTGCCAAATCCATGGCATACCGGGCACCAAGAGTTCTTGCGGGGCCCCATTGTAGCGGGGTCCATCAGGTTTTACTGGACATTGTAGCCACTCGCTAATAGATGACTAATCTGTAGGTGCTTATAAATAAGATAACCCATCTACTAACGTATTTGTGCATGGGTGCTGGTGGCATGTATTTGGTACCAACAATGTAATGGTCACCAACAATACAGCCTTTTCAGTCATCCTCAGTAACTTGGTTATAAATTCTCTGGTTACCTGTTCTTTTATAAAAAAAAATTCCAGCCTCATGACATTGGCAGCATATTTTGTTTCCGGTCATGACAAGGTAACATATACCGTGTATCCTCTTGCCGTAAATCTTTCCGGACGCTCTTTGAGGGATAACCTAGATTAGGTGATAATACAATTGTAATCCTCCTATTGACCTTAGGTGGGTTAATCTACGTGGAGATCTGAGTGCCGTTGCTTTCTGAACTGCCATAAACTAAGCTTTAATTGATGTGGCAGGGAATTAACAGAGAATAGATGTAACCTTTCATTTTCTCGATATTTTATGAGATGAATCTCAGTTGTGTTGTCTTCATTTGTAGATGATCTTGCAATCTGTGGTCGCTGTAGAAGATTTTGCGGTCTTTAAAGAAATGATGCTGCAGAAGAACATAGAGCTTCAGTTGCAAGCAATCCAGATCATCCAGCAAAATAACGGTAATACATGGAGATTTCCGCCAACTATTTGGCCTTTTTTTTTTTTTTTTTTTTTTTTTTTTCTTCACTTTAGATATGCAGTTGCAAGAAAAAGTATGTGAACCCTTTAGAATGATATGGATTTCTGCACAAATTGGTCATAAAATGTGATCTGATCTTCATCTAAGTCACAACAATAGACAATCACAGTCTGCTTAAACTAATAACACACAAAGCATTAAATGTTACCATGTTTTTATTGAACACACCATGTAAACATTCACAGTGCAGGTGGAAAAAGTATGTGAACCCCAAGACTAATGACATCTCCAAGAGCTAATTGGAGTAAGATGTCAGCCAACTGGAGTCCAATCAATGAGATAAGATTGGAGGTGTAGGTTACAGCTGCCCTGCCCTGTAAAAAACACACACCAGTTCTGGGTTTGCTTTTCACAAGAAGCATTGCCTGATGTGATTGATGCCTCGCACAAAAGAGCTCTCAGAAGACCTGTAATTAAGAATTGTTGACTTGCATAAAGCTGAAAAGGGTTATAAAAGTATCTACAAAAGCCTTGCTGTTCATCAGTCCGCGGTAAGACAAATTGTCTATAAATGGAGAAAGTTCAGCACTGCTGCTACTCTCCCTAGGAGTGGCCGTCCTGTAAAGATGACTGCAAGAGCACAACACAGACTATTCAATGAGGTGAAGAAGAATCCTGGAGTGTCAGCTAAAGACTTGCAAAAGTCTCTGGCATATGCTAACATCCCTGTTAGCGAATCTACGATACGTAAACACTAAACAAGAATGGATTTTATGGGAGGATACCACAGAGGTAGCCACTGCTGTCCCAAAAAAACATTGCTGCATGTTTACAGTTTGCACAAGAGCACCTGGATGTTCCACAGCAGTACTGGCAAAATATTCTGTGGACAGACGAAACCAAAGTTGAGTTTGGAAGAAACACACAACACTATGTGTGGAGAAAAAGAGCCACAGCACACCAACATCAAAACCTCATCCCAACTGTGAAGTATGGTGGTGGGGGCATCATGGTTGGGTTCTGCTTTGCTGCGTCAGGGCCTGGACGGATTGCTATCATCGAAGGAAAAATGAATTCCCAAGTTTATCAAGACATTTTGCAGGAGAACTTAAGGCCATCTGACCACCAGCTGAAGCTCAACAGAAGACGGGTGTTGCAACAGGTCAACGACCCAAAGTATAGAAGTGAATCATCAACAGAATGGCTTAAACAGAAGAAAATACGCCTTCTGGAGTGGCCCAGTCAGAGTCCTGACCTCAACCTGATTGAGATGCTGTGGCATAACCTCAAGAAAACGATTCACACCAGACATCCCAAGAATATTGCTGAACTGAAACAGTTCTGTAAAGAGGAATGGTCAATAATTACTCCTGACCGTTGTGCACGTCTGATCTGCAACTACAGGAAAAGTTTGGTGGAAGTTATTGCTGCCAAAGGAGGTTCAACCAGTTATTAAATCCAAGGGTTCACATACTTTTTCTACCTGCGCTGTGAATGTTTACATGGTGTGTTTAATAAAAACATAGTAACATTTAATTCTTTGTGTGTTATTAGATTAAGCAGACTGTGATTGTCTATTGTTGTGACCTAGATGAAGATCAGATCACATTTTATGACAAATTTGTGCAGAAATCCATATCATTCCAAAGGGTTCACATACTTTTTCTTGCAACTATAGTTTTCAGTTGGAGAATTTTTTTTTTTGCCTATAGGTGACCTTCCAGAATGCCTGAAAAATGGTGCCGATTTTATTTCAGACCTTGAACAACAGGAAATAAAAATGATCTCTGAAGCTTTAAGGTAAATAGTCAAGATCTTGTCTGTTCTACTATAAATCTATATTGGCTTGGATGATTGGCACTGAGGTATAATGGTGTGCCTACAGATACGGAACAGGGGTCATACATTACAGCTTGGTGCGGTTAAAGTAATAAAACTCCTCCAGCCATTGCACACATAATCTGGCCATACACATCACATTAACGGCTCATGCACCCGAACGTGTACCGGCCGTGCCCATATTGCAGGTCGGAACATACAGAGCAGAAGGCCACAGAAGCACTACGGCGCGTTTTCGTGGCATTTCGGTCCGTGCCTCAGGAAAAGCATAGAACATGCTTTTTGTTTTTCTGTGCGGACAGATCGTGCCTCCATTCAAGTTGAATGGGTCTGCATCTATCAGCACAGGCCACACGGACGGTGCCCATGCTTTGGGGACCGCACGGGCAGCACACGTTCGTGTGCTTGAGCCCTAATTTGGCTGAACACACTGATTTTTGGCTGGCCTAGTTGACGATCTAATGTGTATGGGTGATTCCCAAGTCTCCCCAACATGGCAGATCATTGAGGAGAAAAGGTTTGGGCAGGATTTCAACATGACTGATCCTTTTGCTGTCGGGAAGATAAGCCACCACTATAGGTGTCTGGCAGCAGCTTAACTCCATTGTCCCTATTGATAACACGTAGCGATGATAGCCTTTGGCTAGCATTAAAGGCTATGGACACCTCTTTAATAGTTTTTTTGTTTTTTTTCATGATTGCTTTCTACTCCTTTTTGGGCTATAATTTTCTCTGCACAGATGTCAGTCTCTGTATTTGCAGAGTAGCGTTCTTTGTTCACGGTGAGTCCCATCAGATATAGAAGCTCTGACTGTTTGTGTAGCCATTTTCAGCCAATAAACTCTTATTTAAGCTAAATTAAAATTAGTTGGATAAGAATTGAGCTATAGTGAGTGTTTATGAGCTGTCAGGAATTCAGAGGTGAGTGCTACACAAGATCTGGACTCATTGTGAACAGAGAGACTGTCTCTCTGCAAATACAGAGACTGACATCTGTGCAGAGAAAAGAGCTGAACATTTTTAATAAATACCAATTAAAAAAATGATGTGTAGAGTAAAATGAAATAATAAAACAATTTCTCCCAGAGTTGATCATAGCATTTCAATTTTAAGAGTATATTAGCCCTTCTATTGCTGCTTGTTGAATTTTGGGAGAAGCAGTAGTAGTGTAACTTATGAAAGGCTGCTTGGTTACATAAAGCGTTGGATGTGCATCGTCTTCATTTGCCATAGATGCCCCTTTTCTGAGTACAGGCTTGCCAGTATCGGTTAATATTGCTTGCAGGGAATTTTTCCCTTCGTTAGTCTAAGGCCCCATTCACATAACCGTATTTCTTGTCTGCATCTGGTCCGCATCCATTCATTTCAGTGAGTCCGCCCAAAATCTGGACAACACACCAAAGAGATAGAACAAGTCCATTTCGCAGACAAGAATAAGTATTTTTACAATAAATCCGCAAATTAACAGATTTAACATGGACGTCACACTGATGTCATCCGTATTTTTTGTGGATTTGTGTTTTGCGGACTGTAGAATACATACGGTCGTGTGAATGCACCCTTAAAAAGTGCCAAGTCAGATGATTAAATGACCATGGATTAAGAGCTGCTTGTACTTTTGGCTCTCCCATAAGGGCCCTGTTGTGCTAGCTGGAAATGGTGTGTACTGATGTAGTAACCCCCTCTATACAGCTTGTACTATATGGATACAGAACCATGCATTGGGTACAAATTTGGACTTGGGATAAAGTAGCTTATTGAAATTAGCAGTGCCCTTTAGGAGAGTCACATATTTTATTAGTCAGGCAGTATATCGTGTACGGTAATGATCAGTAAAATGCTCGCTGATCAGCCAGACGGCAGAATTCTCCTTCAGTTATAGAAGATATGCTTGTATTTTTCTAGGATATCAAAGGAGGAATATGAACAGGAACAGCTGCGCAGAAAGGTTGGAAAATTACTATAATTTTTAGGTGCCCTTTCTGGACACATCGGATATTTTTGTAACTTTTATCTCCTTTTGTTTTCTAGGAAAAAAGTGAAGCTAATGTACATAAAAATTTCCCCAAAACGTCTTCACAAGAGAAAGTGACCACTCCAGGTAATGGTAGGACAGTATTATGTAGGTAACCGGTATATATTTTCTTTCAAGCTGTGTTCACATTTGCAGTGGAGGTTCCAGCAAAAAAAGTTGAATGTCATTATAGTAAAATGGGGTCCTATGGTGTCAGTAACATGCTGGATCCAGATATTCTTCCAGGTTTTTGGGGTTTTTTTTCACGCCAGAATAGAAACTGAATATGCGCTGCAGATGTGAACATAGCCCAACAGAATTCTCTGTGATCACTGCAGTTTTCCTGTTGCTTATTTCCTCTCGCGTCTAAAAAAAATAACTTACTGTACTGTATAGTTGGGATAGTCTGAGAGACAAATGTAAGATATAATGGTGTCAGTAGTTGAATTCTGTTCATATCTAGTGTTTTCCATTTAACCCAGAAAAAAACTAATCTGTTGCGGATCAGTCACAGCAGACATCAGCAGGGCTCGATGGACTCCATAGACATACAGTGGGATCTGTCAGTTTCTGCTGAGCCGTCTTCTGTTTTGATGGGAAAAATATGGCTTCATGCAGTGCTATTTTTCCCCTTAACCACCTAACTGTGGCAAAAGTACCTCACTGTTCTGCTGGAGCTGAGTTTGGGTGGAAGGGGGGAGTGTTGCTTTTGGTGCTGATGGCTCTCTCTAGGAGCATGTTTGAAAGCTGGCATTCCAGGCTTTCATACAAGACCAAAATGACAGCATTAGCCCAGGATAAGAAGGAGATATCACTGTTAGAAATCAATTCGGAAATAATTGCGGGTAAAACCTGCTTTTACTTTTACTTTCACTTTCAGCTAGCTGCATCCTGATTTCTAACAGTGATATCTCCCCATGTAGCGAAGATATTGCTGTCATTCTGGTATTGTTTAAAAGCTTGGAATGCCAGCCCATACTGTATTTCTAGCTGCTACAAAATCAGAGATACGAGCAGTTGAAGCAGCCTCCTTAAGCTGCCTCCTGATGTACTGCTGTAATTAGATAATAATACTTGTGTAATGAAAATGTCTCCTGTACAGCACTCTTGAATCATACAGCAATGGGACGGCACTGTCCAACAAACAGACCTTTCTCACTGATGGCTTTGTGCTGCATCTCCTCACTCCCCCCTCCCTTCTTCTCAAATGGTTACAGAAGGGAGTGTAACACATTATCTTGTCCCACTTATTCTGTACAAATTATCTTTTACTTTCTAACACTGCTATTGCTTAGCATAGCATTAGCTGCATGCCTGTGTACATCTAGTGTCATGCTGACTGACAGTTTTATCAGTTGCTGTTGAGTTCCAAGAGGTAAAACTGTACAGTAAGTGGCATTATCGACGGTCCCTAAAGTTCCACAGAGCTCAGATGAAGCACAGGCCGTATGACTTCTATACCTGTCCAAAGTTATTTGATAAACAACTCTGCATAGCGGCAAATTTTTTTTTTTTTTTTTAGGTATGGTCCGTTGAGGATATCCATATCTGTCCCAGAGCAAAAAATATCAGCCAAATTGGTTCAAATGATAAAAAAATCTCTCCAAAAACAATTTGTTGTCAAACACAAGTCTACCAACAAATATCAGATGATCCAATAACATCTGACTATTTAGGTCATTTTTTTATGGAACGCAAAAAGAAGCCAATTTTATTTTTATTTTTTAAGTTCGTACACTTCAGTTGTTGTAACTAACCCATTTCATTAAATAACTGGCAAAAAGCTAGATCCATTTTGTTAAGAACTAATATTTTGACTCAAACAAAAAAAAAAGTATTTTAATCAGATGATACAGGCCCAAACGCCCAGACCCCCACCAATCAAAACCTTTGATATGTCATTATGACAAATCAAAGATTATTATTATAATTTTTTATTTTTTATGGGTACACTTTAAATGATTTGCCCTAAACTAAAATCCATGCTGAGTTCAGCAAGTTAATTTGTACAATAACTGAATAGAGCGGTTGTCGGTCACATTTAGAATAATTTATCTTGGTTAAAGGGGTATACTCTGTTTTTTACTAGCGTTATTTACGGGCTCCATTCCTGTCCCTGTGCAGATGTACGAAATATATAGACTTGCTTGCAGTAACTGCCTATATTGTGGCATAAATATGTAATTTTTTTTCTTAAAGGGGCTGGCCTACAAATAAAGATGGCCTTGCCATTCGCCCGGCGGTCGTTTTGTGGCGAAGTTTGCTCGTTCGCTGTTCGCCAAACGGGCGAACATATGGAGCTATTCACGCCCACCATATTCTTTTACATGGACATGCTCCCTACCTTATAAATGAACCCGATCTGGCCGCCATTTTACATTCAGTCTTTTGCCAGTGTAGAGAGAGGTTGCTGTGTGGTGCAGGGACAGGCTGTTAGGGAAACAAATCACTAGCTAATAGGGCCACAAAAGTCCTTTTAAGGACTGGTATAGGTGTGACTTACTGAGGGGTGTAATATGCTTATAATATACTTTCTAACATAGAAAGTATATTATAATGCATTTGTATTGTGCAGCAGTTGTGTGCGGTTCTGCTGTGATACTGCAGCTACACAGAGTGCCAAACACTATTGGAACCAATAATTTCTACTGGTGTGATTAATTAACCAGTTGCCCCCCCAAAAATACTGATTGAAGCAGGGGTGTTATATACCAAATATATACTTTCTATATAGGGCATTTAGGTAGTTCAGCATTTGTCAGCGGTTTTGCTGCGTTACCGCATCTAGACAGAGTGAAAAACACTATTTGAAGAAATAATTTTTACTGGTGTGATTAACCAGTTGCCCCCCCAACCCCCCCACCCCAAAAAAAAAACTGACTGAGGCAGGGGTGTGATATAACTTTTTTTTCACAAATACTGCTCTTCTATAGAAACTTTTGTCACAGGGTCATTTTGAAAATGACAGGCAGAGGAAGAGGCAGGCCATTCCACAGGGGTCGGGCAGGTGCACCAGGCCGCAGCCTAAGTGGGAAGTTGCAGAAGGTGCGTGCGATTACGTCAAAGGACGCACCAGACTTGGTTGAGTGGCTCACTAAGCCTTCCGCTTCTGCACCCTCCTCATCCTCTCTATCTGCACCCTCTTCACTCTCTGCTGTGTGCACCCCCCAAAGACACCGCCACCATATCCCCTCAGAGGAATTATTTTCCCATCCATTACAAGAACTTACCAATGCGCAGCCATTATTGGCATCGGATCAGGAAGAGGAGGTATCAACGGTCGCCACCCAGCAGTCTGACGACAGTACCCAGATCAGCCCAAGGAGGGTGGTCCCCGCTGTTGCAGCCTACTCCGAGATCTCTGTCAGTTGTGGTGAAGGTGACGAATCCAATGATGACGTGCCATGCTGTTCTGCGTCTGTTGTGCCTGGAAGCCAAGAGCCACACCGGTCCTGCACTTTCAGCTTTGCGGTCACAGGCCGATCAGTGGCTAACCCCGCTCAATTTGACAGTTGGTAAAGTGGTGTGCGACAACGGTGCCAATCTGCTGAGCGCGCTGAAACAGGGCAAAATGACATGGCACACGTCCAGAACTTAGTCGTGCAGCGATTCGTTGCCAAATACCCCGGGGTCCACTTCCAGGGTGTCTTGCGGCAGGCCAGGAAAATCTGTGGCCATTTTAGAAGATCTTATACGGCCATGGCTAGCCTTGCTGACATTCAGCGGCGACACCACCTGCCCGTCAGACGTCTGATTTGTGACTCCACCTTGTATATGCTTTATGGGCTGCTCCAGCAGAAACGTGCAGTTAACGACTACCTGTACGAACTCTGCGGCAGGACAGGTTCTGGGGAGATAGTGTGTGTTTTTTTTTTTGTTTTTTTTTTCACCGCGCCAGTGGCTGCTCATGCGCGACGCATGCAGACTTCTGCGGCCATTTGATGAGATCGCCAAACTGGTCAGTCGCAGCCAGGGAGCCATCTGTGACATCGTACCTTACGCCTACTTTCTGGAGCGTGCATTGCGTTGTGTCATTGATCAAGCTGTCGAGGAGCAGGAGCAGGAAGATGAGGAGGAGCAAGAAGATCATGCTTTAAATGTTTCTGGGATCCCTGGTGTTGTCCGTGGCTGGGGGGAGAACACGGACGACATTATCCTGGATGATGAGCAGGAGCCAGGCTACTCCACCGCTTCCAGTTTAGTGCAAATGGGGGCCTTCATGCTCCAGTGTTTGAAGAGGGACCCCCGTATAAAAAGCATAAAGGGCAAGGACCAGTACTGGGTGGCAGCGTACTTAGACCCCCGATACAAACACAATATGGCGGAAATGTTATCACCATCACAGAGGGCTGTCAGAATGCAGCACTTCCAGGCCTTGCTTCGAGAAATGCTGCATTCTGCTTTTGAGGACGTTGGCAGAGGAATTTCCACTCACAGAGAAACAGTTGCGGGTACCAATCCAGCAGCTCATGCAAGAAGAGGGCGGTTTGAAGATGTGTTGGTCACTTCGGATATGAGATCATTCTTGCAGCCAACCCATCGACAGCCGTCCTCCGGATCCAGCCTCGGGGAACACCTAGACCGACAGGTGTCAGACTACATCGGGTTAACGGCCGATGTGGACGCTCTGAGAACAGATGAACCCCTGGACTACTGGGTGTGCAGGCTTGACCTGTGGCCAGAGCTGGCACAATTTGCCATAGAACTGTTGGCTTGCCCCTCGTCCAGTGTCCTGTGCGAAAGCACGTTCAGCGCGGCAGGGGGGATTGTGACCGATAAGCGCACTCGCCTAGCTCACGACACTGTGGACTACCTCACAGTCATGGATCTCTGAGGAATTCAACACATGTGACAAGTCGACCACGTTTGATTGAATTTCCTCATGACAGCCCACAAATATCCGCCACCACCCAGAACAGATCATGGGGCCTGTACTGGCCGACAGTTTTATTTTTATCCTGTGACTGCCTAATGTACCTCCAGCCCCAGAATCCAAAGTCAGGTGAATGCCTATTTATGTAGGTGTATGAAACGCATTCACAATAAGGACCTTCTAATATCACAGGGTCATGTGACTGCCCCTCAACCTGTACTGTGCCCCCTTATACCCTGCATTGTGCCCTCTTACCACACCCTGTGCAGTCCCCCTAGTCATTCCCTGTACTGTGCCCTCTTATACTCCTTTTATCCCTTGATGGTGTGACTGTGTTATCCGGTCAATGTATGGCGGTGGTATCCAATATCTGGATGGCCATAACTGTTTCCCTTTCTCTGCCCACGCCATCCTTTTTTAGACCTGGCATGAGCGGGAAAAATATGCAGATTGCGGGGCTAAGCACCTAACATAGACGTATTTCTATATAATAAATGATCACCTAATTGTATTATCATTCGGGGGTAGGGCTAATATCTTTAAATTATATAGATTCTAGTGTATTATACTTTGCCCTGTATTTCCCAGTAGAAAATGATCCTTGGGAAAC
Source organism: Bufo gargarizans (assembly GCF_014858855.1). Lineage (NCBI taxonomy): Eukaryota > Metazoa > Chordata > Amphibia > Anura > Bufonidae > Bufo > Bufo gargarizans. The sequence continues at coordinate 439,634,682 of NC_058083.1, forward strand.
ACAGTCCTCATCCCTGACCACCAGGACCAGTTAGTGCTCTCAGTACATGGCGGCCTCCCCTCTCTGCTCCGCTGGGTACTGGTGCTTATTCTGACACTAGGGCTGGGTTCACATCCTATTTTTGCCATCCATTTAATGCATACTAAAAATGTATGCGTTAACAGATGCCTCAGCCTGATGCCGTACAGAGGCGTCCGTTCACCATACAGTTCTATGGTAGAAGAAAAATTAACGTTAACGTATGCATTTTTTTTTTAATAGACTCTGCAGGATACAAAAACGTGGAGTGCTGCACATTTGTATACATCAAACCGATAGGAAATAAAAAATTTCTAGGCTCCAGCAGGGCACATTTTTGAGAGTTTCCCTTTTAAGATGCAGAAAAATGGCCCCTGATTTAAAATAAATATTTTTTGTGGTATATCACTGTCCATGTTGTGGGACTATTTGTGTAGTTCTAGTAACTGTTTGCTGGCTGCAAATATGACCTAAAGGTTTTTCAGGTTCGCCTGCCATTAAAGGGACTAGGGCCCACCGTGAACTTGCGGTTCGCGAACATTTGATCGCGTTCGCGAGCCGTCCCGGCCGATGTTCATCCATCACTACCCACACACATTTATTGCCTATCCACAGAATGCGTGATAATTGTATGATTGCTGGTAGTCCGACCACTAGGGCCCCCATTGATCATGAAAATGGGGGTCTTGTGTTCCCTGTTTGAAAGGAGCAATGTCATACATGCATGATGCTGCTCCATTAAATTTGTACAGGGGTCAGTGCTTGGCTGTTTGTTAGTCCCGTAGATTTAGAATTATGCTGTATTGTGCATGTGTGACCGCTGCTATTTTGAAATTGGGAACCCAGACCCCCATTCTTATGACCTTGTGGACAGGTAACAAATGTTGTGTGTGTGGGCCAACCTCCTTAACTTCGAGAAAGAAACCTAGCAGCGGGATTAGCCTCCTATTACATGACAAATTATTGGCAACTATAGAGCATATTCCAAAATTCTCTTACATTTGTATTATTTTTGTCTGTGAAGTGTTTGATTTGAACTTAAAGGGTTTTTTGAGATCTTTATACTGATGACCTATCCCCTGGACAGGTCATCAGTATCTGATTGGTGAGGGTCCGACACCCAGGACCCCTGCTGATCAGTTGTTTGAGAAGGCATCGGTGCTCCTGTGAGCGCCGCAGCCTTCTCTCAGCTTTTCCTAGGCCAAGTGACGACACGTTTGTGTCACGTGGCCTAGAAGAAACTCAGCCCCATTTCAAGTAAATGGGGTTGAGCACGATACCAAACACAGCCGCTGTGCTATGTACAGTGTGATGCTCACAGGAGTGCTAGAGCCTTCTCAAAACAGCTGATCGGCAGATGACCTAGCCACAGGATAGGTCATCAGTATAAAAATCTTGGAAAACCCTTTTAATTAAACATGCAATTTTTAGGTTTGATATTTTTACGTTTTCAGTGTCACTTGTACTATGTGCTCATTGTTCATTGTTCTCCTTAGCCCGTGAACAAGTCAAACCTCTTCAAACCATCAAGCCGTCCTTGAAAGAGGAGGAACTTCCATACAGACAACTGTCTGCAAGATTGAAAGAGCTTAGTAGCACAGAAGCTGCTGAGGCCTGGATGGAGCAAGCCAGGAAAGAAGCAGGCATACAGGGCGCTTTAACTGTAAGTGCTTTGCTTTTTTTGTTGTTGCTTTTTGTCATAAGGATTTCTCTTCCGTTCATTGGGGGACACCGGCTTGACCATAGGTATAGCTGCTGCCACTAGGAGGCAGACACTAAGCACAAAAGTGTGAGCTCCTCCCCACAGCTTACCCTTCCTACATGGACTAAGCTAAAACAGTTTGTGCAAAAGCAGTAGGAGAAGCAAGAAAAAACCTGTAAAACCAACAATGAACAAACCCAGAACCAGGCAGGCCACAAAGAGGCCTGTAAAAAGAGAGATTGGGTGGGATCTGTGTTACCCCAATGTACGGAAGAGAAACAGATTTTACGGTGAGTACAAAAATCTATTTTTCTCATCCGTATCATTGGGAGACCCAGGCTTGACCATGGGACGTTACAGAGCAGTCCCAAGGGTGGGTCATAAATAAAGAAGCCCTCCAGCCAATCAGAGAACCGCTGTCTGCAAAACTTTACGTCCCAGAGAAGAAAGACGACCAGGTAGCCACCCTGCATATCTGAAGAGCCGAAGCTCCGTGATGCACTGCCCAAGAGGCCCCTACTGCCCGAGCAGAATGAGCAGTAACTCGGAAAGGGTGGGGCCCGGTCACTGTTGCGGTACACTTCCACAATGGCCAAAATAATCCATCGAGAAATGGAAGCTTTGGACGCAGCCAGCCCTCGTCTCGGCCCCTCTTGAATGACGAAAAGGGAATCTGTCTGAGACCGATAGCTGCGAATGGCCCTCACCAAATCCCAGAGTGTGAAGTGACTGCTGGCGAGGATGTGACTGGGCAGGACAAAAGGAAGGTAGAATGATCTCTTCATTGGGATGGAATGCCAACACAACCTTCGGAAGGAAGGACTGAACAGGGCGAAGTACTACTTTTGTCCTGATTGAGGATCAGGAAGGGCGAGCGGCAGGAAAGAGCTGCGAGTTCCGACACCCTACAGGTGGAAGTGTTTGCCACTAAAAAGGCCACCTTGTAGGACAGGAAGCGAAGGGACACCTGCTGCAAAGGCTCAAATGGGGGCGCATTGTGCGCAATGCTCTGCAGAAAGGTCCGAACCGCAGAAAGTCAAGTCAAGTTCCGCTGAAATAGAATGGAAAGAGCCGAAACTTGTTCCTTGGGGGAACTGAGAGCCAGCCCCAAGTCCATGCCCGACTGCAGAAAGGACAAGAGTCGCGGCAGCGAGAAACTAATAGGGGACAGCTGGTGGCTTTTGCACCAGCTAAAGTAGGACTTCCAGGTCCGATGATCGATCCGGGACGATGACTGTTTCCTGGCATGAATCATGATCTGGACAAAAGCATCCGAGAAACCCAGAGCCCTTAGTACGTCGGCTTCATCAGTCATGCTGTTAAATGTAGAGATCTTAAATTTGGGTGGTAGATCGGTCTCTGCGACAAGAGGAGGGAGACTAGGGATGCGTGCCACACTCGGCGTGGCCAGTCCGGGGCCACGAGAATGACAGGCAGACCTTCAGACCTGATTTTCCAGAGAAGACACGGAATGAGAGGAAGAGGGTGGAACACGTAAGGAAAACGTGAACTGACTCTACGGAATCACAAAAGCGTTGTACGCCAGGCCCAGGGGATCCTTGGACCACGCAACGAAGTTCTAAACCTTGTGGTTGAAGCGAGAGGCCATGAGATCCATGTCCGGCCGACCCCCACCGCTCGCAGATCGCTAGAAACCTGCGGGGGAAGAGCCCATTCGCCATGATCGAGACACTCCCGGCTGAGAAAGTCGGCGATCCAGTTGTCAACGCTGGGGATGTGAACTGCCGACAGTGCCGGGACATGGTTCTCCGACCAGCTGAGAATCTGCGCTGTTTCTGCCATGGCTGCCAGGCTCCGGGTGCCGCCCTGGTGGTTGAGGTAGGCCGACGCCGTGGACTTGTCTGACTGAACCCAAACCGTACGTCCCCGGAGGTGGTCGTCCAGTGAAGCAGAGAGAGACAAATCGCCCTCAACTCCAGAATGTTGATGGGAAGGGAGCGTTCCTCGTGGGTCCACGTGCTCTGAATGGAGAGATTTTCCAATACTCTAAACCCCCATCCCCGGAGGCTGGCGTCTGTTGTCAACACCGTCCAGCGGAGGGGAAGGAAAGAGCGGCCCGACCTCTCAACCACCACCTGAGGGCCGGGCGGGTCGGAGCAGGGAGGCGTACAAGCCGATCCAGGGGGGCCTTGGGGACCAAGAGAATACTCACCCTTCTGGCATTCTCTGATCCCCTGGCTCCCGCGGGTCACCACCTTCGTTGTGCTGCTCCTTTGGGGAGGGTTGCTACACCAGTAACAGCGGGGACTTAGCGTTGGCCGGACTTGGTGACCCGAAAGCTGGTGGGATACAGAGGCTTTGGGAACCTCTGGTCCTCCTTTTCTTCTGGAGACTGGGAATTAGTCTTCTAGACTCCCCTCTCCTGGGTAGGAACGCAGGCAGCAACGGCTGCCTGCAGCCCAGCTAAAAGAAAGAAAAAGAGAAAAATAAATAAAAAAATCAGCAGAGGTCTGCCTCCTACGGACACTAAGCTAAAACTGTGTTAGCTTAGTCCCTGTAGGAAGGGTACAGCTTTGTGTCTGCCTCCTAGTGGCAGCAGCTATACCCATGGTCAAGCCTGTGTCCCCTAATGATACGGATGAGGAAAGAAGCTTCCGCTCGATATTGACTTAATTGTCTATTGGAGATTTTATCAAAATAAATATAAAGCATGCAAAATTTTCTCCGCAGAGCTTGTCGCAGGCAGAGAAGGAACAACTCCAAGAACGTGCAGAATATCTCAGGCAAAAAAGAGCAGAACTTTTAGCACGGAAAGGGGAATCTAAGAAGGGAACCCAAAATACTGAGCAGAGCAAAGAAATGCATCCTCCCCGAATCAGGTAACCTGCTGGTAATGGTAGTTATCAAAGGAAAACCTGTTAACTCCAACTGCCTGTTCTCTGGCCTCAGGCTCTTCAGTGACACTTCATTCTTACACATGTGACTACTGAGTCCATTGATCGGCTGCAGCACTTTTTCTGACCAGGAAATGGTCCCTGTTAGTTCCGGTCAGTCTCTAAATAGATACATATCAGATAAAAAAAAAAAATAAGGAATATGCTAAAAAGCAAATTGATAGCTTAACATCTGATAAACGCAGCAGTCCCTTAGATAAAGGCACAGACGGTATCATGTGTACCCAGTGCTTCCTCCTTACAGTTAGTTGAATACAGTGTGGCTACAAAGCCATGTTGCTCAAAGGCTCGGGATCTTTCTCTTCTGTCCTTCAGACGTCCCTGAGTTACCCCTGCCTACAAGCAGAGCACCTGTTCCGACATTGGCGACCCAACTTCTCGTCCTTTCAGTCTCTATAGCAGGGATCGGCAACCTTCGGCACTCCAGCTGTTGTGAAACTACAACTCCAGCATGCTCTTTCCACTTGTGTGGGAGTTTAGAGAGCAGCGAAGCAAGTGTGCATGATGGGAGATGTAGTTTCACAACACCTGGAGTGCTGGAGGTTGCTGACCCCTGCTCTATAGAGACCTTGCATAGAACACTATATCTCAGAATGTCGCAGTCCATTTCCCCAAATAATAATAAATGGTTCTTCGGGCAGATAGATGCAGGATAGATGCTGGCACCTCCAATGTTAAGGCCTCTTTAATGCTGTTCATCTATTTGAACAGCAAAGGCCTTGTGTGCGTGAGAATCAGTTCCAGGGACAGAACTTCTATCTTTAGGAGCTCTTAAACTTTGTCTACTTTTTATATGTTTACAGCAGCAAAAGCAGATGACTGAAGAAGAACTGAAGAACTTACAGAAAAGAAAGCAACTTGCAGAAAAGCTTAAAGAGGAAGTAATTCACAAGTGAAACGTCGCCCTCTGCTTTGCTTATTCTTCCATTCAATAGATTGCCAAAGCTTTCCGTATACACATTGTTAGCCTTAAGGTGTTGTACCAAGTTTAAAAGTTACTCCCTTTCCACAGGATAGGGGATAAATATCTCATTGGTAGGCTTCTAGGACCCCACAGAACCTGAAATTGAATGGCAGGCAGGTTGATTATGCATGTGCTGACGCTCCATTCATTTTCTGAGACTGCTGGAGATAGCCAAGTGTTTGGACACCCACCGATCAGCCAATGAAGGGATAACTTTTAAACTTGGCACAACCCCTTTACAAATACTTTGTTCTAGCCTCTAAATACATTTACATTTGGAAAGAAATGGAGCTCATGATGACAGGGAAAAAAAACTGAGGCTGGAAAAAAAAAGGCTGTTCCACATGCAGACATTTACAGCTTATCCATACCATTAATGTGTGATAGGTAGGGGCCCCACCTCCAGGGAGAATCCACATTCCATAAGGCCCCCCTCTTCATTTGGTCTCCTATACAGCCTAGTGCCAGATGCCTCTCTTTCCTGTCCCCAATGGCCCCCAACATATGGGTCCCCTGACCTCTGTTAGGCCTCTACCTATCAGACATTTATGGCCTAGCCTGTCCTAAATATAGTGAGAAAATATTTTTAAAATTACATTTTTGCTAATAAACTATGAAAAATGCCTTATTTTCTTTTCTATGGAATAGACCAGGGATGCTCAACCTGCGGCCCTCCAGCTGTTGAATACCTACAACTCCCACCATGCCCCGCTGTAGGTTGTCTGGGCATTATAGTTTTGCAACAGCTGGAGGGTCGCAGGTTGGGCATCCCTGGAATAGACAAATGTTGCCAAAACATGGAAGTGCACTTAATAGGAGTTAATGGACGTGATCTCCTCTTGAAAGTAACGTTGGCATTAGTTTGTCTGCTAAAACCATCTCATCATTACTCAACCACAGAGTTGCAATTTGCTTGCTGTTCACCACAGTCTCTCTCCCTATGACAACTCTTCCACCTGTCAAGATTGTATGGATCCAAATTCATATCCTGCTTAGTGTTAAGACGGTTGGTACTTGCTGGCCAGTTATTACATTGTAGTGAATAGGTCAATGTGAAGCATTAAAAACCACCTGCAAAATCTGTGACTGTAGCAGAAGTTTAGGTGTGACTTTGTATAGTGGTGGAGCTTTTGTCAGACCACCACCACCATTATGTGTATGAATGGAACTGCTGAACTGCATTGTGGTACATGGAGGTGTGTCAGTTAGAATCCAGCATTTTTATTGAAATCCACAATAAAGCCCAGCACCAAGACAAAGTGCACTATATGACAGATTTCAGGCATCCACGTCGCCACTAATGTTAGTGATTGGCCAGTCTTTATCATAAAGTGTGTATTTAAAGAGCATCTGTCAGTAGATTTGTACCTATAAAACTGGCTGACCTCTTGCATGTTCGCTTGGCAGCTGAAGGCATCTCTGTTGGTCCCATGGTCATATGTGCCCTCATTGCTGAGAAAAATGATGTTTTATATGCAAATGAGCCTCTAGGAGCAACGGGCTCAGCTTTCTCTGCAACTGCACCGCCACTCCTGCATAACTGAAACGGGACGGATCCGTTATGCAGGCCATAGACTTCTATTGTGATGGAATGAATAACAATGCCTATAAAGGCATTCCGTTATGCCTTCCGTCATAGAATTGCGTTATGGTCCGTGGTAACGGAATCCATAACGCAATTCTGCTTTTACCACCAAACGAAACGTGAACGAATTTCATAACATGAAATTCGCTCATCTCTAGTACGGACGAGAAAATTTTGCGCTCTCTACTTATTAGGTCACTAAAACAGTAAACTAAGTAAATAAATTATATTCCAAAAATGAATTATGACCCATTTAGAATATCTTAAAGAGGACCTGTGATCAATTCTGATCAATCCAAAAAAGTTAGTTTATATATTCTGGTTGGCCATGCTCCCCATCTATGAATATGCAGCCCCTGTTCTTCAGTAAAGTCCCCTGAGATTTTTGGCACCGCACATGTCAATCGGAAGTGACTAGCCACAGAGATGTAGGTTGTAGGTTTCTCTCTGCTGTGACAGTCTCCATCACACAGCCTCCTGATGCGGGGAGATCTTGCAACTTCTCGTGAGACCGCGCTGTACCATAGCTTCCGGTGGGACAGTGTCTCACTCAGACCGGCGTAAAATGTAGTGAGAGAGAAGAGCCCAACCACCACACTCTTTTGTCAGAAATTATATATATAAAATCAGGTCCTCTTAAACAAAAAAAAATAAAATGTTAGTTAGGCCCCATGCACACTGCCGTGTTTCACAGCCGTGTGCGGGCCGTGGAAA